>NC_055695.1:25417239-25742739 GCF_017639745.1 Melanotaenia boesemani | reverse complement strand
CATATTTATAGGTAAACAAAATTATTATATATATGATGAATTTCTTTCCCTTAAAAATCTGAAATAAAAGATCCCATGTAAAAGTAAAGATAGAAACTGTATATTCATTATGTAATTTTACTGGAATTCACAATTTGGTTGTTTCTTGTCATTTTAAAGTATTTTCTGGCATCCCAGCTGCAGGATTTTATTTATTTATTTATTTTTTGTAGTGTACAGAAGCTGAGCGGCTGAGCTTGAAAAATGCTTTAACATTATTATCTTAAGCTATCTAGTATTATTATTTTAACCTTTAACAGTTTCATTATGTTTGTAGTTAAACAAAAAGGCCTTCTTTGTGAAAGCTTAGAAAAGCCACTGCCAGGAAAAGAGCAATAAATGATGCTTACTTGAATTTACTTTTACAGATTTTGACCAAATACAACAATTAGAGGCTAACCGCTCATATTGAGGTCACCCTGCTCATCACGTGATTTTGAGAAAACAAAGGATGCTGTAGGAGCCATACTGGTGTGTGAATATTAATGAGGTGGCACAGGTGACACGCAGTGTCAGCATCTGGGTGGTGGGTGTGCTGCTGTAGGCGTTTGTGAGGAAGTTTGAAAGGTGCACGTACCAACTACTGACTGGAATGAAAGGAAAGATGGGGAGTGGGGTGAGCTCAGTGGTAGTCACATATTGTGTTGTATCAGTTGGACTACTTTATTCTTTAACTGGACTGCATGGATTTTACAACCTGTCGATGGAAGGACGGAATAAATGTATCACTGCTGACACAGAAGTGCTTGGGAGTTTGTTTTTTTTTGTTTGTTTGTTTGTTTTTTTGGAAACCAGATAACACCGAGCTTAGCTTAGTTTGTCTCAAAAAAGATTTTTTTTTTTTTTTTTTTTTTTTTTTTTGTGGCTTTTTATCTTGTGAAAACAAGTTTCATGATCTCAAGGTAACAAAACAATGAATTCATGAGCTCAAGATAATGGTATCAAAACTAAATAATTGCAGGAATGGCCACTCTCCGATGATGATGCAAAGTGTTCTCCTTGAATCTAAATTTGAATATAGGTATTTAGTACTTTGGCACCCTCTACTGGTAGCATCCATAAGACACGATAGGAACCAGTTTAACTAACATGTGACTAAGAGTTGTGCTTCACCAAACATCTTACAAACAGAGCAACCAACCGAAACTCCATGTTTGCTTATAAAAATACAGCAAAATTAGAAGAAAATGATGCAGCATTTAATATACTAATCTTATTTTTATATTAAAATTAAGTGCTACATCAGAAAAATAAGAATATTAATTGATGCATCATTTGCTTTTTAATTTTGCTTTAATTATTCTAACTGAATGTGGGCTGCATGGTGTTCATGGTTTTTTTATTATTGCTCAACCCCATTAGCTACAGCTCATTGCTGCTGCTATTCTTCCTGGGGTTCAACCCAATACCCATTCATGAAAATTACACCATAATGTGAGATATATCCAAATCAATTGATGGAAATACACAGACAATAAAAAATAACAAATTTTTAAAAAATTGTTAGCACTGTTGCCACACAAGAAGTAGGTTCCCGGTTTGAGCCTTGGCTGGGTGGAGGAATTTGAGCTGGACCTTAATGTGTGGAGTTTACATGTTCTCTACATGTATGCATGGGTTCTCTCCGGATATTCCGACTTCCACCCAAAGTCCAAAGATATGCATGTTAGGTTAACTGATTACAAAATTCTCCCTGGCAGAATGCCTTGGAATAAGCAGGCACAGTGGAATGATGGATGGATAACTAATTACAATCTTTGGCTTTTACATGATTTAAAATTAAAATCTGATCACTAGAAGGCGCCAAAGATTTATTTTGTGAATATGATTTCTTCAATTTTTAGCTTTTGTTTAGTGTAAATTATTGCAAATTATACAAGCAGTCACCTGGGATGCAGTTCAGTGTAGGCCAAAATGGCTCTGTGTATACTTAGGGTGTGTTACACAGGACTCCAGGGAGACAAGAGCAGGTACTATACTTTATTATAACTCAGCACTCAGGAGAAGAATCATACTAGTACCAGTACTGGAGAAGGCACCGGGGGTTGAGGAAGTCAGGAACAGAGAGGGAGTGAGTACATTAGGTGTGTAGATTTAGGTCCGACAGGGAGTGACTGTGGTGCTGGAGTATATGAGGACTAGGGACACAGTGGAAGACAGGTGTGACAGGTTGGCTTGATTATGATGAGCGGATCAGGAACAGGTGTGGAGGATCAGGGAGGTGAGGAGTGAATGGAGTGCTGGAGGAGTGGCAGGACAGACTGTAACAGGGTGGTCACACAAATTAAATTCCAAGTAAAAAATGTTAATATGTTGGCATGTTAAGCTGAAAGTGTTTGCTGTCCTGTGTAATATGTTGACCTGTATTCATTCCTAATAACAAACAAATAGCTCTGCATTCAGTCTGAAAATGATTTTTTTTTAAAAAAAGAAAAGAAACCTGCAGCGCTCCACTAACGCATCTTTAAAAAATCGATATTTTTAGATATGTATGTATGTGACAGTGGGAGGTGAGAATAAAGTCCCACAGAAACTCTGACAGAAGTTAATAAACAGTTTGATATTAAAATATTCAAAGTTATTATTAAGTTTCATTACTAATATTATTAGTATTTTCAGCATTCTTGATCAAGCTTATGATTAACTTGATGGAATAAATTTTTTCCATTTTTCATAGGGTGAGCAAGAAACTGGACATGGACAAGTAAAGACAAAAAATAATAATACAAAATAATAATCACAGATATTTTGCCTAAAGTTTGAGTTTGAAAATGCCTTTTCATAATTCTTATAAAGAAAAGACATGTCAGTAATGTTTTAGTTAATTTTTATATTTAAAAAAAAGCACACGGGTAAATATTTACTATGACAACATCCCACCTATGATTGCTCTGACTGTCTGCTGTGGCTGCTTGTTCGATCACTTAAACACTTTAAGGTTGACCTAAATCGACAAAACTGCTGTAGAATTGCCTATTACTACCACTTAATTTCAGCATTTTCTATTAAAGTGAATTTATTTAACTTGTCTGCATAGCAAAAGTGGAGGAACATGTAGAATTTATCACATTGTAAGCCCTACAGTAGCTGCTGCTAGTTTTATTAGAAGGTTTAGCAAATAAAAAAGAGGAAATATTACAAATCAAAATATAGACCTAAATATTTCTGATCTGGTTGAAAATCTCATTAGTTCTGGTATAATTTGACAACTTTTTCTCATAATCAGAAACTACTGAATAGCAGGACAACCTATTCATAAGTTTAGTTCATAGATATGTCTATCAGCTTTTATCTCTGTACACTGTGTGTACAGGAATACTCATTCGTGATCCTGCAGGGCTTTCAGGAAAACTGAAAGGTGGGATGAGTGTGGTGATACTTACTGTTTCATACATAAAAGCTCTGATCTAGAAGAGTTGTGATTAATTTAAATGCCAAAAGTCACATTTAAAGTACATGTCTCTTACAATAAAAGAAAGACAGAAAAAGAGAGCTAAAGTTTATAAAGTAACTATCACTATAAATAATCTGTAGTAATCATGAGTAAAGTCAGATTAGCGTCTTCAGGGTAGGTGTACAGTGAATGTGTGAAACTGTCTGATATTGTGTCGAAATATGTATATAAATGGGATATAAATGGGATGACGTAAATACAAGGAACAGCTGAAATTTTGTACAGCGATAGTAAAGCTGACCATTGTGCAATATCTGATCATAATAACTGTAAATATTCACTTTTAGATTAATTCATGTGGTCAATATAAATTTGTATGTAATAATTATATATTATATATAATTTATAATATAATATTTAATATATATATAATTTGTAAGTTTGTATATGTGTACGTATAGATGTGTGTGCTTTTCTATTTTGGTTCTGCACTGATAGCGTTGCAGCTTTTGGTGGAGGCAGTGTGATGGTGTGGAATCACTCTTGCTGGAGGAACAAGGCTTAACATCATTAGAGGCAATCTCAGTGCAGAGAAATATCAATATGGGATTGTTCAGTCAGTGGCAATCCCATATCTTCACAGTGTGGGATTGAACTCTGTCTTCCAAGATGACAAAATTTGCCCCCACAGAGCAGGTTTATCAGATTACCTCCAGTATTTGAGAGTGAAGAGGATGAAATGACCTGCCTGCTGTACTAACTTCAACCTCATTGAACACTAGTGGGATCAGTTTGGATAAGCTGCTCAGACCAAAGTGACCTACACACTCACATAAGCTGACATGCAACAAATGCTGGTTGAAGAATGGGATGCCATCCCACAGCAGCGTGTGACCAAGCGACCAGCATGAAGAGGAAATGCCAGGCTGTTGTGGTTGGTTCTTTCACATGATATTCAGGCCTGTTTGACTAAAATGTTAAATTGCAGATATTTTTGGCAAGTTTACATTCTCAACTCTGCTGCTCATCCCACAAAATACATTTTCTATACACATGTGGCACATTTAGAGATATATAGACTAATCACCTTCACAGGAGGAGGAAGAGGACGGTGAGGAGACACTATCTGCTGAGATCCAGAGAGGCCAACAGCAGATCTCTACCCAGCACACATTTATGGAATTATGATTTCAGTCAAGTGTGTCATCTTTCTAAAATGTTCGGTGTTGCCAACGTTATAAAGAAAAGGTCCAATGTTACGCCCATCAGCCACTCTATGCAAAAACGACTGAGGTCCTGTCTAGACTATTGGGTGGCTGCCTGGATCCCATCCTGTAACTGGCTGTACTGCTCCTTTCCTGTGGTTGACTGGTTGTTAGACCCCTGGACCAGGATTGGCCGCTTCTTCTTCCTGCCCACCTGGTTCTAGCTCATCAGCCCTATTTAAGGAGCAGGCTGCCAACGATCAAGGCAGCTGGGTGTGATTTGCTCAGCTTGCCACTTTGATTTGGTTGTCAACCTGTAAAGCGTTCTTGTGGGTCTGTTTAGACTTTGTAATGTTTTGTGCTTTGGTGGTGTTTGTTGGAAGCGGGGTAGTTTGTGAATCTTTATAGCACCACTTGTGTCTTTTGATTTATACTTATCTGTGCTTTTGTACAACTTTTTCATTTGGCCTGTGCAGATTTAGTTTTCTTTGCAGTTTGTGTTGTTATCTTCTGGCCTGTGTTATCCATCTTATTTGTCATGGATCACCCACGTATGAATACATACTGCTTATTATTGGTTCATTTGTGGGCTTAATGTTTGCAAGCCTGCTCCCTGTTTTGTCTGGTGAACTAGGGTTTGTAACTTCCCGTTACAAAGAAAATTAAATATGTTTCACATAGTAAAGTATATACTATGATTACAGCTGCGTTAATGTGCCCAATTCTTTTAATTGCGCCTTAAGGTTTTTTTTTTTTTTTTTTTGGTTTGGATCACAGAAACATGGCGTCCCTGTCTCTCTTCCCTGCTGCAGCAGTGCGTCTGATGTAATCAGGAGAAAGCGGGTTTATCAAAATGAAGACGTTTTCTGGAACTTAAGAAAGAAGAAGAACCAATGTTTCTCTTAGTCTGTCAAAACCCATGCAGATGGGCAGAACAAGGGGATTTTTCGGCGGGAAACTGCTCCCAAAAGACAATGAAAAACTTTTTATTTTTTTAATAAATGCGGTTTTAATTTATGCAAGACAGCAAAGGTAGAGGTAGAGGAATCGTTTGTCTGTGTTCATGCGCTGGGTGGAGCCATAACATGTGTTTACATATTTTTCTGACTTTGTGTACTTGGTCTTTTAATTATTGTTATCTTAACTGTGCTTGTTAGTCATAGAAATGGTTTTGCTGAGCTGTTAGCTGAGATTCTGGACTTTTTGTGGATACCACACATGTTTATAGTTACATTTACACATCTGAGCTACACCCGGAAACGAGATGTTAACCCCTTAACTCCTGGTAGTGACGGGTTAAGAGGTGTTAAGCTAAACAGTCAAGCTAAGAATGAAAGGTTAGAGAAACTGTAGGCCAGAAATCTGGATAATGAAGCAGTGAAGGTGCATGGATGGAAGTTATTGTGCATATTGTGAATATTTCTCTCTCCTCACCATCTAGAAGCTGTGAGATTAATCCTGCTTTCTGTCTGTTCACGTGATGCTGATATTTGTCACATATTGTTCCTTCTGTGTTTAGAAGGAAGCAGCTTCACAGCTTTAAATTCATACTGCTGACTTTTTACCTTTTTTGGTTAGTAAATCCTGAACATTTTATCCTTCTTTGCCATAAATATTTGATTTTGTAAATATATATGAAGAAATACTTTAACGGTTGCTGCTAAACCTGTTTATGTGTTTAGTGCAGGGGTCTGCAGCCTTTCCAATCCAAAGAGCCATTTTTCCCTCAGCCAGCTAAATAAAACTCCTTTAGAGACGCAAATGTAATGAGACTTTTTAAAAAGGCAAGTTAATATATATTTTTAATGAAGAGCCACCATAGGATATTATTTTTAAGAACCACATTTTTTTTTTTCCAATTTTAGGTTTTAAAATAAAGAAAAACATAAAACCTTTTATAAAAGAGGATAGACATACTTTCTTTTAAGGGATGTAGATATTTGTAAAAAATAGTTTAAAAAAAAAAAAAAAAATTATATTTTCGCCACGTATTTAGAGGCATTGTGGAAGGTCCAGAGAGCCACTTGCAGCTCCAGAGTCACAGGTTGGAGACCCCTGATTTAGTGTATGTAAACTTTCTGCGTTTTCTTTATATAGCCGTAGACCTTCTTTTAAAGGAAAGAAACATTTTGCACGTAACAATGCGATTAATCGCAACATGTCATGCAATTAATTGCAATTAAAAATTTTAATCGTTGCCCAGTACTAATTATGATGTAACATTTTGTGTCCACAGTGTGTCATGTTGGATATGTATAGCCAGAGTATCCAAGTGACTGCAAAACGTACCATTTAATGAAATGTTGAACAGGAAATGATTTTTCTGTTTGCATTCTGAAAAGTCTTCTCCCTACATAAATCATTGTGTATTAATTTAGCTTCTTAATCTCTGGAATCACATTGGTACAGACCAGGCCTGACAGCTGCTTCAAGTGGGAGAAGACAGGTAGAAACTCAGGGTTTCTTTATGGTCAACCTATCAGCGAGAAGGTTCACTTCACAGAGTCAGTAACCATGGTGACACTGAGACATTCAGTCACATTTGCAAAAGAGACCTGTTTTGGACAGACAGTTCCATCGATACAGCATATCAAGATGTAAAGCAGGTTAAATACTAAAAAAAAATCTTTCTTCAGCTCCTTCAGAATAAATAAATTCTCCTAATGGGATCCAGGTGGGCAGCTTTGGATCCTGCTGTATCTTGTTCCATGTAGATGATGTCACCATAGTCAAGGTGAGGTTAAAAAAAAAAAGTGGACACTTCAAGGAAATTGGGAACAACCTTGCAGTCAAGGTTGAGCTCCTCTAAATACCAAAATATTCTAGAGGTAGATGTGCGGTCCTCTGAGAGCTGAAGCTGAAATTAAATTGGATTACCTGGGATCCAGAAGCCCCCAAGGGATCCCCCAAAGAGCACAGGGGGTCACTGAGGCTTTGAACATTGGAGCCATTGTGATTAATGTCCACAAATTGTCCCTATTTTAAGGAAAAAATTAAGGCTGTATGTTGTTCATTTAATTTTAGCTTTATCAAAGGACAGGACTCAACCAGAATACATTACATATGGTGAATATCTCACTTTAGAAAGCGTAAAGCCAAGCATGGTTCCAGCACAGGGTGGAGCAAGTGGTCCATGGCATTTTAATATATGCAATTTGGGGGTCCCCGAGGAAAAAAAGTTGGGAACCACTGTGCTAGGGCAATGAATCCAAGCACACCTACAAATCTACAACATGATGGTTGAAAAAGAAAAGCAAAAATAAAGCTGTTGCAAGTCTAGACTTTAACCTGGATGAAATGTTGTGGTTGGAACTCAGCGAGCTGAGCATAGACATATATGCCCACAGAAACTCAATGAACTGAAGCAACACCATAAAGAAGAGTGCACTTTCCAGGACTATCTGAAGGTCAAAGGGCAGGGTGATGAAGCAATAACTGCAAATGGGCCAGATGTCAAATCTCACATGTCAGTTTATGTGTTTGTTACATAGATATCTTGATTTCATGTTATGTTCAGCTATGGTATAATACCACCACTGCATACAGGGGTCACTGAACAGCCATTATTCAGTATAAACTAACCTGATTCCTTCAAACTCAGCCTCACTTATTATCAAGATAACACTCATAGAGTGAGTTTAACTGTTTATCTGACGTTGAGACCACAGCATTCTCCCAAATAAAAGCCACAGAGCAGCTTCCAATTGCTGCCGGGACTGCACCTTGTTTTCTGACACTCGACCAACAACAACTCTAAGGGGGTCCACCAGTCTTAACTGTTTTAGTCAGCAGAAGGTTTCCTGGAATGTACAGTATGCATTAAATCTCTATAAATTGCTCACAAATACCTTCAACATGTGTATGATGCCTAAGTCAGGATTGAGAAGTTCACAGATACTGGCAAAGAGCTGCAAGGGGGATTCCCGATACCATATTGAAGCTCTGTCTGCCTGTTTAGGGAAGGCAACGCTCAACCCAGCGAGTGGTAGGCAAGCACCTTTGACAAAAGCCCACTCATGATGCAAGATAAGGCATCCAGCCCCATGTGGATGTGAAATAAATAAACCCCACCGTCGTAGCTGAGCCTGGGGGACTCCCCTGTCCACATATTGGGAAATATACATTTCTTTGATTCTTTGATTCTGATTCTGTTTGTGCTTCAGTCTGTCTGTGTTTCATCTTTTCCTCTCCCTTTCTTTCTTCTTAAATTTGATCTCTGCCTAAGGTAGCATCCTCTATAGTTTCACCTCACCCCCGCCAAATGCACATGTTTTGATTTCCTACAGAGAGGTGTGAGATGTTTTCTAGGTCTTTCTCGCTCTTCAATGTCCCTCTGACACTGTCCTCTCTGATGCATAAACGGGTTCATAATGACTCAGCCAGCAGCAGAAACCTGTTCCACACTGCTCTCCATTCCCCACAGCCATCACACATGCTGTTTTGGGAGCACAGTACCAAAAAGTGTGGGTGTGTTGTCCAAGAAATGTGCCCATCTTCTCCCTGTGTGAATGAAATGGAAAGTGTGAGTTTACCAGAAATGTAGGTTGAAGATCATTAGATTAAATAAACATTTCTGCAAATAAGTAAGCACTTGTTACTTTTGGTAAGGCACTATGGGAAGCATACACACCAAAAAATAATGTAGATGCTGTTACCATGTTTAATTAAAAAACTGAATGCTGCTTACAGAACTTCAACACAAGGTTGAAGGTTTGGCTATCAATAACAGACTCATGTTTAATTTTGCATGTGATTTTTCTGCAAAAAGTTCAAATACAAACAAAGTTAGACACCATATGCCCTTGCATTTAGTCATTTTATTTAGCAATTATAGAACAGTTTAATCAGTCATTTGTGTTAGAAGGCAGCTAATTTCCATTTAGTCGCTTCATTTTCAGGATCCTCGTCTTGCATGCTTTGATGTCTGCTTTGGAACACTTTTGGGTTCATTTGGGTTAATCTCTTTGCTTATTTCTTTGGCCTACTTGAAAGAAATTAATTCTAAATAAAAACATTGGCTTGATAAGTGCCAAAAAGCCCACTGCAAGTGGGCTGCAAAGCCTTGTGACTAATATATAAAACTCCTGCATGTACACATGTACATGCATGAATCACATAAAAGGGGCAAAACTCAAACTTTCATTGCATGAGTAATCTAAGCCCAAAACACTTTTACTGGTACAATAAGTCACTATAAATGTGAACATCTCTCAAATGATTTAGCTAGCCTTTGAAATAGAAATAATTAGTTTGAAAACTATGTGTTTTACATTGTCAAGTCAAACCACTTCCAAGTTTCCCAGCCTCTGATCACTGAGGTGCACAATCTATTCACAGCACAGAAGGGGTCAAAGTTACATTTGTGCTTTAGCAAAATGTTAAATCATTTACTGGTTTATCATGTATGTATGTGGATGAAATGCATCAAACCCTGCTGTTAATTACAAATATATGCCGCTCTGAGAAGTGTGTGTGCATTTTATCACTGCAGGAAAAAAAAAGGGAATTATTGAAATAGGACAGTCCTGCAAACAGCTGCCTGGCTCATTTACTCTTTTTAATGAAACCAACAAGCAGACACAGAGTCCTGAATCAAGCAGCGTGCGGTGAAAGACGACCTTTGTGCATAAACTGGAGTACAGAGGTGGAGAAATGTAAAACTGGGGGGCCATAAAAATGTTCACAGCAGATTACACAGCTCCACATCACAGCTTCAGTACACTACAGTGTGGCCCATTTACTGATGCACATGCTCTGGTATGAGTTTAAATTTTATTTCATATATGTTGATTTATAGTTACTTATCAAAGTAACCATGTGTTATATATTTCCAGTGTTGCAAACTACAAACATGGCTCGCTACCTTGGATCTTGGGCTCAAAGTTGGTGAAGATTCCCTCAGTTATTGTAGGAGAAAAACATTTATAATTTAAATGATTTCTTCGGGGACAAATGGAGAAATGGCACAATTGTGACTGGCATTTTGTGCATTTTTGGCTTAATAGGAGGGCACAGATCTGGCAAATTAATTACTCCTCATAATCATAAGACTGTGTGGTAGCACAGTTTGTGTATTATCTGCAATGGTTCTGGGTGCAAGAAAGAAAAAAAATGTTCATCATCCTGATATGAGTGTTGGGGGACAGAGTAAAAGGGAAAGTCCAATGGAGAATGTTCCATTTGTCCACTTTACAGTTTGTTTTTATTTATCTGTTTTTAATTCAGAAGGGGAGCTGGTTTTTTTAGCTATATTAATTTTCATAGACTTTTGAATGAGATTGCTTATAAAGCAGCTGCAGTCAAATTCCTTAAAACAAAATTTTCAACTATTTATTGTATTTTTTAATCTACTTTGCACAACCTTTACAAACAGCTGAATAGTTTTGTCATTGCTGCAGAAGCTTCTGACAGGTTAATTAACTCTCTTTGAGTCAGTAGAACCTTTACCTGTGCACGCACACAGAATTTTCTCAGTTCCTTTTAGGAACATTTAAGCTTTGTCTTCAGCAAACCAACATGTATGAGATTATGTTATCCTGAACAGTGTTGTCAGTGATGTAGAGAAGTGACATGATTTGAAAATCATTATCACTTAGTCATTAATCACTTAGTCCAGCCTGACACCACCACTCCCAGTTTGTAGGTGTTCCCATGTTTTAGAATCTACACCATCAGGGTTCTGAAGGTGCAACTGTGGACAACAACAGGAACATTAAGGTAGGGCTACTAAAGGGCCTTTTGAGGACAGTTTATCTGATTCATACAACTAATTGGACAAGATACACCTTCAAATTTACATGTGCAAGATGCTTCCATAGCTTAAATCATAAGACAATCAATTTTGACAAAAAATGTTTTGTTTTTTTTTTCTCTGTAGTTTGTTCAGTAAAATAATCAGCCGCTCTGCTCTTGTCAAACTTCGAACTCTGCTTTAACTGTTTTACAGGCTGGTGGGAGGTGATCGGAAGAACGACAGGAAGTGCACAAACATGAAGGGACTTCCCCTTTAATACTTTAATATTTTATCACAACTTCTCTTTCATAATAATCTGGTAAGTAATAAAAAAATGTGAATGAGCTACTTTGAACATCTGTTACGTTAAATTAAGATAGAAGTCCACTGCATACATAAAGTACATGTAAAATAAACATAT
Organism: Melanotaenia boesemani; assembly: GCF_017639745.1. Classification (NCBI taxonomy): domain Eukaryota; kingdom Metazoa; phylum Chordata; class Actinopteri; order Atheriniformes; family Melanotaeniidae; genus Melanotaenia; species Melanotaenia boesemani. The sequence continues at coordinate 25,730,947 of NC_055695.1, read as the reverse complement.
AATAATATAAATATAAATTAATGAGAACAAGCATTCAAGTAAGTAACCAGTTTGTCTTCATGACTGAATGCAGGCTTCCCTGTTTGACTATCACATTTTTTGTCAAGACTTCACAAGTTATTAATGAATCTAAAAAGAACTCCTGATGCAAGATGCTGAAGTATAACTAGATTTTCTTTAATGTTAGTGTAATGTTGGTCTGTTAGTTTTGCCCTCTATCTTTGTTTTGGCTTCACGCTGGCAGGCTGCAATGTGATTGAGATCTGTGGTGGAATTTTATTTATCAAAGATCACACACTAAGTGAGAATCAAACAAAGTATTTAATTAAGAGATGATCAGCAATGAGAGATCACACAGTCAAAGAAGCTTTGGCTGCACGAGTCTGGGGAGGTACATGTGTGCTTGGTTAATATAGCCAGAGCATGAGCTGATAACATCGAGGTCGAAGGTCTTGTGGGTCTCGTAGGACCTGATGAAAATCTTGTGGGAGAACACGATTTTAATGTTGCCACTGGTGGGAGTAATTGATCCGAAAATAAACTGCAGCTTCCCAAATGACGACATCTCTAACGTTTAACATCGATGTGGAGTCGACAGAAAGATTAAAACAAGAATTAGAAAGGAGTGGTTTGTTTCCACCTCTTTGGTTGTGTATTATTAGTAGATTCATCCTACTGGAAACGCATTAGAAAATATTTCTGTAGCGGGTATCGCTAATTTCTATGGCAGGGTTGGGGTCTGATAGATGTCATTCACGAAATAAGTGGGAATTTGACACTGCAGGTTTGCTGTGTCTTTAATGTGTTTTTAGAGGTCATAATAAATTGTTTTTGGTTGCGGTAAGTTTGTGTTTTTTGTTTGCAGTTTTCTTGTACTGCTTCCTGCTGTCACTTTTATAGACTTAGAAGGTTTGGTTTTGTTTTCTAAGTTAGTCCACTTGTTGTCTCTATTTTGTTGTAAACTGGCTCGCCTTCCCCTAAGATATTTATGTCCTCCTGTCAGTAGCTGCTCTGAAGTGTTTACACTTGATCTTGGTGGTATGAATCAATGCTGTGTATTTGCAGTGGTTTGATATGCAATCGACTAAGGTTTACTTGGCCACCATCACCGGGTAACGTGTTTTTAAGCAGATTGTCCGCCATTGTGATGTGCAGGTGCATTCAAGTTAGTAAACAAGCTCTGAGTAGGACGACAAGTGGAGAAAAGGGGTAGTTAGATGTCCAAAGAATAATTCTTAACAAGTGAGAAAACCGCAGTAACAAGCTGTGGACATTAGCATTAGCATTCTTTGTTAGCTGCTTGCTCCATGATTGATTATTACACAGCTCCACATCATAGCTTCGGTACACTACATTTAGCATACCCCTTCACAAGTTTATAGTGGAAAATACAAGGGTGAAAGTTACTGTTGAAATTTCAAAACAACAAAGTAAACAAAATAGCTGACTCACTACATAGTAAAGTGTATGCTGGAGCGTAAATGAATGGACAAAGACAAAGCATTGTTTTCTCATGTTGATGTGCAAGCAATAATATAAAAGGTGTTGTTTTATTACTGGTTTTCAATGCACTTATCTATGCAGATTTTTTATTATTTGAGTTTGTTTGCAGTTCATTTAGTAAGCTAATAAAATTTTATTTTCTAAATCTTTAGACTAAAACTTTGAAAGGATGTCAACATGTAAATGCCAAGAATTTGTAACTTTTTAGTGCATTTATTGATATTAATAGTACAAGTGTTACATGATTCATACTAAAGAGCTGTACTTGTCATGAGTGGCGGTGGAAGTGGTGTGGACCCAAATGCAGGCAGGTGAGGCAGGAGGCAGATCGGTGCAGGTAAAAGTTTGTTTGTTTGTTTGTTTTATCTTGAAATCAGACATTTTTTTTTAAGTGACCTCACTCTGAACTGTCATCTCACATTTAATCTGACATTTACACCACCGAAGTGAGGAAGACGTCACAGTTCTGTGTTGGAGGAGGCGGAATATCTAAACATAGCTGTGTGTGACATTATCTTAATCTGCATTCATGCTGGAGTCTGTTGACAGAATAATGTCAACATCCCAGTGTAAGCTGCAAGCTGGTGTAATCATCTGTGGGTTTTTGTTTTTAGTTTTGAAATTTCTGTTTTGGCCACTCATAGGTGGTGACACATTATAAGTAACACATTACTGTAATCCGATAACTTTTTTCAAGTAACGTGTAAAGTAGGGGATTACAATTGCAAAAACAGTAATTAGATTACTGTTACTTTCCCCAAAGCAGGCCGCATTACTGCGTTACTAAACTGTGATTTTGATTGACAATGGGGTATGAGCGGTGCAATGTCACTGGTAACAGACACATGCATAGATCAGTAAGAGATAAGATGGAGTGCAGAAGAGAACATGACCATGCAGCATTTAATATTTCTAAGTGACACACTTTTTTTTAGACTAAAGCAAGTCGATCAACATTAGCCACTGAACAAGTGGAGAGGGTCAGCTACAGGAAGCTAATGCTACCCACATTCACAAGGTTAAATTCCCTGTACGAGGCCGTTTCCAGAATCATCACAATTCCCCTGATTGAACTGAATACCCAGTGCGTAAAACTGGAATTAAAGTGCCTCAAGGAAAGGGAGTACCAATTCTTGAGAGTACTGCACTGTGGTGAAGGACTGAACATCTTGCAAGTGAAAAAAGTGAGGGCATTGTCAAAGTAGACATAAAATGAGACCAGACTAACCGTTTAAATGTGGCATGCAACAGCATTTTCTGTTTTTGTTAAACTCCTTATTACTGCACTCTGCACTTTACCAACTGGTACAAGATGTACATGTTAATTATTTATTTTATCACTGTATTTTATTTACATCTATTACGATGAGAGAGTATAAACCCAAAATTAATTTTATTTTATATGCTGGAATATGTAGAAATATGGGTCAAGGAAAGAAAGACTTGCTTTATTTAATTAAAATATGCTGAAATGTGCAGAAAATAGGTTTAAATTTTCTGGTATTTTCTTCAAAGACTGTTGCATTTAATAAAAAATTTGCTTGATGCAGTTAGCATGATGTTAAAAGGCTGAAACTAATAACGCTAGTTTTGAAAAAGATTTATTATCTGATGAAATATCCAGAAAGAATAGAATTAAGCTAAAGGTCTATTGCTTTAAAGCATATTCAGGTGGTGCATAATGTTTTTGAAAAGTAACTAAGTAATTATTAAAGTAACTAATAACTTTTAAACATAAGTAATCAGTAAAGTAACAGGATTACTTTCTTGGTGTGGTAGTTTGTATTTAGTAACTAATTACTATGTCTTACTGGTTTTGGCTTCTTAGTTTTCTATGTGACTTCCTGTTTTTATATCATTTCAGTTAGTTTAACACCTGATTTTTGTCCATAACTTTTATGGACAGGAGTCCTAGGCACAGCTGAGGTGTTGAGGGGATCCAGTTTGGTGGCCTAAGGATTGGGTCTCTGCTCTTTGCAGATGATTTGGTTCTCTTGGCTTCATTGGGTTGTGATCTTCAGCTCTCACCAGAGGGATTTGCAGCCGAGTGTGAAGCGGCCATGGTCCTCAGCCAGAAAAGGGTGTTTTCTCCAGGTCAGTTATGCAACAAATCACCAATATTTATAAACACTACAGGCATAAAATCTAAAGACAGTATGATTAGCTATCGAATACAAATAAGATCCTACACGACTACACGATACAAGTACAACTCGAAACTAAAAACTCAGATATCTTTTGTTTAAAACTTAAAAAAGGGATGAGAGACCCCAGCTTCATCCTAGCCTGCAAATCATTCCAAGACCAGGGCCCGAAAAAGGACAGACTCCTCTTTCCTGACTCTGTCTGCACAGAAGGCACCTTGAACTTCAGCCAACCACTGGCTCTAAGACTGTAAGTGTTCTGGAGAGCTATGAACTTATATAGGAAGGTAACCTGCCCAAATGGCCTTATGAATTAACATATACCAATGCTGCTTCCTACGAATATTTAAAGAAGTGAGTCCAGTGAGTGAATATAAAGTACAATGGTGAGTCCTAAAAACTGAACCTGTTATGTACCTACGAGCAGCATGGTAAAGAGGATCCAATTTGGCCAAGGTCGTAGGACATGCAAATCTATAGATTGTATCGCCGTGGTCCAGCTGAGATAAAAAATGAACTGTTTACGAGATGCTTACGAGAGGACGCAGAAAAGCAGGATTTTAATCTATAAAAAAAACTGTGAATTTTAACTGAGGGAAGGATGGACCGTGAGATCGTCAGGTGGATTGATTCACCTCTGCTTCGGTCTGTCGTGGTGAAGAAGGAGCTGTCCCAAAGGACAAACCTCTCGATTTACCAGTCAATCTACATTCCTACCCTTACCTATGCTCACAAGCTGTGGGTAGTGACCGAAAGACCGAGATCGTTGGTTTGTGATTATGTGTTTCTGAAGCTTCGAGAGCACATTTCACCAGCGTCAGCTACGCCATTCCTACCACACACAGACGCCACACAAGTATAAATCCAACTGCAATAATAACCTAACAAATAACCTAATCATGTTTAAACATTTGTAGTAATGTGCCTAGTATTTTCACTGTGTAATGGGAAAATGCTATTTTTATAGAAGCAAATTTCAACCCAAAGAGTTTAAGAGCTCAATCATTCCAAACATTTAATTACAACTATTAATGAACTGAAGCATGAGTATGTCACTATCTGCTGAGCTATCAGTTATCAAAAACATTTGGTGACTTTGTGGTGTCTGAATGGGCAATATTTTACATGCCCTCAACACAAAACAGTTGCAAAGGAAGTCAGCTGACCTGTGTGGTGTGATCTTTATGTGTCACAACGGAAAGAGAGACCATGACACTGGTAGACTGACAGTGTCCCAGCTTCACCTCCCCCAACAGATCAAAAGTAGAGAAAATGGATGGTGTGGAGAGATATCAGTGGGTGTATTCAGCTTGAAAGACACGCACAAATACAGAGACATAGCGGGAGGATGTGTTAAGCCAATCAGATGGGCAACCTATTGGACTGTGGTATGGATGGAAAAATAAATGGTGTTATGACGTGCAGCAACACACCACAGACTTTCCCAAATGCACAAGAAAGGAAAAAGTAAAAAATAAAAAAATACTACTTCTACATACTCTTGTCCTGGATTGAGTTTTTCATTTAAGCTCATTTTATAAATTCTATATAAGCATTTTAAATTTCATATTAGGTTTCTCATCTTTAATGTGAAAACATTTATGAGGGCTGTCATGTTTAACTGAATTTTTAAGTGCAACAAAATCAGGATTTATTTAATTACATATGCAGCTTTTCTCAAGAACTTCCAGGTGCTCTCAGTTAATGTTCAAGACCCACTCTTAGTATATTAAAACTTCAATAACTCATTTCAGGAGTGGAAGAATCATATAAGTGTGACCACACATAGTATTTAAAACCAATGCAATGTCTATATAAAACCAAGAGTCATTTCAGGTGACCACTTCATGTGTGTTGACACAACAAAACTTTATAGGCTCAAGGAGAGCTAGAGACGTACAGTCAGTTCACCATTAAAACATTTTTAAAAATAAAAAAAAGGTTGTGGTTCCTGTAGACCCTAAAAAAAGGGGGAAAACTGTAAAGTTAAGAGCAGTTTTTATTTAACTATAAGAAGTAGCTAAAACAATTACAATCTAAAAATACAGCTCCACTAGAAAAGGACCACCATATTTAATGGAAGCTAATAAATTGACACGGTTATTACCACAGGAAGATTCTATCACAGACCCCAATAATTACCACCATCTGAGCCCACTGTGATAACTTAAGGTGGATCTATACTTGCGCAAAGTCTTTGTCTGTGTCACTGCCGAAGACTCGGTGTAGCTCTGCGGAGGCCTGACGCACACCTCTTCCAGACCTGACGTGGACCCCTGCTATGCAGACGGTTACGTAGATGTACTGTATTTGGGATTACGAGTTTCCGGATTTCTGGATCATCTCGCTGAATTTGTGTGGTAACATTTAAAAAAACAACACCAAATGGATCAAGTTGATGAGAAGCTGATCGAATTATTTCTTCATTTTCTTCCACAAGTTAATAAAGACACAGAACCATACTGGACACCATTGTTATTTAAAAACAGAAAATATGTACCAGAACTTAAGTGAACCATCAAAAGAACTCTAACCTGGAGAGTTTACCGGCCGATACCACCCCTGCTGCCACCTTCAGATTAGGAGGAGAAACTACAACACAACACCAAAACGATACACACCCACTACACTTGAGTGGTAGAGCAAACTCACCAGAGTCAGCCATAACCGACCACACGCAGACGCAGTAAAAAAATCGGCCTTCACACTGCAAAGAGAAGCAAATCCACAAAACACTCAAGTGACCACCACCGTTAAGCCTACCACACTGAATGCAAAGGTGAGAATCCGTGTACGTGTACTGTTTGTCCCACTGCCTAAAAAAATGGACACGAGAAAAAGGGGTGAATCTCAGATGGTTCAGCTTGATGTTACTGGGGTTACTAAATGCATTTATAGAAAATGTAGCAATTAGTCATAACAACAATATACAAATCCTGGACCGTTCACAGTAAAGCTAAGGCTGAATCCAATTCAATATGATAGTTAGGCCAATGACGTAGATGAACTGGTTCAGGCAAAACAGTCGTCTGGTACCAAGTGGGCAAAAATACTTTGGAGGGACTGACCCTCCTACATTACCACACCAGTTTAGGTTACCTTGCTCACTCAATGACAATAAACACTTTGAATCTTGAATTGAATCTTTGAATCACCCTGAGGCGCTGATTAAAAGGGACATGGGACAGCAGTAGGCTGACTACTCTGGCTCTGACAAGGAGACAAGGGCCTCACAAAAGCAACACATTGTTTTTTTAGGGATAGTTTACCATAAGCTGTTCATTGGCAGTCTCATTCAAAGCATTTTGGTAAATTTACTCTGAATGTAATCATAGTGACATTTGAGACCAGACATCAAAAAGATCATTATCACATCTCTAGTTGTTTTTGTTTTTTGCTATTTCAGTTTGTGAAGTTTTGATTCTCAGGAAAAGGGAAGTTTTGATACTTTCTTTTTCACAGTCAAAATGTGCTGATAAAAAGCAAACGGTTTGACCTGTGCACAACTGAGGTTTTGTTCTGCCTCCCCTGTTTCTAAGTAGGGTCAAGTCTAGGAAATTCAAGCAATTCTGAGCAATTCCTTTGGATCCCAATGTCCACCTGATCTGCTCAACATCCTTTCTAAAACATTTTAAAGGATCTTCTTAAGACCATTCAGTGGTTGCAGCTTATGTTAGTGTAGTCAGGTGGTAAATTTTTACCATAATCTGTCACTTAGGCAAAGGATGTGCCCCATAGAAGCCTTTATAAATGGCTATAGTGTTATTTTATTGTGTGATGTTTGTAGTTTGTGATTTTTTTTCTGCTTTAGTTTGTAATCTATTATTAGGAAATCCCCAATAATAGATTCCCTGAGGACTCTCCAAAGGGATTAATAAAGTATTTCTATTCTATTCTATTCTATTCTAATATTCTGTTGGTATATGCATGTATAGAGATATGCAAAATATATTGTAAATCAAGTCAACAAATGTCCTATGATGCGGCTATTAGATGGTAGTGTCACAGGACACTTTAGCTGACACAACAGCTAAAGTTTTGCGAAGAAGGTGGTTCATGAAGTACAGAGTCCCTGAAAGACTTCATTCAGACCAGGGAAGAAATTTTGAGAGTGAGGTTATAGCAGAACTGTGTAAGCTGTATGGTGTCAAAAAGACCAGGACAACTCTGTACAGGCCACAGGGAAATGCTCAGTGTGAAAGCTTCAACCGGACACTTCATGAATTGCTCAGACACCTTCCACCAGAGAAGAAGAGACTGTGGTCAGACTATCTCCCTGAGCTAGTGTATGCCTATAATGTCATCCCCCATGCTACTACATGTTATGCCCCTTATTTTCTGCTGTTTGGGATTAAGCCCCGCCTACCTGTAGATGCATTGCTAGGACGGGAAGGCCAGTCAGACAACAGGCATGATTGGCTCTCAGTTCACCACGAGAGGCTTAAGCAGGCACACAAGAGAGCCAAGGAGTATTCTGAGCAGAAGGCGGCAGAGAGGATTTTATTTCAAAGTGGGAAAACCCACTGTCCTCCAGCTAGTGTTCTTGCGTCAGCGACCTATGGGGAGAAACAAAATTCAGGATGCTTGGGGTCCAACTGTGTATAAAGTAGTGGACATTCAAGGTACTACACACACCGTAGAACCTGTCGAAGGAGGCCCCTCTAAGAGGGTTCACAGGTCAGAGTTGCGACTTTGTGCAACTCCAGCTCTACAACCCAATGCTAAAAGTGGGCTGCAGAAAGACAGCCAACTGGTAGCTGAGAGGGTGCCAGTGGGCCAGTGAGTTTGTCATTCATATTAAACTGCTGTAAAAGAACCCCGGTAATTGTGTCCTGTGAGGTAACTCATTTCCCAGGCTACATTAGATTGACATGTATTTTTTTTCCAGAACTACATCCACTTTTCCAATAAATATAGTTCACATTTCCTTTAATAGATGGAGAAAACTTGACATTTCTTCAGTGATAACCTTGAACAACAAGAAACTTCTGTCAAATTAATATAACTTCACACTAAAGTTGGGACACTGTGTAAAATGTAAATAAAAATAAAGTGCAATCATTTGCAAATCTCAGAAACCCATATTTTGTTCCAAAAAGAACATTAATAACATAAAAGATGTTGAAACTGAGACATTTTACATTCCATCGAAAATATTAACTCATTTTGAATTTGATGGCAACAGCACACGTCTAAAATGTTGGAACAGAGTGATGTTAAACATCCCCTCTTTAATTAATAACTTTCTGTAAACATCTGAAAAGTGAGGAGACCAACTCCTGTTGCTGGAGTTTTAGGAGTAGAATATTGTACCACTCTTGTCTCATGCAGGATTAATGTTGAACCCTGAGTCTGTCACCATGGTAACTTACTCTGTGAACAAAACATGTTCGCTGGCAGGTTTTCTATAAGAAACCTGTGTTCCTACCTGTCTCCTCCTTCCTGAAGCACACTGTTAGACGTGAGTTGTCCGTACCAATATGATCCCATAGATGTAGAACCTATCCCAGCAGCTACTTGGCGAGAAGCAGGGTACATCCTTGGCAAGTTGCCAGTCCATCGTAACACCAATCCAGAGAGACAACCACTCACACTCACTCCTTTAACTAACTTGATTAATTTAGAAATCCTAATTAGCCTAACATGGATGTATTTGGACTGTGGGTGGAAATCGGAGAGAAATCTGGGGAGAACATGCAGCTACATATTTACTGATAAATTACATTTGATATATTATTGTAAAATCATCACCTATTAATTCTTTAACATGAATGACCAAATCAAGTGAATTTATATATAAAGCCTTTGCAGTTCACACAAAATTATGAAAGTACGAACCTGGTCAAAAACCAGTGATAGAGTCTTTGAAAGGTTTTATGGAAAAAAAAAAATAATAAGAAAAAAAAAAACTGGCCACATTCGGCAAATAATCTGTGGAAACCCTAAGTAAGGTGTCAGTTATCTCACTTTTATCTGATGTCAAGTCATCACCTACTAAAAACGAGTAGTTTTAAATTTACCACAAATGTCATCTCAAGGAGGTGGCAATGGAAGAGGTAAACCTGATAAACTGCAAAATTATCTTCTAATACCCCTGACGGTGAAACGAAAGAAAACTAAAAGCCACTGAGTGTCATGAAGCTGGAAAAAACAAGCCTACACTTTTGACCACCGTAATTTCCTGTCATAAACTCACACACTATTCCATTTATAGACTCATTAATGTCAGTGGTGTTACAGGATATCCATATTCTGTCTTTGAGTGCCACTGCGCTACAGGTTTTAAATGTTTCCTTCCTCTTACACACCTGTTACAGATTAAATGAATCTCCTTAACAGCTTGCCCTCAAGTTCACAAGCCTGTTAATTTTCTAATAATGTGAGTGAAATGAGTGTAAAAACATCTACCACCTTCCAGGTATTGGCTCTAAAAGACTGGATTTGGACATCTCTGGCTCTTCTGAAATGTTATTTTTCTGTGGCAAAATGAAATGAAACAAATGATAAAGAATAGGATCAGAAATAAGCATATAGCTACTTTGATGGTATAAGTTTCACAGTGGCTTTTTATAATATTCATCAGGTTCAGCAACATATAGTATAACACAACAGTCCAGCTGTGGAATCTGTCAGGTAAATAGCTGTATGTTAGTACAAGTTACTGGAAGAAGTAGTCAAAATCTGAAAGAAGACCCACACTCAGGTTGAAAGAAATTGTTTTGGATAGAAGAACCTATTAAAAGCACCAAGGTGCATGTCAATGGAAGCTGCAGGAACGCCAGTCTGACTTCATGCTTTTAAATAGGTTTTACGTCACCTAATCTGTGCTCAGAATTCAGGTCTGTAGCAGAAAACCAGTTAATTTGTTTAATGTTCTGCTTTTGTGTTATCCCTACCTTGTTGTACAATTGTTCTGCAACATGTAAGTGGCTATGCATTATTGTGTAAAAGCATCTTCTACATGAGTATACACAGAAGCTGAAAACCCCTCTCCACAAACATGGAAATGCAATGCTGTGAAATCACTAGATATGAACAACTATAAAATGAGTAAACTTTAATGTTTCTTAAATCATATTTTGTATTTCTGCATATTATCATGGATCTGTATCCGTATTATCTGTATTAAATATGTATTAAAGTTCATTGTCAGGGGACATTTTACCCTGAGTAGATACAATCAGTTTGAAATATTTCCAGATGTATTAATGTGCAAGCAGCCTGAAGGACTGTCTGATTTTAAGCTTTTAAGCTAATCTTGTGTTAAAGAGCACAAGCTAGCAACTGATTGAGTTATAGCATTGTTATTATTTCTGATTTGTGCAAGACGGATGGCGAACCACCAGCAGTGCCTCTGACAGAGGCTGAGGAGCTGGTCCTGAAACAAAACTGTGGTTGACCTGAATGCACAAATCCTGCTGTGATGTCAGCACATGTCAATGAGTGACTGGGATGGCTGCATTTACAGCCACACGAGTGGTAACCTGCAGTTGACAGTACTACACACACACACACACACACACACTTACATATTGTTTTCATATTGGATTTAATTTACAGATCATTATATGATTTTTGTTTGACATTAGTTTAATCTAACATCACATATATTCTAAAACTGCCGCCCATTTTGGTTTATATTGTGGTGTTATAATTTATTTTTCTTTTGACCTGTTTCAGTGGCTCCAGTCTCTGGGTTGGGAACCAGCAGGTGGCCACAGGGTGGAGCCAACTAATTGGACCAGACCACACACCAGCATCAACGGGGGGGGGGGGGGGGGGGGGGGGGGGGGACTCCTTTGTTAGTTTAGTTAGGTTTTTGTGCGTTACCCCTTTGTGTCTTTTTGTTTGGGCTGATCAGCCACTATTTCAGTTTACCCTTGTGGCTCATTTGTGAGGTTAGTTTGTTCAATTTGCTCGGTTTGTTTGAGTTATTTTTGCCACAAGTTATTTAAGTAAAGTTTGGTTATTTTTACCTCTTTTATGGGCCAGATTATTCTTTGATTTAATAATTGTGCTGGATTACATTTTTGGGTTAACCCCAACAACAACAACAAAAAATTTGTATACACCTACCTTTATCATCAGTTTTCCATTCATGCCTGTTTGGCTCTGGTATGCCTGGCTGTCCTTCCAGGCAGTGCCATCAGAGTGCTGTTCGGTAGTTGGCTCGCTGTATATGCAGCTGTAAGCAGTCCCTGCAAGGGGGAAGTAGGCTGGACTCCACTTCACTCCTCTTTGTGCAGAACAGCTGGTAGCGAAGATCATTGACATCACATATATTAGATCGGGGGTGCCCAAGTTCGGTCCTCAAGATCTACCATCCTGCAACTTTTAGATGCAACACTTCTCCAACACACTTGAATCAGATGTCATCTGTATGTCATTCAGCTCTGCAGAGGCCTGGTAACGAGCCAGTCATTTGATTCAGGTGTGTTGGAGAAGGGCTGCATCTAAAAGTTGCAGGATGGTAGATCTCAAGGACAGGACTTGGGCACCCCTGTGTTAGATGATGATGTATTGTAGCGTTAAGCGTCATTAAACATTAAAGATGTTTAATAAAATTATTAATTTTCATAATTTCTTGGAATTAATTTATGAATTTCCTCGTGGGGCACCACCACACAGATAGCTTTATTCTCCTCTAATGGCTGTGTGGACACCATTAGAGGACTAAATTAATTAATTTAATAAATTAATTAATTCAAGCTAAAAATCAATCAATTATCAATCAATCAGTCTCGGGACGCTAATAACGTGAATTCTTACGTCGAAGGGACCCATAACATGGTTCAAAGGAGAAGTTCACAATAACCAGACCAGTTTAGGATAAATATGAAATATTTATTACTAAACTAATCATGCATAAATGAAAAGGAAATATATACAAAGGACTTCGCATGGAAAAATGAATCAAACATTGGTAAATGCAGAATATGGAGTTCAAACTAAAATCTTATTTCAATGTGTCAGAATGAATGTATGCAAGAAATGAACAAAAGTTAATTAACCTGCGGTGTTAACTAAGCTAAGGTTCAGGACTGAAAAAGATCTCTAAATCCTAAAAGGGAAAAGGGAAAACTGAATCTCATCTGTTTAAACTGGAAGTTTAACTAAGATGTAGAACTACTAGGTCACTGTCAGACAACCAACCATTCTTGAGCAGATAAGCAGAGAATTGATCCGAGCAGGACTCGTCCGGTTCTGTTTGGATCGAGCCGACTTACGACCGTTGTGGTGACTCTGATGGCAAGTGAGGAAGTTGGCGCAGGTGGTTTGGATCCTGAGCGACTTCCAGAAGGCCAGAAGATGTGTCACGTGGTGGTCCGAAGGTTTGGATCAGGCAGCTCTGCGGATGCGGACTCCCGCGGCTCGGCTGGTGGTATCGATGATGGACAGTGGATGACTTGCGGTGATATGGCAAAGATGAAAATGTCCAGCTTTAGGTCAGTCCAAAAAAAGAAACTCTGTAGGATCTATTTAGGATCTATATTAAAAGTCCAAAAGATAAAAACATAACTCAAGAAAAACGAAGTATTAGCTGGAAAAAGGGAATGAACTACGGAGTCCAAAAAGAGCCAAAAATTGTCAATCATGCATCGTAATGCAGGCACTAACTTAGAATCAGGTGATGTTCTTCACATCACTGCAAACTTAATCCTCTGGCAGCATCTCTCTCTTTCTCTCTGGCGTTCAGACCAAGTGTCCTAACTCTGGAAGAAGGCCATGTCTGGAGAGGATGGGTTGAAGAGGACTTGAAGTCCACTTAAGGCAGAGAGCAACGGAGGAAGGCCAAGAAGGAAGGGCCAAAAAGAAGAGAAGAGACTAAACTCTTTGTTCTGAGTTTAAAAGTGTTAGTTTTGAAGACCCATCCCATGGAGGGATGTGTGACCATTATCTTGACCAATAACAGTCTTGTGGGCTGGTTTTGGGTCAGATAGCAGATCCAGAGGGGCTGGTCTGGTCATTTTGTAAAGACTTATCAAATTAAACATTTTGTGAATATATCTATATATCCATGTTATTAAAGCCTTAAATGAGACATCATTAAAATCCATCAGTGAATCATCGAAAAGACAAGAAAAATAGTAAAAAGGTTATATCTCACACAAACACAGTAATAAAGTTTCAGGTCACCAATTAATCAAGCTTGTTGATTAAACCTTGTACAAAATGATAATGATTATATGCATGCGCATGGTATCAAGATAAAACACATATATATATATATGTATCTATTTAAATGAACATTGTTGACATTATCAAACACTAGGTCTATCAAACATTTTACTCTTCACACAAAGTCTTTGTCTCCTCTTGTGCTGGGACAGAGAAACATTAAGACACTTTATTACCCTCTGGAATGTTAAGATAAACGTTTCTTGGTGTGTCCAGCTGTCCTGTTAAAGGGGGTTTCCGCTTATCAGTTGAAGGAAAACACAAGTTTAGTAAGAAACAGTTTCAAAGTGGACATTTGGATGAAGAGTTGCATCTGGGATCCTTTGGTTGTTAACTAAAGAGCAAATTTATGTTGCAGAAGATTAAAGTTCAGAAATTTCCCAGGTCTCATAAATAACCTAATGAAGTCCTTTCAGTCCAGGTTGGGGAGAGTTGACCTTTGTTGACCTGTGGAGCTGGAAACCAAGTCATAAATTTGAGTCAGACCCCCACTTTGGGAGTGAGACTGTTAGTCTGTAAGGAGAGAAAATCCTCAGAGATTGTTTAATTCAGTCACAATTAAACAAAGGTTCCAATCTTTATTTTGAAGACGATGGAATCCGCTACAGTATACATCCTGCAGACAAATAATTCCATATCTCTGCATAATTCCTCTGATACATTCCAGGATGTTCCCAGGGATTTAAAGGACTCTTGAAGTTTCCTGTTTCCTTTAGCAAGTTTAAGAGCACTGAGTTGTCAGGTGTGTTGAAGCAGGGATACATGGAAAACCTGCTGGATTGCGGCCCTCGTAGGACCGAATTGAATAGCCCTGCTGTAAAGGCTTTAACACCTACAAGTGCATCACATAGGTCATCTCCATGGAGCTCAGCAAGGCTGGTCATATTGATGTATCTTGTTTGATTGTGAGTCACACATTTAAAATACGTGGTCCAGTTGATCTTACAGTGTCCTCACTCATGATTGCTGTAGTTTTATAGTCATTCTGGCTGGCATGATTAGCATGAAGGAGCATGCGGATATCCGCCTCCTCATGGGAAGACTTCAGCTCCTCCACAAGCATCCGTTCATTTTTCCTCAGACAGTAGCATGTCTCTCCACAGGTTGCAAATAGCTGCTTGTCCTGAAGCTTCATCTGGTTTTCTGGCAGCTTCCACTGGTACAGAATGAATGTAATCAAGGCAGTTTTTCTGTCTGGATTACTTAAAATCTTTCTCCACTTCACAACATTGTGTCACAGAACAATAGTCTTTCACTGAGTGCTACTTGCTGAACCACAATGATTTCTCTCAGCATTCTTGATTGATGGATTCCTGTACACATGAAAAACCACATCTATTCACATACTCTTTCCTCCTTCATGCAAAGCCAGGTTCAGCACTGAACCAGCAATCTCTCAAAAAGTCTTGACATCACCTTTCAGTCTCTGAACAAGGCTCATTCCATCAATGATGCATGCAGAGCTATTTCCAATATCTTCAACTGCTGATCCTGATTTCTCTAACTCTAGCAAGAGCGGCCTTGTTGGTCTTTCTTAGTGAATCATCTGGATTTAAAAGTGACCACGGCTGGGGCCAAGTGGATAAGCCAGGACAGCTTTGAAGGGAAGATGCCTACTTTGTGAAACAATAATCATATGGCCAAAGAGATTTCTATCTCCTTTCAAGACCAGATCCTTGTTGTATTTTTGGTCTCCTCTATCTCTTTTTGTGATGCTTGAAAATGTCTTCATGTTCTGTTTTTTCATGGAACTTAGTTTCATCTGCTACTAGCCCACGACTGACAGTGGCTAAAAACTCTGTATCCCCTTTCCTGATGGCTGCTCTCCTGATGGTGTCATCTGCTCTTAACTCTGTACATTTTGTTAGGTTTCTTTAGTCCTTTGACCTTTCAAATACTTGCTGACTTTTTCACAAAATATACATTGTGCTTTATATACCCTGGATGTTTGTGATTTTTGTCTAGTAGATTTTCTTAATTCATCTGTGAGAGTACTTTCTGAAGAGCTTTCTTTTGCAATAATGCTGTCAAGCAGTTTCTTCATGGTAAACATGCTACGACACTTCCAATGATACAATATTGATGGTATGTTACCTTCAGGGATTTCTTTTGCAAGATCAAGGGTGGGGCTGTATGTCATGATGCAGGTGTTTGGACTCAGTGAATACTCAGAATCCCAGGGATAGGTATAAGATCTTTTATTGTACACAGTGAATGATAAAAATGTGCAATCCGGTCTCTCTATGGTCAGGCGTCTGTGGATACACGAGACAGGGATTAGGAAGCAAGTAGAAGCAGTTGTTAATGAACTGGTGTAATGGTTAACGTACCAGCTGATGTTGTTCCAGCGTATGACTAAGAGCAGTCTCCGGAGTCTGGGTTGGGGGAAGCCAAAAGGGAGACCGCTGAGCAAAGGAGATGTTAGTGGGAAAATCACAGACCATAGGCAGGGATGCTGTATGGTAGACAGCAGGGGTTCCCGAGTATCTCCGGTGGGAAAAGGAAGGTTAAGTCCATAATCCGATATCCTAGTCCTGTTAACAATTCCAGAGGTCAGAGAGCCAGGTGATCCAAACATAAACAAAGCAGAGTACCAGACAGGGGGCAGGCTGAGGCAAAATCCAGGTCCAAACAACAAGGTCAAAGGCAGACAGGCAGAATAACAAGGGCTGGATACATGCAGGGAAGAACCAAGACGATCTGGCGGGGGAGAGTTGTCACACACAGGTATATAAAGAGCCCAGCACAGGTGCAGCGCATCAACAATCAGAGTAAATGGAGGGAAGATGCTTTCAGGGCAGCTGGGAAATCTGAGCACCATACAACGGAGCATGACACTGTAGCCTCTTATTTTAGCTACTTTCAGTAATGTGTTCCATGATTCTATATTTGTGGGTGCCACAAGTTTTGAGCTATCATCTGAACAGTGGATTAAACAGTCGGTCACAGGACAGTTTGGCCACACGTCACTTGTACTTTGTTCTGTCATACTTTTCTATTCTGTGATATACATCACCTGAAAATAAAAATACAATAAATAAATATAATAAGCTCATCAATGCATTAATGTAAATTGAGCCACTCTGACCCATTAAAATACTACATCATGAACTCAATTTATACGTGTCCATTTAATTATTAAATCAATGCTTCTTTCACACGCAAATTTAATTTTTAAACTCACCTGGATGCTGTATTTAGGTGTGCTGATGACTATATGTTTTATCATTTTTAAAAATACAATAAAAGTATGTTTGCAATAATGGACATTCATGCAATTGTAGTTTTATTCTTTATTCCACAAAGAGGCCTGCAATGCAGCATGACTGGCACTGTGACATGGCTGGGCATGCCTTGCCACATTAATTGGCTGTACTTCTATTGTAGGACTGCTACAGCAAGTTTCTTTTCCTCTTTGAAATTGAAAAAAAAACATTTAACATTGCAATATATTAAGAAAAGAATGTCAGAATAGTAGAGTATAAATACTAACCTACATTGAATTTTTAAAATTTAATTTGATATAAAATACAAATTGGGATTTGTTTAAACTTTATAAAAAAATTTTAACACAAACATGACCTTATAACATGTTTAATATTACAATATTAGTAATTAGTAATTCAATTTGTAATATTATTACAAACTGAACTATAGATTTTTCAAGACATACATGAACATTTTAAAAAATCTAATGTTGCTGACACATTGATGAGCCGATGTGACCTCTACAGTTATTAGAAATACTAATAATTGAGCTTAAGGTTAGTTGTCACTAAGATAGCACTTGGAAAGGCTTTTGAAGTTGAAATATCATCTAAAAATAAAGACTGTTTGAAAAAAACAGTAGTGATGTAGTAATGAAACTCACCTGGACCCATGTTCTACTTTAAGTCTCACAATCACCCTTAATAGTGGGATAATATGTGAAGATTATACATTTCCTGAATTGTTACAGTCCTGTGAGTATTTCAGTTTTTATTTGTGCCAATGTTGTTTCTACTGAAAATGAATATTAAGTGGAATATGCACCAGTGCCAAGAGTCCAATTTCTTGTAGGGGTTACTAACTTCATGTGCTGATAACTGTGGCAAAGCTACCACTTAGGACAGGTTATCAAAATATAATCTATGGACATGTACCTTTTTTATAAATTGTTGCCAGATTTTGCCACCTTGAGTGGTACCAAAATCTAGTCTGGCCCACGAACTAACTGCTCAGTCCATCACATTTGTTGTCAGAAGTGGGATCTTGCAGTGTAAGGCACATCATTTTTTTTCTTACCTTTTTTTTCTATTCCCTCATTGGCAAGTTCATTCTCTCCCAACATACTGGACTATGCAGAAAACAAGAAAGAATGGCAAAGGAGCAAAAAGAGATGGTCAAAACCAGCCTGTTGCAGAAGAGCTCACTCATGAAGGAGAGGAACATGGAGCCTCTGGAGGGGTGAACCGCACTAAAATTGGTGTCTATTCTCCATTCTCATGGGCTTTAGCAGGAGGCTCAGGAGGCAAGACAGAGGGAGGACTTTGCCTGCCAGGAACAGCATTTTAGAGCACTGCAGCACCACTTTCAGCTCCTGCTAATGGAAGTGCAGGCTCGTACCTCCCCAATCTCAGAACCAATCGAGTAAGAACCATCTGAAGCTGATAATCCTCCCTGTGCAGACTCCTATGGTGAGGAAATGCATGCCCCACCAGGTCAGTCTCCTTTCTTTGAGCCCAGATTGGAGAAATTAACAGATCATGATGACATTGAACATTTTCTAATGAATTTTGAACATATTACTCTGGCTTGCCGGTGGCCAGACCAAGATTGGGCTTTTCATCTGGTTCCTCTACTGATGGGGAAAGCAAGAGATGTGTATTTTCAAATGGATATGGATGATTTCTTAGAGTATGACAAAGTCAAGGCAGCCATTCTACAGAAGTATGATATCAATCCTGAGACATATAGACAGAGGTTCCGCTCCCTGGAAGTTAAATTAGATGAAAATCCAAAAAAACTGTATGCACGCTTAAAATAGTTGTATGAGAAATGGATAAAGCCAAAAGGAGAATCTGTGGAGAATCTGTTTTTCACAAAAGATTTGTGAAATCATTATTCTTCAATAGTCTGTTTGTGCCCAAACAGACTATTGAACAAAAAACTGAGTTTGATAATGGTTAAAAATTACATCTGTTGAACTTAATGGCAGAACAATAAAGGCTTTTATTGATTCAGGAAGTATTCAAACTCTTGTCCACAGAGATTTTGTCCCAGCTAATAAACTGAAGTGAGGGGTCCCTTGTCTCTGCTGAGGGAGATTTGGGAGGGTGATCAAAAAAGATCTGAAGCTAATAATGTTGTCTCTTTTGTTGTCCAGATGTGGGAGCAGCTGGAAAAGTTGATAGAACAGGCCCAAGCTCGTATGGCAGAGGCACAGCAGCACCAGAAGGCCTGGTACAATCAGTCTGCACGGCAGAGGTCTTTTTATCCTGGCCAGAAAGTGCTGGTGCTCCTGCCAACGGATGACAGCAAGCTGCTAGCTACACTAAGTGGCAGGGGCCGTATGAGATTGAGCAGAAACTTGGGCAGACTACCTACCAAGTAGTCATTCCAGATCACCCCCGCTCCCGCAGTGTGCTGCACATCAACCTGCTTAAAGAATGGATGGAGAGTCCAAAGACTGCAGATGTTTTATTGATCCAGGATGTTACAGTGGATGAGGAAGTGGATGAACAATATTTGCTGGCACCCACTCCTCAGGACCTGGCCCTCAACCACCTTTCTGGAGAGTGGCAGACTTAGGTGAGAAATCTGTGTAATTCACCAGTGTTCCAGGAGAATCCGGGTAAAATTGACATTGTGGAGCATGATATTGTGCTGAAAGACGGAGCTTCTGTGAGACCAATGAGTTACAGGATACCCCTGCTGGTTGCACTGAAAGAGGAAGTCAGTCTGATACAATCACTGGGAATAACTGAACCATCAAGGAGTGAGTGGTGTAATCCGGTAGTCCTGGTTCCAAAGAAGGATGGCAGTATCCGGTTTTGCATTGACTTCAGGTATTTAAATACCATATCACAGTTTGACTCATACCTCACCCCTCGTATTGACAATATGGTTGAGCACCTGGGGAAGGTCAGATATCTAACCCCCATATATCTTTGTAAGGGTTATTGGCAGGTTCCACTCATGGAGTGCTCAAAAATGTTGACTGCCTTCCGGACTACATGGGGCATGCAGATTCACGGTTATGCCTTTTGGACTTCATGGTGCCCGAGCAACATTCCAGAGGCTGATGGATCAGGTACAGTTTGACATGTCTGACTTTGCTGCAGCGTACCTTGATGACATTGTCATTTTCAATTCCACCTGGGAAGAACACTTCAGACATCTGGAGGTGGTGCTTGCGCGTCTTCAGTCTTCTGGTCTGACTGTTAATCCAGCAAAATGTGCCTTCGCTAAAGCGTAAACTGAGTATCTTGGGTTTGTGATAGGAAATGGAGTTATGAAACCGCAAGCAAAGTTGCTGCCATAGAGTCCTGTCCCCTGCCAGAGACCAGAAAGCAGTTAAGGTCGTTTTTGGGGATGGCAGGATTCTATCACTGCTTTATCCTTCCTTTCTCTGCCAGGGCAGTGCCTCTGACAGATCTGACTGGTACCCGCAGCCCAAATAAGATCTGCTGGACTGAGGAGGCCAGAGCTGCGTTTCAGGACCTGCGACAATCACTGAGTAAGAGCCCAGTCGTGCATAGCCCTTATTTTGATGAACTGTTTGTTCTCTAGACTGATGCCTCAGAGAGATGATTGGAAGCAGTTCTGTTGCAGGGACCACCTGATGAGCAGCATCCTGTGACTTTCATTAGTCCAAAACTGTTTCCAAGGGAGGTCCGAGAAGGAGGCACTGGCCATCAAGTGGGCCTTGGATTTCTTTAATTATTACCTGCTAGGACGGGAGTTCAGGTTGAAAACAGACCACAAAGCTCTCGAAAGGATTAAGAGGATGAAGGACACCAATAGGAGGATCACCCGGTGGTTCTTGGCAATTCAGCCATTCCAGTTCGCTGTGAACCACATCCCTGGCAAGGACAACTGCACGGCGGACTGTTTCTGTCGCTGTCCCAATGAGCGATTTGAAAAAGGGGGAGTGTGTGATGGCTACATTTACAGCCACACATGAGTGTGGTGGCTCCAGTCCCTTGGCTTGGGAACCAGCAGGTGGCTACCACACATCAGCATCAACTAGGGAGGTCCGAGAATGCTACCCTTTTGTGCAACCTACACTTAATAAAAAATAAACTACTACAAAAAATATATAAACCAAAGAAGTTGTTTTATTTTTATTAGTTTTGCCTTTTTAAACATTTTTAGCTTGTCTTTTTGTCCATTTTTGCCTTTCCCACAACATTCCTCTCCATGGCAGCCTCCATTACTATGTATCAGGCTATTATGCACATTAGATGATGTCATTTAGCGACTTCTACCGACTTTTAGGACAGCCAATAGCTACTTTTCTCACTAAAGAGTTGGTAACATAATTAAAAGAAGAATGCTGATGGGATATGAAGCATTACCAGTAGTTGCTTGCTGTTGAATGAATATGGAAATATGATGTTCTTTTCAGTTCTTATAATTGTAAATCAGTGCCTCACCAACCATAAACTTCACCGCAAGTCACTGTGTGTGACGATGATACATTGATTAGTCTGGAAGGTGTGGTTCACGTGGGGGATCGGCACTAAAGCGTGGGAAAGAGATGGGTTCAAATAACACATAACAGGGTTTCTAAGACACATTTTATCAATTAAATGTTGCAGGAAAAACCAAGGTTATTAAGATAGACATGAAGTGCTCTATTACTGTAGCTCTACCTGCTCATTGACCTCACAAAACCCGAGTAAATGGATGAAAATTGATTGGATGCAGAGTTGTAGCCTTTTAAGTAGCTTTATCTATCTATTTTTTTATTTATGTATTTTTACTATTTTTACTAAGGAACTGTGTTAAAATAATTTATGGTAGATTTTGATGACCCCTATTTATTCACCTTGGGAGCTGGTTTTTAAAGGTTAGGGTTTTCGGACTCCCAAAACTCCAGTTCAATGTAAACGAAATGTCCACTTGATTTAAATAAATGAGCAGACACATTTCAACTCGTCTCTGTGTGGTGTGGACATAGTATTAAACTTTAATCCCCCCTGTGGAGGATCCATGAGGAAAGCAGTGGAGTTAAAAATGTCAAAAGCAGAAAATCAAATAAACCTCAAAACGATAAGAACAAATAAGAGCAACAAGTAGTACTGTACATAAAGAAGCATGGTAAGTAGATATAAACAGCTCATTCTTATTAAAAAAATTATTTTGTAAAGTGATAAGATACCTGAATGGTGACCTGTCCAGGGTGTACCCTGCATCTCACCTGCTAAATGTTGGGTTAGGCTCCTGCTGCCCTGCAACCCTTTATTGAATGAAGTAGTATAGATAATGGATGGATGGTTGGATGGATCATTAGATAATCAATGGAAACAGTTTTAAATTATATCAAATTTTTCTGTCACTGACTTTTGATTTTTTTTGCACTCTTCACTTTTAAAAATTTTAAATTTAAAAAATTTTTAAAATCAAAAGTGGTCCCTCAGAATGTGTGCGGAGATTTCCACACCAGATGTGAGTACACTTATTTATTGCTGTCCACCTTTAATCAGATCACATGGCACATGTTGGCCACCAAAACCTTTGGATGTGTTGGTCTGAATGTCTTCTCAGTCCCAGCTAAGTAGAAGAGAATTGGATCCTCATTATGCAATTTCACTTTCTAGTTTTTTTTAAAAAAAATTTTATGATATTTAATTTTTTTTTTTTATTTATAGCTTTTAGTGTCTTAAATGAGAGATAAAAATGCCATTAAATGACATTTGGAAGGTCAAGTCTGATTCATTACCTTATATGAACCATTTAATGGTGTGCATATTAACTAGATAAAGCAGAGCCACTCAGTTGTGGGCGGATTTGTGGGGCAGTAAAGTCAGAGGTGTTACTTCAGACATTACATCAAGATGATGACATGCTGCCTCACAGCTCCAGCCTGAATGGCTGTAAATAAAACTTTCACTTCCTGCTTAAAGGCTCAAAGGTACGCAGAAGCACCATGGGTTGTTTCGGCATGTGTGGGCGTGTAACAAAGCAGTGTCATGCAAATACACAGGTATTTTGTTTGGTAGGTGCACTTTCAGAGAGTCTTCGTTGCATTTAACAATACATTAAAAGTTATTAGAACGCTTCAAACAGAAATGGCTTAATCCACACGCATATGAATGACTTAATATACAACTTTAAATGAGATTGTGTTGGACAAAATTACAATATGAATAACATACTCTGAAACTTAAGTTTGACATAGAAGAAAGGCAACAGCAACTCAACAAACCACTGATTACAACCAAGATAAGCAGAATATCATCTCTGCTGGTGTGCAGCATCATTTCTTGGCACACTGTTGGGCCCCTTAGTGCCAATGGGGTATAACCTGAGTACACCAGAGTACAGAATAGGGTATGGGCAGGTGGGGGGAGTGTACACGTGCTTTGTTTGTATGTGTGTTAGTATGTGTGTGTGTGTATAAGAGACTACAATGAGGTGTGTTTTAATTTCCTGTTATATACCCTGGTGTGTGAATGCTTTTGAATTTTGTTTTTTAAATGCATAATTTGTTTTTATTATGTAAAGCACTTTGTGTTGCTTTGTGAATAAAAAACACTCTATAAATAAAATTTGGTTTGATTTGATTGTTGCTGCTGACCAGCACAGTTTAACATCTTCTGATGGCTACTTCTAGCAGAAAATGCACCATGTTACAAAACTTAAATAATTTCAAACTTCTTTCTTGAATATGAAAATGAGTTCACTGTACTTCAATGGTCTCAACAGATACCAGATTTCAAGCCAATAGAGCAGCTTTGGAATGTGATGGAACAGGAGATTCTTATCATGGCTGTCCAGGGGGAGAGGACGCTGCGGTGCAGGTAAGTGACCCTGATGCTGTAGGTGACGTAGTTCCGGTGAGATTGCAAATTCAAACTAGGCGCGCTCAACCACTTATTCATTCATTCATTCAATTATGTTTTCGCCAATCTAATCGAAATACTCTTAAAAGTAGGAAAATAGTGTCTGGAGCACAGGGGGGAGGATTTGGACAGCCTGACAGATTTTGTAGATCGGTGCTACAACAGAATCGTCATGGGGAAGCCAATCAAACATCTACCCCAACCACATCATCTAAGGCCAAGAGACAACGAAATGAGGATTCATCTGGAGCTATTTCACCACCAGGGAATGACTCAACAGACATTCTTATCTCTGTAGATAAGAAACTTAGTAGTTTAGATGCACATTATGTGAATCACTGGAATTCAGCCAAAGCAGGCAGAAACCCTGGCTGAGGAGAATGCGGGTAAATCCCTCACTGAGGGGATGACTCGACTCTCTGAGGAGAATAAAGAGATAAAAGAAATAATGACTGATCTGCTGGCAAGGAGCATGAGAGAGAACCTGGTATTGCAGGGATCCCAGACCAGACGGAGGAGTGTGGTCTGGGATCAGAAATGGAAACACTTTTTTCGCATTTACACCTCCTTGGACATGATGAAAGAGGTCACGTGACTAGTTCATTTTAAATAAAGATGGTGCGGTATGAGTAGACGAATTTTTTTTACAAACAATTAAAGAAAAAATATAACTGTCGTCCTTGATAGCAAACAAATGAAAAGTTTTACAAAACAAATCCTCTAATTGGCGTCTTGTGGGCCGAGATTTTACTAGAATAACGGCTAATGGGCTAAACTATGGGTTATTATTGTTATATTTATTGCATTCTATTTGCCTCTATTTTGCTTTGTACTTGTATATATTGTGTCTTGTGCTTGTCCTGCTTTACTGTTGGTGTTATATTGCTGCTAGTACCCAAATTTCCCTGAGGACTCTCCGAAGGGATTAATAAAGTATTTCTATTCTATTCTATTCTAAACACCATTTAATGAAAATGCCTGCAAATTGCAATTGACCTTTTTTCCATTTTAGAAGTATAACTTTTATTTTGAGAAATACAATAATGAAAACACAGCTATTGAAATCCTCTGAGACTAAAATGGCAATGGTTCTTCTTCATATGTAAAAATAATCATTCAGAGAGGAAAAGATGGTTTAATTATTTCTGTCCTGTGTTTTACCTGTTGTGCAGCACTTTGGACAATCATGTGTTAAACTGCCATATAAACAAATATGGTAAGATATGGACAAGAAACTTCAAACTATTTTGTGGTTTCTACTGAAGTATCAGGAAGATAAATGAATGGCAAAACAAGAAAAACAAGGTAGCTTTGGGTGGGAGTTACATATTTTCCTGTGCATTTTTACGCCTACTCTATCCAGAACAAACACAACAATACCATGAAACTGCTTCCTTTTTGATAAAACTTTTTTTTAAAACACTAGTAACCACACTACTGTGCATCCCCACCTTTGTAAATAAATTAAGTTGTTTGAACCCTTAGAAGAAGCCAAGTTACCCAAAGAGAACACACAACAACCTTAATATGGACTACTTGTGTTAATTTCACAGCTTTGTACAATCTTCGAAAACCCCTGAGTGCAAAATGGGAAGTAAAACTGCAGTTCATATTTGTCAGGTACTTCTTCACAGGTGAAAATAGTCATTCAGAGAGGAAAAGATGGTTGGACAAGAAACTTCAAATGATTTTGTGGTTTGTGCTGAAGTATCAGGATGATGGACAATGACAAAAAAGCAAAGCAACTTATGAGTTGACGTTTAATAACTTGATGAGCCTTTATTCCATGATTAGCCCCTTTAGACCAACCTGTGACTACAGCTTTGACTCAGCCTGCTCAGCTTAGCTTTGGGTGAGAATCGCATCCTTTTCCTCTGCACATTTTTAGCTTTCTCTGGCCAAAGCGAATGTAATACAATTCCTTTGAGTAAGCACATGTAGAAATTGCTGGTAAGGTCACTGGTGCATAACAGGACCCTCACAGAGACAAACAAACATCACACCTATGTGGTTTCTGAGAACCCTGAAAGATTATTACCCTGATTATGTTTTAAGATGATGATGATTTATTATTATGATTATTAATGATAATATTGATACGTTCATAATGAAATTACTTAACTTTGACTTTATCATGAAGTTAAAGAGTTTATTATTATGATGGAATGATCTTAGGAACAGTATTGTGTAATTATCAGTTTATTTCTTGAATATGAGCATACAAAAATGGGGAGACCAAAAACAGTAATTTCACTCTCTCTTTAAATAATAAGGATGCAGTTGCTCCACAGGCACCTATGCATGCACAGAAAGAACATAAAGAAAGGTGACACCTAGGACCCTTCTGCTGGCAACACTGCTAACCACAACACTATGCAGCTCACCTACATCAACAAATTAGGATGAAATTGGCTGAATTCATCAGTGGCGAATAGAATATTGAAGAAATCAACTGTGATGTGAAGCCAGTGGCAGTAAAAACTGTTAAATGAAATGTTTGTTTTAGTTGTTTATCTAGTCTGGATTAGCAACAGAAATCCCTTCTTTCATTTACTGAAATGACACAGTCGTGGTCCTTCAAAAGGGAGCACCTGAAGCTGTGTATTAATGTCATTACTGTGATTAAGACATAACAAATACAATTCAAGTCTTAAATAAATTTATTTAATATTTACAGTACATATATAATAAAACAGATAATAACACACATACACACAATTGTAATTTTAAATAAAACAATACAAAGTTGCTTTACACAATTTGCTATATTAAGTCAGCTTTAATTATCAAAACAAGAAAAAATTAAGTTACTTGGAGAGAGCACACAGCACCCCTGATTAAAACTAATACCCACTTATGAACTCAAACAGAACTAAAGAAATTGAACAAAAATGCCAAAGGATTATTGAAAGAAACAAAAGCAGACTTGGAAACATTGTGTTCAACACTACTTGCTCTACTTGTGTTTATTATACAGCTTTGTACAATAATTGAAACCCCCTTAGTGCAAAATGGAAAACAAAACTGGACAGGTTCTTCTTCACAGACAAAAATAGTCATTCAGAGATGAAAGATAGTTGAACAAGAAACTATTTTGTGGTTTGTGCTAAATTATCAGAATGATGGATGACAAAAGATCATGAGTCAGCATTTAATAACTAGTGTGGCTTTTTCCCCGTTTGTACAAACCTGCTGCGCCTGCAGCTTTCACTCAGCTTACTCAGTTTAGCTTCAGGTGAAAGTCACATTATTTCCTCTCTATCCAAAGTTGATGCAACACTACCACGAAACTATATACTTTCTGACAAAACTCATTTAAGTATGCACATGTAGAAATTGCATAATATGTGCACAAACAGGTTTGGACATGGAGAAGTGTGCAGATTTTGATGTCATCTTTGTCAGAGCTGATAGACATGGAAAGCGCTGTTTGTGTAATGAGATTTTAAGCGAATACTTATTGTTGTGGTGTCTGCAAGCAAACCTTTTCTAAAAAAGAAGATTTCTGTCCTGTTTAAAATCTCACTTTGGAAGGTTGTCTCAGATCCTTCCCGCCTTTGTATCAAAGTCAGCGTTTCATTTGTGACATTTGAGAATGTCATCCATCCATAGATTAAATAATGTGCACCCTTCTCCACTGTGAAGATGTCATATCTTCCAGTTTCATTGGTCTCTACAGAAGAAAACAAATATTTCCATAAGCACATTGTAAAATTGATTAAGTATTTTAGAAACACTTAAAAAGAAGTGATGCCAACCTTGTGGTTTGCAAGTTAAATTCACCTTCGCTGTTTTTCCCACTAGTGGAGCGGCCTGTAAATACAAAAAATTCATTATAAATAGAAACACAATACATAATGTTGCTCAGAAGACTTTCAGTCAGTGCTATAAGGTATTTCTCACCTGATCACATGGTGTAGTCTCCTGGAAGTGATGAATGATGAAGCCTGCTGAAGTCACAGTAAGCAATCCCATCACAGTTGCCCAAGCAAGCCCAAACTTAAAGCAGGTCTGTGATCCTCCACCTTCATGAGTGTGTTCTAAACTCTCTGTCATCATCCTGACCCTTACTAGTGTGTTCTCCTGTTCTGCTTGGTGTTTCATGGTAATGCTTTGTGATACCTGCTTGGAAAACATCGCCCTTAATATACCCATGCAGAAAGAGACAGTGGGAATCCCAGACTGAGTTAAACCCCACCTCTTCTGCAATAAAACTCATGAAAGAGGAGGAGCAAGGGATTCCCTCTCAAACCACAAACCAGGTTTACTATTGGAATTTGTTCCTCTCTCTCTCTCTCTCTCTCTCTCTCTCTCTTTCTCTTTTATTGGCCCAGTTTCTCATTTTTTTTAATCTCCCACTGCTTTTCCACGAGTCTGCCAGAAACTGTTTGGTATCTCTGCCTCCTGAAAGATGAAAGGAAGATAAAGTGTTTTTGCTTCCTTTTAAACTAAACAGTATCATTTCTTGGACTATGTTCATATCAAGTTCATCTGTCATTGATGGATTTGTAAATCTTGTCACTGTACTGCAGCAAAAACAAGTAAATTTGTGTTTTACATTTAACTTTAGATGTCAAATCTTTGTGTGACCATTATTCAGTTTAACTAAGAATGCTATTTGGTTTTTTGTTTTGTTTTTACAGTGTTTTAAACCAGAGTGAATTTGTTGTTTTTAACAATCCCTGTGCAGGTTTAGTAAAACACTAAGGACAACCCTGAGTGACATGCACATTTGTAAACGCTGCCAGGAAAATCTGGTTTTTCCAGGTGCTAAATCATGCCCTGTCCTTATTCACTGGAAGACTGGAAGGATTTAAGGGTGTGTTGTTTCAATTTCTGTCTTTTAATAGACACAGCACACAGGAGTGTCCAGCTCTGGTCCTTGAGGATCATAATGAAATAAAATGAAAAATACTTTATTTATTTCAGAGGGAAATAACAATCCTGCAGGTTTTAGATATTTTCCTGCTTTGACAATTGATTAAACTCAAATGTCTCCCCTTGTTGTCATGTTCTGCCCAGGTATGTTGTGTTCTGCAGCAAGGTACATAAAAAAACTTGTAGGACAGCTGCTTTCAAGGAACGATTTACTTATGGTCTAGAATTACACTTAAAATTAAATTTAGATCAAATTTCAGGTACTTTCCCATCATCATTATCCTGGAAAAAATCAACTGAGAGATGGATTTTCCTTTATGCAAAGATTACAGTTTAAGCATGTATGGAATTTAAATGGATAAAGGATTGCGACTGTTTAACATGTTTTAATGGCACTGTGTAGTGTGCATGTACAAAAGTAGCATTATCATTCTTGTTCTTGGGGGAGAAACAAGTTTTTACTAGTTGAAATATTGTTGATTCAAGCGGAGGTGTTAAAGAATTCTACACCTGAAGCCAGTGCACTGTCATCTCTGGTGTCTGTGAGGATAACAACTCCTGGGCTAGGCATAAAACATGCTGCTTTTACACCTTTTCTATTTGTACAACCTGTTTAAACCAAAGCAGAGACCAGAACACAAAGCCTGACTGAAACAGATTTATGAGGAAACATGAAGGCGGTAGCTCAGTCAGCTTCTCTCAGTCTCAGTCTCTGTTTAGTTTTAGACACTGGCCCATTTGGCTGGAAATTCCTTTATGAGAGAAACTATAGACTGTTGCATCACTAACCCTGCCCCGCCCACACAAAAGCCAAACAGCTTTCATCAACATCAACACTTTATGCTTGGAATGGCAGCATTCAGCTTGACACATACACACACACACACACACATGTACACACCCATTTTATCTTCAGTTGCATCATCTGTATAGCTAGAAATAGGTGCTTGGCAGCAGTTCCACACTGATTAAGTCTTCCCATGAAAGTTATTAGCCACCCACTGGTGATTTCAACATTCCCTGATAAATTTAAATCATGTCTAGCTCCAGTATCACTGGCCTACACAGTAGACCAGGATGAATTCACGAGATCTTTGTATTGGAAATTGCTTTTCCACAACAGTAATAAATAATATTCATCAA
This sequence comes from Melanotaenia boesemani, assembly GCF_017639745.1. Classification (NCBI taxonomy): domain Eukaryota; kingdom Metazoa; phylum Chordata; class Actinopteri; order Atheriniformes; family Melanotaeniidae; genus Melanotaenia; species Melanotaenia boesemani. Next base: position 25,701,051 of record NC_055695.1, on the reverse strand, counting down.
TATTTTATTTTTCTTCCATGTTGTGCTCACAGTGGTGGTTTGGACATGTTTGGGTGACAAAACTAACCTGCCAACACTGCAGAACTTTAGCAGATTTTTTCAGCCCCCTTATCGACAGCTAATTCAAACATACATCTTGCATCCTATCAGTACTGTGAACTCTCACTTACCAGAAAAAACAGTCTTATCTTGACTCTTGTTCTTGCTTTGACCCTCTCTTTCTTTATTTCCCTCTCTTCCTCATGTTTCTTTGCAGAATCAGCCACAGTGTGCGTTCAAAACAGCTGGTGTGTTTATATGCGCTTGTTAGCATGTGTAAAGCGGTGTGTAAAATAAAAATCACCTGCAATGTCTTTCAGCGTCCCAGAAGAAAAAGTTGTATAATGCAGTTTCCTCAGTCTGTGGCTGCTACTGGTCAGCGACGGCTCGAGAAATGCACATAACAGATGTCACTGTGCCGCCAAACGAGTCAGGAATGCAGGGTTTTAAGGTCAGACATTTATTTGGTTTATCTTTAAGGTTACAAAAAAGATTTGTTGCAAAATACTGCTTTCGATACCTGTGAGTTATACACCCACACCATGAAAAATACCGCAGGGCTTGACAAGTAGCTACGATTGTTGAGAAGCTTTAGGGAAGTTCTTCCTGATAACAGTGTTTACTAATCTATGTCAGACAAGGCAGATGATTACACATTTTGTTATGATTTAGTTTTTCCCTGCTGTCAGTTAGACAGAGGTGGGGTTTAATTAAACTGGGAGTCCTACTGTCTGTAAAATCTCAATCACAAGGGATAATAGCACTTGCCTCTGCTCAAAGAGACTTCACCCTGAAATGCCTTCCTTCTTATTTCTGCAACTATGACACATTTCCTGCTACAGGTAGTTTTGGGCATCTGCAGATGTGAGAATTTTCCATTTCCATTAAGAAAAAAGCAACTTCTGTAAAGTGTCAGTGGCTCATTTGGGTTTTCTTTATCTTGGCAACAGTTCAAACTGTGTCATCATCTAAACAAGTTTTTTTTCAGCAGACTTAAAGGCGTCCCAACATGATGGGCACCCGTTTGGGAATATCCGATACAATAGAGACCAACCACTCACACGCACTCCTAGGGAGAATTTAGAAACTAGAGTACATGGAGAAAACCCACACATGCATGATGTCAACATGCATCCACACAGAGAGGCCTCAGCTGAAGTTTGAACCAGTGTGCTAACCACCACGCCCACTTCACCAACTCATCTTCAAAATCTAAGATCCTTTTTACACATACAATAAGTAGTGAAGGCAGAATTAATAAACTCCCAAAAGGCAGTTAAAAAAAACTGTCTGTTTTTAAATTTGACTTTCTAATTACTTTCTACTTAGCACAAAAAGTGCAACGTGGAGAGGCTGATGGGAAAATATTGAGCTCTAGACAAATTTAGTCATTCTGAAAACTTAAACAGACGAAATGAGATGTACGCTTTTTCAGTTCCTGCTTTCTGGAAAATCAGCATGAGCACAACATTGTACTTGATAAGTCATTTTAGTTTGGACTAAAGTCGGGACACCGCAAAAATTCAAAGGGATCCACCCTACATTTGTCTGCTTCCTGTTTTATTTCAATGACTGGATTAACTCAGAAGACCTGTTTGCATGCTTAATAATAAAGGAAAGAAATTAAGGGAATAATCTTTCTTGCACAGAAGTGAAACAAAGAACTGAAACAAAGTTTTTTTGATGAGCTGGTCCATGTTTTCAGATAGTATTGAGCTAGTTGTTGTTTTTTTTCCCCCCTTTTTACATCATAGAGTTATTAAATTTTTTAAATCCAAGTGAATCCTGTTGGTTTGTTCAGAGTATTGCTCACATATATTTGATATTGATCCTGAGGTTTCAAGCAGCAGCTTTGGCTTCTGGGAAGATTTTCTAAACTGTTGGACCTGATTTATCCATCTATCCATCATTTCATTTTCTGTACCTGCTTTATCTCAGGGATGCTGGGGGGCTGGAGCCTATCACAGGAGTTAGACTGGGTCCATCACAGGGCCAAAACAGAACCACACTCAAGGGGTTAATTCATAATCCCTCTTTAAGCTAACAAACATGTTTTTGGACTGTAAGAGGAAGCCAGAGTACCCAAATAAAACATCCACAAAGGCACAGGGAGAACATGGAAACCCTGTTTCATACTTATCCAAGATATAATTTAATTATTTGTACATGACCACTGTCAGGTCATAAGTTTATGCATTGCTAAAGAAGCAATTCTAGGAACAATCAAGCAGGTCTTAAATGAAAGAAAACTTAAAAACATCTTTATATGTCTGCTGTTGGTCATAACATCATATTTTATAGGTTCACTGCAGCATGATGCAGAATCAGTGCCACAAGAATTTTGTTGGAATATAAACGGTATATTGCGTATCAAAAGATACAGTCAGTTAAATTTTATTGTGCATTGCACCTAAAAATACAACAAAGGGGGTTTCTTAAGTTAACTTCCTCTACATCACACAACAAGTGGACTTTAGTGTTTAATCTTCAGGGATTAAAATTGTTGACATACAGTCATGTTACAAAACAGTTTAGAAAATGAAAAATAAAAACTAAACAAATAACAGAAACTAACTCCTTTCCATAAGTTGTTTCTGTTTGGAAAGTCCTGGGTTGTTTTGCATGACCCAGGGATTTGTAAGGATATCTTTTGTTTTGGCCCGAATCTCGTTTAACCTGTACCTTTTAGTTTATATATTGCTCATGTCCTAACATGTAAGATATGTTTGCTATGCAAATATTTTTGTCTTGTTTTGTTCTGAAAAACAGATCTGTACGCCTCAGTGAGTCTTTTTACATGATGTATTTTTAAAAAGAGGGTCAAGACCCACCTTTTTAGATCTGCTTAACACTGGTTTATTTGTTTGTTTGTTTATTTATTTTATCTTATTTACTTTGTCATCATTATATAGATTTATTTTTTACCTATTACTTAATTATGGGGGTATAGTTTAGAGTGAATGTCTGAGGGGATTTTAAGAGAGATTTTATAATTAGTTGTGTGTTTTTATGTGGCACATCTTTTGTATAAAAAGGACTTTATAAATAAAATGTAATCTGATTTTCTGACTTTAGAAAGGATGAATAAATAAATAAATTAAATAGTGACAAAAAAAAAATCTTTCATTTTGATGAGGAATTATTTCCATTAACGATCATCAAAGTTAAAAAAAAGAAAAAAAAAAGGAAGTGTAGTTAACTGGCTTACATTGTGTTCAGAGTGTGACGTCAAACTAAGTGTAATGTAGAAATGTTGTTTTATAGTACGCACATTCAAGCAGTTAAAAAGCACAAAAAAAGGGTTTATGCTTGCATTTTAACATTCATATTTGTAACACTAGAATGTTAAGCTGTTATATAAGGAAAAAGTAGTTTTCACAATCATGACGGGAATGCTGACAAGTTTCTTTTTGGACATGCGGATATAGGGTTATAAATTCGATCCTTTCAGTGCATATACAGCAACTGAATGCATACCTGAAATAGTTTTCATAAGATGTTTTAAATGAGTCAAACTTACTGGCAACAGTTTAAATAATCTATCAACAAACCTAGAAATGGAAGATGCTTGAAGCGTTCTAAGAAGAGAAAGTTTAACAAGTTGAGCAAAAGTAATTGAGATATAACTACAACCGCACTTATTGACCTTTCTTTCAGTTTTAAATATGCTTCAATGTTTAACTGTATAAATATTTTGCTGCTTTGGAGAGGGCATTTTCAATCGAAAATGACCTCTTTTCCACTTTCACTGTAGGTTTTCATATGCAACGACTGCATGTGCCTACGTGTCTGCTGCTACCCACAGATACCTGCTGAACTTTAACCAGTTTGCAGTTTTATGATGTTGGGTCATCATAACTCATAAAGACTAGGGCTTAAGCATTGTTGATTAATACTGAATCATATTGCACTACATTATAGGACTTTACAAAATAACAGAAACACCTCATATTACAACAGGCCCACACAGCATTTTGGTTAGTCTTTTTATGTTTTCAGTTACCAAAAATGACTGTGGGTGGCCGAAAGGCTGGTTATTTAGACACACTAATCAGCCACTTTAAGTCCACTTTGCTAGTATCAGGTTGGACCCCTTTGCCTTATTAATTGCCTTGATTATTTGTAGCATATATTTAAAAAAATATGTTGGAAATATTCCTCACAGACTTTGGTCCATATTCTTTTTTTCTTGCAATGCATGTCAAACTACAATTAGAACTGATGTTCCATGTATTGTCTCATTTCTTTTTATTTTTAATACAAAATAAATTTAAGTGCAACACAAAACAAGAGAAGACTCCAATGAGAAACAAAACATAGGAACAAAAAACATATATAACACATGTATTATACAAACGTTGTACACCCAAGTCCCTCCTCCTCCACCCATAAGTGCTGATCATACTTCCAAATAATGGTTAGATCACCAGAGTATAAAGGCTACCTGACTCTCTAAATGGAGAGTTTCTGTCATCACTGTCACCACTACTTAATGGGCAGAGCTTCCTTCTGATTCTAATGCAAAATAACAAGACAGACAACTAGAATAAATACACATCTACACAAACATCTGCATGTATATACACCCACACATATATAAACAAACATCTGTGCATCCCTATGTATACAAACATACAGAGACAAAAAAAAAAAATAGAAATAGATTAAATTTTATTTTCAAAATTTTTCAAAGTTTTCAAGGGCTTCATCAAGAGAAAGAAATTGTCCCATATCCTGTAAAAGGCTTTTGGCTACTTTTTCAAGTTATGCATTATTTTTTCCAGTGGGATGTAAAACAAGAGCTCATTCAGCCACATATGGAAGCATGGACGTGTAACACTTTTACATTTCAGTGCAATACAATTCATAGCAGCTATCAAGGCCATTTTAACAAATCTGAAGTTATATTTAGAATATAAAGGTAACATTGACTCATATCCAAATAATACAAATCTTGGGTTTAAATAAAAATCAGAACCAATAACTTTTTCAATGGTATTTTTTACAGTTTTCCAAAACTTGTCCAAATGGGAGCATGACCAGATGGATAAGAGACCCAGTCTCCATTTTACATTGAGGGCACGAAGCTGAGTGTTTGGGGTTAATTTTATTTAGACAAGGTGATGTATAGTATACTCAAATCAAATTAAATTGTTGCGGTCTATGTTTAAAAAAATGTCCCACTTTTTTGACAAATTGCTTTCCGCTGTTCATCTTTAAATTCAACCCAGGTCTTGCTCCCATTTAAATTGGCACCTACTTGGCCACAAAGTTTTAAAATTTTGTACATAGTTGAAACATTTCTTTACATCTTTACCCATTATATAAGTGTCCAAGAAAGGGTATAAAGACATTAGTTTAACAGGATTCATCTTTTAATATCTCAGGTTGAGCCTGGTTAGCATAGAAGGGGTAACTGTATATGTTGTTTGAATATTTTTATTTTTTCTAATATTGGACCAAATTTTGCACCCCTGTAACAAAAGGGTTTTTCACAACTCTTTTGAAAGTATGTACAAAGGAATATATGGAAGCAGTGATGCTTGCTAATTGATGTTGTTCAATTTGTAACCAAGAGAAAATGCTCTGTCTATTGGGTTGCGTGGCCCATATGACCACTGATTGTGCTGCTAAGTTGTATAAATAGAAATCAGGGAGACCAAGTCCTCCCTCACATGGGCTCACACAGAGGACTTTCAGTTTTATTTTATTCTGCCATAGAAATTTTGTTATTAAACTATTTAGATGCTTAAAGAAAGATTGAGTAACATCACAAGGAAGAATCCTAAATAAATATAAAAACATAGGGAATACACTCATTTACAGTTTATTAGCTATTAATGACACATGCAGTGTTTTCCATCTGTCTAACTCTTGACTGACCGTCTTCAACTTTGGAACATAGTTTAGAGTGAATGTCTGCTCTAGTTTGTTTGATATTTGTGAGCAAGTATTATTCCATTAAAACCATATATTCAGTTTGGGCATAGCTTCTGTAAGTTGAATTGAGAGGAATAATAATCCTCTTTGTGTTGTTTACCTTGTACCCTTAAACAGAACCATAGGCCTCCAGTAGATCAGCCAGTGCAGGAAAAGATATCTCGGGATTAGTTTAAAAAAAAAAAAAGCAATATGTCGTCAGCATATACTGAAATGGTATGTTTATGTTTTTTTCTAACTACTACTCCGTGAATCTGTGGGTTTAAATGTATTGCAATAGCCAGTGGCTCGATTACCAAAGCAAAAAGAGGAGAGTAGGGGTACCCCTGACAGGTTCCCCTTGTCAATGAAAACTGAGAAGAAATGTCAGAATTAGAATTAGATAATTGCTGTTTTTGAATATTGAAAAGGGTTTTAATCATTGCAATAAAACTGGGACCAAAATTAATTTTCTCAAGAACACAGAATAAAATGTTGTATTCAATAGGGTCAAAGACCTTGAGATTTTCTTAGAAAAATTAATATTATTAACCCTTTGAAAGTTACCATAAGAAGAATGGTTAATGACAAACCCAGTTTGGTCCATGTCTACCAGATCAGTTAAAAGGGGAGCTAAGCTGCTTGCAATAATTTAGGCTGGGATTTTATAGTTTGTATTTAATACTGAGATTTGTCTATAAGAACCACAAAGGTTAGCTTTCTTCCCTGGTTTAGGTAGCAAAATAATTACTGTTTGTTTTAGCGAATCAGGTAATTTCTCCTTATACTGGGTCTCCTTGTACATATCTACTAAGGGGTGCAGGAGTCTAGGCAAAAACTAAAAATCAATGGAAGCTCCATCATACCCAGGAGCTTTGCCACCTGGCAGACAACACAATACCATTTGAACCTCCTCTTCAGTAATCAACCTAATATATATACAGTTTTGGTAAGTCTGTGTGAATTGTATATATATATATATATATATATATATATATATATATATAGGTCATAGTTAAAGAATCCAACACAGCCAACCTGTGAAGCCACAATATTAAATTAGATAAGTTTTTACTATCGCGTCAAATTTTTGTCAAAACCAGGGAGAGCAAAATAAACATGCTCGCGCGCAGATTACACTACCATCGCGCAGAAATTCATTTACCGAGAGGACAAAAGATCCTCTCGCGTGACAGACGACCAACTCCCGCACGCGTGTGGAAGGCCTCGCGCGCGCATTTTACGTTCCGAGCGCGCGAAGCTGGATCAGACGCGCTCGCGTTTCTGTCATGCCGCCCCCGTTCGAGGATGGCTGCGCTCTCGCCAGCGTCTCTGCCCTCGCGGTGACGTTTTCCTCGCGCGGATCAAAATGTGTTTTGACACATGGGGCGGGACAAATGCCCATTCTATAAGCCTTCTCCTGATTGGTCCGCGTACACAGGAAGTTGTGTCAGGAAGACCTTGACTGACAAGACGGCTGGAGCCGGGACAGTTGCGGTGGTTTTGGCATTTTGGCAACGATACTTTGCTTGAGGTAAGTGTATGGAGTTAGTTTTGTGTTTTTATTAAATGCAAAAAAAAATTATCTGAAAGGAAAAAAAATATATTTGATATTATTTGATTGAAAAAAATTATTTCCTAGAAAAAAAACTTCTCTCAAAAGCCTTTCTTTACTCTCAAATATATAGGAGTTAGTCCTGAATATTAAGGAGAAAGTCTTAACAAGTATGCAGAAATGATCGCCATCATATTCATGACTAACTCCTGCTGTTCCTGCGCTGAGATCCACCATTGATTCACTGGGAGATGCAGACATAGTGAATATGCATTGATCTGCTGTTTTTGGCGGCGGAGACTCCAATATTTGGGTAAGATTATGACACAGCACACACAAAAGGCGTAATCAGTCTGCAGAAAAGATTGCCACCCAGCTGTCAGTTCGGTTGAGATTGACCAATAGTAACATGGACCCGCCCATGACACAAGTTTCACATCGATAGCAAAATCTTGAAACGATAGCAAAGACTTTGGTTTTGAGAGCGAGAAGAAAAAAGCTTTGAGAGAAAAAAAAAAAAATTCGAGTGTAAAAGTTTTCACTCTGATAGCAAAAAATATATATTTGAGAGTAAAGAAAGGCTTTTGAGAGAAGTTTTTTTTCTAGGAAATTATTTTTTTAAATGTCAAATTATTTTTTAATGTGCTGTAACAAGATACTTTATCTCAAAACTTTTTTTAGTCTCAAATATTATTATTTTTTGCTATCAGTGTGAAAAATATTTATATCAAATATATTTTTTTTCCTTTCAGATAATTTTTTTTTGCATTTAATAAAAACACAAAACTAACTCCATACACTTACCTCAAGCAAAGTATCGTTGCCAAAATGCCAAAACCACCGCAACTGTCCCGGCTCCAGCCGTCTTGTCAGTCAAGGTCTTCCTGACACAACTTCCTGTGTACGCGGACCAATCAGGAGAAGGCTTATAGAATGGGCATTTGTCCCGCCCCATGTGTCAAAACACATTTTGATCCGCGCGAGGAAAACGTCACCGCGAGGGCAGAGACGCTGGCGAGAGCGCAGCCATCCTCAAGCGGGGGCGGCATGACAGAAACGCGCGCGCGTCTGATCCAGCTTCGCGCGCTCGGAACGTAAAATGCGCGCGCGAGGCCTTCCACACGCGTGCGGGAGTTGGTCGTCTGTCACGCGAGAGGATCTTTTGTCCTCTTGGTAAATGAATTTCTGCGCGATGGTAGTGTAATCTGCGCGCGAGCATGTTTATTTTGCTCTCCCTGGTTTTGACAAAAATTTGACGCGATATTTTACTATCATCATAAAATCTGGCTCATATTCAACATTTTTTTCTCACTTAGTTTGCCTTAAAAACTTTTAAAAACTCTGGAACTTAAAGGGTTAATAACTTCTTTTGGAGCCTTAGTTTCCTGTCCAGGTATTTGTATCTGTGGTGGTGCTTCGTTTCAAAGTTTCTTACGTTTCTTACGTATTCTTACATTACAGCCACACTGTCTCCACACAGAAGACACACAGCTTTGTCCTTTACGTCTGCAAACATAATCTGTTTTCTAAGTCTACTTTTACTTGAAAGATGTTCAAAGGAAAAATCTGTTCATAGTTGCAACATTTGACAGCTGAAGCTATTTTTGTATCTAATTTGTAAATTCATTTATCAATGTCATCACAAAACTCAGCTTTCAAGTTTAAACTTGCTGCAGTATTTGGTGCAGGTAACATATTGAAATGTCTCCATTACATCAGGATGTTTCACGTGGAAATTTGGAATGGAAAATACCTTCATTCTATTACTAGAAATGATTAATGTCCAAAATAGATCCCTCCCTGTGCAAAAACAGGAACAGCTTTCAACTCTTTCCATCAGTTAATTTTATACTCTTTTTAAGTTTACATGGACCAGGTGCCACATCTGTAATGGAAAAAAATCAAACCACCAGCTACTATAAATTGGATGCAGTTATGTTAAAGCATTTATTTATAAATTTTTTTCTACTCTGTGTTCCAAATGATTCTGTACATGCAGCTTTTGCTAATATCTTCCCAATGCCTATGACAGTGAATTGGATTTTTTTTTTCTTTTAAATCACGAGTGCCATGAGTTTTTCTCCCTTTATAGCCACAAACAAAGATTCAACGGTATTTTTGCAGCAACCTCTTTTAGTAGCTTTCCTCGAAGATGAATTATCAAACCTGTCTGAGAGTGCCATCAGTCATCTAAACAGACAGAAGAAACAGCAAGCTACATCTAAATCTAAATTTAGAAAGCTAAATCTTCCACATAATAAACTAAAACCCAAATGTTCCATTAACTGAAATCCTACATGCAGAATAATGTGAAACACAGTGTAGAGATGCGTATGCATGCACTTCTCCCATCCTGCGTTTTTAATCCATAGAGCCCCATTTTTCACTTATAGTGGCCTTACAGTGGTGGTTAACTGAATCTTACAACAACATCAAAGCTTTAAAGGTTAAATGAGTGTGAAACTGCAGCCTGAAGTGTACAAACGGTGGCTCCACTGTCTCTGGGTAACATGAGAGGATTCCTTCCTCAATTCACTTTCACTTTTGGTTGAACATTGTGAAATTGCATCAAGCAATGATGATGAAACTTTACTATCACGGCACACACACACACACACACACACACACACACACACACACACACACACACACACACACACACACACACACACACAGTGAGAACTGTTAACAAAGAGGATACCTTGATTGCAAAATAGAAACATGTTTTTATTAGTTTCATCACAACTGCTGACCAGAGATTACAAGCGGTAGCAACGCTGTATAATCACTGGGCTGAGTGTACATTACATCATAAACAATAGCTCTTTTATTAGAAAATTTACTGAAAACCAGACATCTCCTTTTGCTCATTTTCATTATATTGGTCAAATCTGAATGTGATGTTTACATTCCTTATTTATTATGACTCAAAATCATCAAAACCAGCAAACGTAAGCAGCACTCACTGATCATGATATAGTTTAAAACATAAGACCAAACAGTTAATATATGACATTAGTACATACAATCAAGTCAACAACTGAACTGTTCTTTATCACATAATTTAAGAAATGGAAATTTACAAACAAAAGTGCAACATATTACAGAATTACAAAGGAATGTGTGCACTGTGAGTGCAGATACAATCAAAAGAGTGAAAGCTCCAGCTTCATTCATCTCCTCTCTGGCAATCACCCTGAGCTGCCTGTAGGTGTGTGTGACTGCAACGTCAAAACTCTCTCACGTGTCTGACTCTACAAACACCTGCACAAGACATACTAGATCAAGTTGAAAAACTTAGAAGACACCTAGTATTTAGTACTTGTTTTTGTTGCAGTTGCTGGTAGTTTGTTAATGCATGAGAAGTTCAAAAGTGCAGCCACACAGCACACAGAACGTTTAAGGACTCAGATTGGAGTTTCACAGGAGCATAAATGCACCAATAACAAATACATTCATTTGGTACAACACAAGAGTGATAGTGAAATAAAGTAAATAAAGTTATGATATATACACATACTAGCAGTGGCCCTAACCAGACCAGGGGGGCTTGATTCAATTGAATACTCACTTAGCTTTAGATGTTTTTATTTCAGATGTTCTGATGGTAAACCCCCAAGAATCCATAATCATTATGTATTTAATTCAATTTTTAAGAAGTAGCATTCAACAGTATAGTTTCCAGCTTTTTAAAAAAATATTTTTCTTTGCTAAAATAAAAGCAAAATAAATATATTAATTGCAGGTCCTGCAATCTGAAATCATCACTGCAGCACCAGAAAGTGATGATAAGCTTTTTCTGATGTTTTATAGTTATACATATAAAAAAAAAAAACACACACAACATGGTTGATAAATCAATAAGGACACCAGTTGCACCTTACATCAAAATGGTTCAAGAACAGAAGTGTTTGGAAAAAAGGCACCTGTTAAAGAGATAAACTAGTTTGCTGTTGTTATAACTGCTTCATACTGTATGTACAAAATGAGACTGAACCACCTTCACCAAAGTGCAGTCATTTGGTTTTACCCAGGACAGCACAAGTCATCACAAGTCATTGAGTCAAACCGTGGGGCACAGCGACACCGGCTGAAGTAAGAAAACCATTTCAGAAAAGGCGTCTGTCAACAGAAGCCATGCCATCAGCTTGAACCTGGCTTAGTGTGTCAGCGGCAGACAAACACAGGTGAATGCTGAGCTTTCCTTCCTCATTCCAGCCAGCACACGTCTCCATCTTCTCTGAGAGTTTCTTGGCCTCTCATCAGTAATCACACTTTGTCCCCAGCATATAGGTCAGACCAATAGTCAGGTTATAGATTACCATCTTTTGGGAGTCCAAGTGCAAACTGGCCTTCTCGTCAAATTTGAGATAGACTGTATTGTGGAGCCCCCTACAGACCGTTGTTAACTTAGGCTCCAATTTGAAAGTGCTGACAGGATCGTTCCTCTCCTTCACTCGCAGCTGCAGTTTCCCTTGGCTGCTTTGGTCAGAGGCGCCGTAGCACACTTCCATATACAAGATGTAAGGCCCGGTGCATTTGATCATGATTGTATCATTTTTATCATTTACTTCCATCTTATGTGCCTTGTAAAATTTACCCATCATAATTTTTGTATTTCCTTCAATCCCTAGAAGATGAAAATATAAATGTGAGGCAAAATGAAGAGTGAAAAGACTTTTTCTGTCTTGATAAGAATCTTAAGCCTTTTTTGTGTATTTTTTCAACATAAGATTGATCAAAGGTTAATAAAGATATAGAAATATACTAAAGGCTATGTTTTCTCACCTGCAGTCCCATCAAACTGTATATGAACAACATCTTCAGGCTCCTGCAAAGAGAAGAAACAAAGTGACGTAAGATACAAGAAAGTTGTTTATCTGAATGTTAATTGGCTCTCACTGCACCTATAACTAACTTTAGGCATGTTATTCAGGGTAAGAGCTTTTGATGAGGTCACGCAGCTCTGAAATGTGATCCCTTGATGTTCGACTTAGGTAACGCATTTGATTGATGCAGTGGTTAAGTGATGCAGTGTGAAAATAGACGTGCTAACAGAAACCAGGGAAAATCTTACAGTGGGTGATTGATAACAGTAGTGAGAGTAGCATATCAGAAATAAACAGCACAGACTAAGTAGAGCAAATGTATTTAAAAAAAAATGCACACAATGCTGTAAGACTGCATCCAGGTCACAGCATTACCTTTTTTTTTTTTTTTTTTGCCTGTCACTCTTTAACAGTACCACTTACTAACAGCAAACTTTTAATGGATTTAAATTACTCTACACTGAAAATTAAACTGCTTTATCTAAAATATCTGAGTCAACTTTGTGTCCACGAACTAAATTATCATAGCAGGACTACTTATTTTAATTTGTTCTCACTATTCTTGATACACACTAAAACACTTGATCCGATCAAAATAAATAAATAAACACATCTTGTCCATCACTTCATCTCCGCATCTCCTGCAAAACTTCTCTCGCAGCTTACTTACCCACGACTTAAAGTCCCGGTAAACGTAGAGGGTGATCACTAAGCAGGCAATCACCAGTAGGTTCTGCACAGCGACCACTACCGCCAGCCTCCCCACGCGCCTGCTCCGGTGGATCACCAGGCCTCCTCCCTCGGCATCCATCCTCATCTGGTTCATCAGCGCTCTGAGCTCCCAGCAGGGGCTCCGCGAGGCTTTATAACGCGAACGTGTAAGACTAAAGGAGGGGAGTGACTGGAAAGAAAGCGCTCATGTTCTGCGTTTTATTTTGCCTGTGTTTGTGTGGGTGGGGGGGCTGCTGCAGCAGACTCGTGCAACATAGCCTACATGCAGTCCCAGGCGCGCGCGCGCACATACACACAAACATGAGAGTCAGTAGCGAAACCAGCGCACCGGGAGCTGATTGGCTGAGAGTCTGTTCTCAGTGAGAGATGCTGGCACACAGTGCGAGACAGGTTTCTGTAAATGGAACGGTTTGATATACGCGCGCGCACACATCCCACCAACGAAGAAGTCATTCAGTAAACGTGTCTCTCCGTCCATTGACGCAGGACCCCAGAAGCACCTGTGGCCTGGGTGCTTCAGAGAGCGAGTCCCCATTCCGTTCTGCAGATGCAGGTTTCCTTCTGTCGTACAAACCTAACCTCCCCCTCCCCTTTCTCTGAAGGTAGCTGTTTTTTCTAACTACCACACGTAAAGTGTTCAGCTGTCATTCATCTGAATATGGCTTCGACTTACAGTGCACAGAAAAGGAAAAAAAGCTAACAGAAAAACCCACAGCTCACCGAAATGACCCAGCTTCTTTGTATCAGGGTTCCTTTTTCTAACTTGTTCATACAGCCAGGGGGCGGTCTGGATTTTAGGAAATAATTACCTGATTATTACAACTAAAGTGGACATCTAATGTTAAAAGTGAAGCACAATTTGTAAAAGCTAATAGTCAATCGCGTGTTGTTTTTTTAAATCAACAGTTGTTTATTTAAGATGATCCTAAATGGTTTGGTTTTAATCACTGTTGCACAAACACCACCCATTTTCCATACCACTTATTCCAATTCAGGCTCACTGGGGCTTTACTGTGGGCTGCGCAAACACTTTGGGCCAAATTATAAATTTTATGAGTTTCTTCAGCACAACTGGTCTTTAAACTTTGTATTCATCATGTCTGATGGTTTTATGATTTTTATATTCTTCTTATAAAATATAAACAGTTCCCTAACATAAGCAGTTGAAGAGATGATGCTGCACATGACCAAAAACATGATGGTTTAATTCCAAGATGAAACCAGCAGCAGTTTAGAAAACACTGACTGTCCACTTCAAGGGAACAAAATCATAGATAATGATAGATACTCTTGTCTAATAGCAATAAAACTAAAAAATAGTCTATATTTTAACAAGGCAGGTTGTGTATACTCATAAATTTAACCCCATTTGATTTAAGACAGCTTGCAATGCATCGTCTTTTGTGGTGCTTTTGGCTTTAATTAGGAAGTTATCTCCAGCAACAAATGATTAGTTAATGGTACATTAATAATAACTTTAACAAAAGGAAAGAAAAGTAAACACAAGAAACGTTCAAGGAATGCCTAGATTGCTTATTCATCATTACAAAGTGTTTCCCCTACAACTCCGTAAGGAGGACCTAACAGGAAATTTGGAGGATTTACGAGAAACAAAACAGGAAGAGCCGATTTAATGAATCATTAGCAAATGGCTAGTTTTTATTTGCAGTTTGAAAGTGACAAAAAATGTTTTAAAAGTTTAGGGATATTCAATTTTCAGGTTAAATTTTCAGAAAATGTTAAAAGTTTGTGCCCACACTGATGTTATGTCATGAATGTAGGACATTTAAGTAAAATTGTCTAATATTAATTCCTTCATCTTAATCAATTTAATGAAACCAAAGCCAACAGCAGTGGCTGATATACCGACTTATAATTCTCTAGTGTTTGTTGTCATCTTGGTCTTATGTTAAAGTGTGAGCAGCATGGTGAAGAGGACTCTTCAGAAACAAACTGACATTAAACCAGAACGTTCAGTGGTCAGTTTATGGCTTTTTTTTTTGCTTTTTTTTGTGGTTAGTAACTTTGTTAGAGAACATACAGCATTCAAAAGTTTAGAAATGGTTAACTTAAGTTTATAGTGTCTTTAAGGTCAACTCTGACATACAAAAATCCAAATATCTCCTCCATTTTATGAAAATGCATAATTATGGTTTGAAAAGGGAATTCTGTCCTCTCAGATCTGTCATTTCATAAATAATAAATATGAGATTTTACAGGTTGTGTGGCCTAAAAGAAGCTGAGATATCAGCATGGAAACATCTATAACTGACGTATCAGAGCAGATTATAAGACGGAGCTAAAAGGAAATGTCTCAGACAGGATGAGAAGAGGTGCTAAAGTTACGTGCAGTATGACAAGTCTTTCTTTTTTAAAACATTATTTAAAGACAACAAGTGGGAATGTTGTTACAGCTTCTGTAAACCACATGTCAAAGTGTCCTTGAACAAGACACTGAAACCCACATTGCATCCAGTGTATGAATGTGTGTATGTTATGTAAAAAAAAACACAAGAAAACGTAAACTTAGAAGTGCTCTATGAGTGTGTGTGGGTGAATGTGGCTTGTAATTTACAACAAAGAAGTGGTAGAAGAAGAAAAACAGACTAGACGATTGGGAACTATCCCATGTGCCTATTCCTATTTTGAGAAATTAAGTCACCTAGATAGATAGAATATATATATATATATATATATATATATATGTATATATCCCTGTGATACTTGTAATGAGTCAAATCTCCTCTGGTGATATTTTGTAGTCTTATTTTCATCTCCTACACATGCAGTTTTGATATTTCTGTAATAAGATCAGCACATGTACAGTATCGGTCATATGCAATGGTTAGTTTGCTGCTTGCTCCAACTTTCTCATTGCTTGTCTTCCACCCCAGAAAGTACTGAGAAAATGTATATTTTAACCCAGAGAGGCTACTGTTGTCAGTCATACATCGTCACTGGTTTTCAATTTTTATTTTTTTCTAAATTGTTTTCGGTGCTAGCTGAGAATTGGTGGTGATGCTCTCCATTTCCCTTGATCCCAAAGAGAAAAAAGGCACCTACTTTACCTGTATGAATGAAAAATGGGGGACTTAGTCGTAGGGGCAACTTTGATTGGACCCGTTAAGAGGCAACACTATAAACACAGCCTCTAACATGCCCTTACATGCCCCAACAAAGCCTGTGGTTTGATGAGTTTCAGTGTTTGATGTATGTCCCAAGTAAAACACCTGCTTAGCAGAACTGAAACAGGTGTCCTACATCATCTGGCTTATTGCTCACAAAAACACAGAAAGCTGATGGATGCAACAGCAACACATTCGCCGACAGCTGAGTGAACATCTGCTTGTGGGAAAGGGGGGACCTGCCACTCAGTTTCACAATGAAGCTTCCTCTCCATAGGTGCAGCAAAGACTTTTCACAGAACAGCCGTTGCAGTCATGATGCCCCCACGACCACTGCGAAACAAAATCTAATTAAATGTCAAGTGATTAGCCGCTGTGGTGAAAGATGATCTGTTACAGAAGCACATGTACAAATGGGGAAGTCCGTAGAGGGACTGTAACACACATCAGATTTACAGGGATGACATGTTTTGTTTTGTTTTTTTCCTCTCTATGGACAAGATGGGTATTTCAATTTCAGCTGACACAAAAAGATGAGGAAAGTTTGAGCTTGTGGAAGAACAGTGGTTCATCAACAGCCCACACACATCCTGACAAATGCTCCACTGATGTGAAAAATGTACTCACTTGAATATGAAAAAAAAAAAAAAAAATCCATGTTGCACCTGCATACATCTTCACAACTTTGAGGGACTGAGACAGCTGAAGGATGCTGAATTACTCACAGATGTACAAACCACCATAATCTCCCCCAAACCTCCCCTTAACTATAACACACACACACAAAAAAGTGGTTGTTTTGATGTTCTTTAGCATTTCAATCTTCTCAACCTATATGAAACTATCATTTAATAAACGGCATGGCAACAAATCCGATGGCGAGATTCAAACAGCTGTTTTTTTTCTTTACTAATATGTTACTACAAAAAATTACTCGCATCTTAAAATAATTATAATCTGATTAAAATGTAGAAAAATGAAAGCAAAGCATTACAGAAAGTGAACCAAGATAAAGTGAAAACTAAGACCAGTTATCATAAACTAAATGGTAACTATAGGCGACGTGTTTTCAGATGCGACCTGTGACACATCTCAGGTCAAATGACTAAAAACAAACCCATCAAAACAATAAAAGTAAAAGTAAAATAAAAAGCCCCTTCTATCGTGAACTCTGCACAAGGCTGTGATTAACCACTGACACATCAGACAGGTGCTTTGTGCTTTTTAGTGGTAAACATGCAGAGACAAAAAAAAGCTGAACAGAGAGACCAATATTAAATAGACCACGGTTTAATGTTGAAGATGAACCCACATAACCAACATCAGTCCCCCTCCAAACTTCAAGTCAGTCATGACAGTAGCTTCTTTATTTACGGCACAATATGGCACTCGTTCAAATGCACTCGCGCATGCATACACCCCCCATCTCCTCCCCACACACACACACACACACTTTTGTTTTATTTAATTTTATAATCCACAAATTTATACTCTGCCATCTTATAATTCTATATAACTACTTAGATAAATATGTACAGGGAAGGATGAAGCTGAGACGATTCGCTGGTCCTTTGAAAGGTTACACCTCAGTTCAAGGAAATAAAACCTTTTTAATGTCAAAATAAATTTAAATTCCTTGTCAATTCAAGGAAGTGTCTGTTCAGTTTCTTGGGTGTAAGCTCCAGATAGCAACATGGCTGCAGTGTCATACGCTGAGTCACCAGTGGCTCATTTTGAATTTTCTCACTTTCTTTAGTTTATCTCTATGAACTCTGTCCTCCTCTTTCAAATCCTATGGAAAAGCACTACCCGAAGGGAGGGTTTGGCACAAATGGGGTACCATCAAAACCAGTAGTCATAGACAAACAGTTCTAACAATGAATGCTGTCCTTAAGTGCAAACAGTCCTGAGAGAAAGTTTATAATTAAAGGTGTCACATTTACAAAATTTTAAGTCCTGTTATTCAAAAACTACTCCAGTCTGGCCAGAGTAACCATGAAGGAGCAAAGGATGAAGGACGCAGTCTTTGGTCCACCTTGTCCATTCATTTACTCACTATGCAGCTCCTTGTCTAGTCACAAGGCTGATTTGCCCCCTGCTTCTCCAGGACAGGGCAGATTGTGTCTAAGGATGCGGGAGGTTCATTCGGTCCTCTATTAGAGCATTGTCTGGGCCTTGTGACTCCATGCACTGCTTCACAGTTGCTATGACTCCAGAAAGACGCCTATCAAGAGCTGCAAGGTGCGGTTCAGCCAGGACAGGGTAAATCGGATCGAATGCGAGAGCTTGCCGCATAGCTGAACTTAGAGCTCCACCTTTCAGCAAGTTTAATCTGTTCCATGTGGACACACGAATCCTGTCAGAGAAAAGAAATGAAATTAAATAGACACAAAATACAATATTACAGAAAATGGCAAATGTAAATAGCAAGAAGTCAGCACAGCTGAGCTGAGCTCCGGTTACAGTTTGACCTTGTTTAACTGGATCACCGTCCTTTTCCCAGATCACATGAAAAGTTATTTACTGAAGTGTGTCTGGTGCCACAATGTTGTGGACTGTAGTCCACATTCAACTCAAGTTACCTGAATGATGATTTTCTTTATGATCCCGTGGTTATAAAATGATGATTTCATTAGAGCAGACAGTCTGAAAAGGCTTTTATTGACCATGAGTTGATAAGTAGTTTCTACGTGTTGCTTTTCAGTCCTCATTTCTGATCTGTGTAGCATCTCACAAGAGAAACAGAAAAATATACCAATACATTCATGCTTTTACTATTTTTAAAAAACAACCCAAAAGAAAGGGACTTAGGAGCATGTGCAGCACACTTAGGCCCTTATTAGTCTAGTTTAGTTGATAGATATGTTTCTATGCAATGTCATCACAGAAAGGTGTGTCTGTGTGGAAACAGGGGGTGGAAAGCAGTGCTCATTCAGGTTTGTTTAGTATAGATGCCAGATGTTGCTACAGATCCCTTTCTTTAAAGCAGGAGAAGATTGTGGATCTACACCAGTAAAAGAGCAGACTGAGGTCCTGAGAGTCCAAAAGGAAGGAAGGTCTCAGCAGGGCTCACTTTGTGTATTAAAACAAATAACACTGATTCCACAGCATAAGAGGTGTCTCTTACAACCACACAGAAGACAAAACTAATCTAAAGATCTGTCTGCACACAGACATAACAAATTTTCAGTGATGTGTATTACACCGTACAATCGCTCACTTCCAAACAAAACAGCAGCTCAGTGGCTGAAACTGATTACGATCTTAGTTTGGTTTGTGCTGTTTCTATCAAAACGGTTGTCAATGATTGCTTGAAATTTTAATAGTTTGTAGATTAACATGAATGAGTTATTGAAGCAGCTTTGCCTTCTACATTTAATTAACTTATTTTTTGTTTAACAATAAACCAGTATATACATGCAGGACTGAGTCAATCTCCTGGTTACGATCTTACAGACTAACACAATAATTTAAACTTTTTCTAATTTCATGAAAAA
Source organism: Melanotaenia boesemani (assembly GCF_017639745.1). NCBI lineage: Eukaryota > Metazoa > Chordata > Actinopteri > Atheriniformes > Melanotaeniidae > Melanotaenia > Melanotaenia boesemani. Next base: position 25,681,355 of record NC_055695.1, on the reverse strand, counting down.
TGTCCTAAATGAAATCTGATCATTTCCAGACTTACATGCAGCACTGATAAAGTGGTGCCAAGATGCTTCGCTCATCCAGAGCAGCGTTCCCAAAGCTGAGCAAAAGAAAAGAAAAGAAAACACACACACACACACAAAATAAATTAATTGAGTCAAATAGGCAACAAATAAGACTTTACATTTAAAGTAAGGCAGAGCCTAACCAGAGCCTCGTCACCAGTTTTTAAGAAATACATGAACAATACTTTGCAAATACAAACATCACACAGAATAATGCAACAGAGTCTACAGAACTCCACTCAGGAAAGGAGCTAAAGCTGAAGAGCTCATCTCTGATCATCATAAAAGGAGAGATGGCTACACCAGCCGCAAACATGTAATCTGACACTGCGCTGAGGAGGATTCACCTTCAGACATTAACATTACAAACTTCTCCTAAACATCAATTAGTATAATTGCCTGCAAAGATAGACACTTGCTTGACATACTGTCCATAAAATAAGTTAAGTTGGCAATATTCTTGCAAATTCACCACAGTAAAATTAGTAAATCTCAAAATTGCTAATGATACAAACACATTAGGACTGATATCAGGTAGTGAAACCATGCTTATTCAGTGTCTCACTACCATTTTATTGGAGGTGGTGGTGGTGGGGGGGGGGGGGGGGGGGGGGGGGGGGGGGGGGTCACACCTAAACAGGCTGGATCTACTATGATTGTAGTAATTTCTGATGTGTATTACAGCTTGCAATTAATCAGATACTATTTACAAGGACATTGCAGAAGTTGAATGTATTTTTTTGTGCCTGGTGTTTTTTTCTCACAGTGTTTTAGTAATTTGTGGAAAATTAGTCTGTGATGAGGTTTTAAAAGGCTGACTTCACAGAAGAGTGTAGCTCTTAAATGATGTTTAAATCATTTAGGCATCATCGTGTCTCATATTCACACTACATGAAGTGATGGGTAGGTGACCTGTTACAGCTACAGAGTTCATGAATACGTTTAAGGTTTTTAAGGAGTTTAAGGTTGCTGAGCTTTAAATCCCTTTTATTTAAAAACATTAAATGTTAAATGGATGAAACTGATTGATGAGTCCAAATAAGACAAACTCCTATACAGTATCATGTTATCACTATAATGTAGATATTGAGTATAGTTTCTATATTATTAGCTATATACTATCTTTAATTCTAAGCACTGGTGTCCGTCATCCCCTGGACCCGCCCTCTCAAAGACGTACACATGGGGGAGACACAGTAACAGCAAGCTTTAATATAAGTTTTATGTTTAGCAACAAAATGCATGTTTAAACATTCAAAATCAATATTACAACTTTTGTTTATTCTGGCTGTCAGTCATGGCTGACTGAGGAAAAAAGGATATAAACAAGCACTTTAGATATTCTTAAAATCTTTACATATAAGATAAAGTTATGAAGACAGGCCACATTGTTCCAGAGCTCTGAGGGATGAAGATGGATTACTCTGCATTAGCTGCAAGATGAAAACTGTGATATGACTATCTGCTGCAAAGAATCAGCAGCGTTTATCTGCACACAGATAAAAATCTCCTTTCGGGTAAAAGTCAAAGATTTGGTTCAGAATTATAAAAACAAAAACATACATACATAAAAATACCTGTGAATAACATGGTTCCTAAATACCAGTTAACCAAAATGCCCCGTTTTGATCATAAAGAAACCAACTTAAAAGAAAAAGACAACTTGCTGTTTTAACTTGATGGGAGTGGGTGTTTACATGAGTCAGGTTTCAGAGTTTCAGTGTTAATAGGTTCAGTTTTTAAAAAAAGATGGGCAAAGTGGAAAATGTCAAGAGAAACTAAACTGAAAATGAAAACAGATGAAAAAGTGTACTTAATTCAAATAATCGCTGCTGATGCATTTTATATATATAAAAAAGGCACAATTCCAGTAAGTCGTCATATCATTTAAATTTATTTTCACATAAATCATTTCACCTGAGAGAGATTTGTTTTTGATTGCCTTTAAATTAAGTTATTGTTTACCTCTTTGCATTGTCGAGCAGGATCAGCATGCTGGCGCCTCCATCGTCCTGGAAGCTCTCGTAATGATGTCGATCGGCATTTCCAATGAGATAGTCAAAAACAGCCGTGTCGATGACATCAAGCAGCCTCGGCCCTGCGTCATATGGGGGCATTTTCTTTACCGCCTCACAGTAACTTTCGTCATATTCCCACCTGGATGAAAATCAAGGAAGTAAAAGCCTGTGAAAGATCAAGATATGCATTTTTGGGAATGGATAAATCTCACCACTACCCCTTAAATTATCTAAATATAAGATCATGCAGGTACAGTCAGATCTTAAGAGTAAAAACAGTCAGAGTCATCAAATAAAATTTCCCCACTTACCATGTCTTCCCTCTGATCTCATGAGCACGATGCTTATACAGCGTGCATTACAGACCTGACCTGAGCAGCATGTGAGGTCTGTCGAATGCATCTAAGTAAAAATCTGACTCATGAAGATCACGCAGTGGGAGCAAATTTTTGTTCACAGAAATTTTCTACACTCAAGCTCAGCGTGAGTGCTGTCTTAATGACACGAAGCTGAATCAAAGTTTTGGCAAAATTCTGCCAAAATTTGCTCCTCAGCTATTTTACAGTCAGCTTTTCTTTAATATTTAATGACCCTCAAGAGTAAGATGTCATGAAGGTGGCAAATCGTATCTGATGATGATGATGCTGCAATGCAATGCAAACTACATGGAAGCAGCCGTGTGCCCAAAGTTCACCTTAATGTATCCTGCAACAGAGGCAGAAACAATGACCCCAACGTGAACGTGAGAGCAGATGGAAAGAGAAACTGGGACATCGAGTCCTGTACAGCTGTGGTAAAAAAAAAAAAATACTGGCAATCTTTACTCATACATCCAGAAACACCATATAAAATTATATTTAACAGCAACAAAACCTCAAAAATGTGAAATGAAAAGAGAAACAGAAAATGTTTGCCTGGATGATTTTTCTGCCTCTGACTAATTCATGACTGTGTATAATGTGTAAAATTAAAAAAAAACAAAAACACAATGTTAAATATTAAGCCAAAATCAGCTGAACTACTGATCCAGCTGCATGACAACACGTTGATGGAGTGTGTTTCAGCTTCATCAGTAGATTGAAAGCCAAGAATGAACACAAATACACATTTGTCCACTATTAGAATGAACTATAATGCAGCAGGAATATAGAAACCTGCCCTGCTTGCTGATTCTAGCTGATTCCCTAAAGAAAAAAAGTATCTGGTGGAATTTTACCTTGTATATTTTTCTTTTCTTTAATTAAACTTCATCTCTATCACAGGTGTTATTTGTATTTGACATTAACATTTACTATGCTGCACTTACTGACACAAAAACATTTCTTAGAGAACTTATTTGTGCAAGAGATAACCATCAGATGTCACTGTCCTGGCTCCTCAGGAAGTGTTTCTCAGAAAAAAGATGTAGGTGGAGCAGCTGTTTTTTTAGATCTGCTGAACTGACTCAAGTCAGAGAATTTTCTTTGACTTCAAAAGTGAACACAACTGCATAGATCTCCCTCAGACTCATGTTCAACACCCACCTGGCCAGTTTCCCTTCTCTGTATGTACGTCCCCATGGGTGTCTGTGTTTTTGCAATGGCCACACATCTGGCAGCCAAAGAGTTAAAGAGCCCTCCATTATTTCTCCCTCTGCACAAGCTGGCTCCGTCTCCCGACAGTAGTAACACTTTCCATAGAAACATGTATTATTACCTGGAGAGAGAGAAAAAAAATAGTACAGATGAAATTAAATTCAAATGGCCATGATGACGTCTTATCAGCAGGGAGAAATGAGAGATCTGAACCGAGCATCACAGCACGTGTAGCAGGGTTAAAAAATATATAACAGCTTACCAAGTGTGATAAAAACTGAACAAAGTGATCTACACACAAACACACATATAATAATTCAAACCATCCCCTGTACTTACACTGTGCTGACATTTTATACATTCATGTACTGTGTAGCTCAGAGGTTTGGACACACCTACCCTATTTATGTTGAATGAATGAGCATGTTTTCTTTGCCCTTGTACTAAATATTAATAATACTTATCTACCATGCCTTTTGGTAGATCAGACCATGATCTGTTTCTTCATACCTCCACCCACATACCCAGTGATCAAGCCAGCTATTAGAATAAGGTCTAAAGGTGCTGAAGATACCCTCTGTGAGGGTGCTTTGAGGCTACAGAGTGGAATGCCCTCTATGAGCCACATGGAGAGGACTTCACTGCTATAGCTGACTATGTGAAAGATTATATTAACGTCTGTGTGGACAGCTACATGAACAGTGAGGGGCTTTCCCAATAACAAGTCCTGGATCCCCAGCAACCTGAACAAGCTGCTCAACATAAATGCCTCAGGGAGGGTGGCTGGGAGTTTTTCATACAACACATCTGACAAAAACAGAGCCTTTTTAAATTCTAGCTACAGAAAATAACCTGCACCCCACCCTTCTCTAACAGAAAAAAAAACCAAAAAAAAAAAAACGTCATCCTCACAAGATCTAAAAGCATGTTCACCCTCTACATGACAGGAAACTGGCCCTATTATAAACAACTGCTGAATCTTTTGTAATTACACAACTCACAAAATGTTAACGATATTCAACTTTTGGGTAAAATTTACAGATAATATAAAAATTTCAAGCTACACTGATCTTTTTTTCATGAAAACGGGACATTTAAGTATGGTCATGGTCATTCTTTCATCCCAATTCATTCAACTTAAACTTAACAACAGTGGTGAGTAGGCCACACCCTAAAAATGTAAATGTCTTATGATGACAAAATATAAACAGTATGATAAAGACTGTTTAATTCTAAGCCGTTATTGAACCAGAACATTTAGTTATTTAATAACTAAACAATAAACCAGGGGTGTGTGTATCCTTGTTTTATGGTACTTGTTACGACCACTTGTTGAACCAGGGGAGATAGGGTCGTCAACAAAACAAATAAGACGAAATATAAAATAATAACAGATATTTATTTACAAACAACAAACGGGTTCAACATAAATCAAGGCATCTAAGGCCATCAAGTACAACAAAAGAAACATAATTAACTCAAGGTGTCCTCAATCGAGGTAAACAATAAACTAAATTAATAAACACAAACTCAAAAGACTCCTATAAACCAAAATACTGCTCTAACAATTAAATCAACAAAAGATGTCTGCTAAACCCAAAATACACAAAGTAAAGAAAGAACGAGCGCAGAATCACAATCAAATCAAGTACTCAAATGTCTAACTAAGGGAAGAAGAATGCTCTTACAAACCGCTAAGCGTCAATCAACCAACCACTACTATTACAAGTCCCAAACTGGCGAACTGTGGGCCTGAAGGAACACAGCTGCCCTGATCACCGTCACCGCCTCCCTTTTAAGGATCGGTACTCCCGCTGGTTGGTCGCCGAGGAGGAAGCAGTGTGTCGGTGCTGTCCTGTAAGATGAGTGGGGCGGGGCTCCCCTGAGCAGGTGGAACCGAGGACATCCAATCACCATACAGGAGGGAACGAAGGTCTCGCAGGCCAGGAGCAGGGTTGCAGATATGCAGCAGACATTCACATACACGTCCAGGCCAGAGGCCAGGGAACGTGACACTCCCCCCCTTAAAATACAAATTCTCCCACGACACTTTCTCAAACTGAAACACAAGAAAACGTCAGCCATATAATCTATACAGGTATTAACAGATTTTCCAGTGTTATCTTCATCCACCTTTTTCATTCACCACATCACTCTTTAATCACCGTCATCACCATTCATTTCAAGACGGGACAAAGCATCAGCACAAACATTCTCACAACCCTTTTTGTGGCGAATTTCCAAGGTGTATTCTTGGACTATGAGGGCCCACCGCATAAGTCTTTGATTTTGATTATACATTCGGGATAAGAATGTTAACGGGTTGTGATCCGTATATACTATGGTCGGCGCAGACGAGGAGCCCACATATACGGCAAAATGCTGCAGAGCCAGCAACAGTGACAATGTTTCCTTCTCGATGGTGGAATAATGCATTTGGGCCCGGTTGAACTTCCGCGAGTAGAACCCAACGGGGTGATCAATTCCATTGTGATCTGATTGCAGAAGAACAGCTCCCGCTCCCACAGCACTTGCATCGATTTCAAGCGTAAATGGTTGTGTGAGATCCGGGGCAGCGAGCACTGGAGCATGTCTGAGAAGCGCCTTCGCACTAGCGAACGCGTGTTGGCACTCATCGGTCCACTTAAATGTTTGTTTCGGACTAACTAACGCAGTCAAGGGCGCAACAACCGTAGCGAAATTCCTGCAAAAGTTTCTATAATACCCCGCCATACCCAAGAAACGGCGGAGCGATTTCCTATCTACCGGTCGTGGGAATCTGTCAATGACGTCTATTTTTGCTTCAAAAGGACGCACCTTTCCTTGTCCAACTTGTCTCCCAAGATAGGAAACAGTGGCTTTCCCGAACTCGCACTTAGCGAGGTTTAAGGTTAGATTGGCTTTCTCTAATCGCGTAAATACTTCTCCTAACGCTGACAGATGTGCTTCCCAGGTATCCGAAAACACTACCACATCATCCAGATAGGCAGTACAGTAGGGAAGATCAGAAAACAGGGTGTTGACTAGACGTTGAAATGTTGCCGGTGCATTGCACATTCCAAATGCCATTACCGTGTACTGCAGAAAACTGTCAGGTGTTACAAACGCGGAAATTTCCGAAGCTCTATCTGTCAAAGGGACTTGCCAATAGCCCTTTAACAGATCTAGCTTGGTTACAAACAGAGCAGATCCGATGGCGTCTACACAGTCATCCACTCTCGGCATCGGATATGCATCCATTACCGTGAGGGCATTTACTTTTCTATAATCCGTGATAAACCGAGGGGATCCATCCGGTTTACTCTCGATGAGGCAAGGCGAACTCCATGGACTTTTACTGTGACGAGCAAAGCCATGTTGTACCAAATAATCGGTTTCCTGAGCCATCAAGTGTCGTTTCGGAACACTACACCTGTAGGGATGCTGTTTAGTAGGCCTGTTACTTCCTACATCGATGTCATGTGTAATGACACTGGTTCGAGTCGGAATGTCCTGAAATAACTGAGGAAATCTTTGAACTAACGCGAGCAACTCAGGTTTCTGGTCTTGTGAAAGATGGTCTAATGTACGTGGGAGGTGCTGTAACATCTCAGAGTTACATAATCGAGGAGTGAGCTTCGCAGCGAGTGTTTCCGACCACTGACGTTCGATCGGAGCGACTTCCTGGTCTCTTATTATGACACCACACTGTACTTCCGGAATGACAGGATCTGGCAACCTGCTAGTGCGTTCCGCATTAACCGGCACATCACGGGATACATACGCCTTTAACATATTTATGTGACATGTCCTAGTTTTTCGTCTTCTTTCCGGCGTAGCGATTACATAATTCGTTTCTGATAAACGTTTCTTAACTTTATATGGTCCCGAGAATCGCGCTTCCAACGCATTTCCTGCGATTGGAAGTATGGCTAAAACCATATCGCCATCAGTAAAGTGCCGCACTACAGCCTTCCTGTCATAATATCGCTTCATTTTTACTTGAGCGACTTTCAATGCCTCGGATGCTAAACTACGAGCCTTCTTTAGTCTAGCTCGGAAGGAATTCACGTATTCGCATACGTTCGTGTCGGGCGAGAGATCACTATCTAACAGGGTTTCTTTTAAAACCTTCAACGGTCCCCGCAGCGAGTATCCAAATATAAGTTCTGCCGGACTGTATCCAAGTGACTCTTGAGGTGCTTCTCTAGCAGCAAAAACCACAAAAGGGATGCCTTCATCCCAGTTTCTGGTGTTCTCTAAACAATACTTTCTTAACATCGATTTAAGTGTCTGATGCCATCTTTCCAGTGCGCCTTGGCTCTCTGGATGATAGGCTGTACTGGTAACGTGTTTGATTTGCAAGTCTGTTAAGACCTGTTTAAACAGCCTCGAAGTAAAGTTGCTACCCTGATCAGTTTGCACTAATCTCGGCAACCCGAACGTGGAAAAGAATTTCAATAAAGCGTTCGTTACCGCTCTGGCAGTTATCCTGCGCAAAGGTATGGCTTCCGGATATCTGGTGGTAGCACACATCAACGTTAGCAGAAAACAGTTACCTGTTTTAGTTCGTGGCAAAGGTCCTACACAGTCTATAAGTAATCGTTCAAACGGTTCGCTTACTACCGGTATTGGGTGTAATGGGGCACACGGAATCCGCTGATTAGGCTTTCCGGTGATCTGACACCCATGACAGCTCTGAACATAGCGAACTACATCTCTTTTTACACCAGGCCAAAAGAATTGTCTCAACACACGCTTGTAAGTTTTATTTATCCCCATGTGACCGGACCAATGATCATCATGAGCCAACCATAATACGTGCTGTCGGAGCGGCGCTGGAACCACAATCTGTTCACCCACATTCCAGTCCTCTCCCGGAACTGCAACCGGGCACCAACGTCGCATAAGCACGTCATTGCTAATAAAATACCCACTGTTGACTGCAGCTAACTCCTCAGCGCTTACCACCTTCTTGAAACACTGTTGTAGCGTGGGATCCTTCCTCTGCGCCGCACACAGACCTGACCGAGGAAAGGGGCAGCGGAGAAGCGGCAGGGTACAGTCCTTCCGCCTGAGTTTTTACATCAGGACAGGGGGTTCTTTCCTCAGCCTCTCCTTTTCGTTTCCCTTCTTCTGAAAAAGAGTCAGCCAGAAAACTATCAGCCAAATCGACAACCTCATCATCCGAATTTGTGTTTTTACGTGACTGAGCACGGGTTACCACACAGATGGGTGGCTGAACCACAGGGGCATCCATCACCTCCAAAGCGGGTAGGACGCGGCCTCCTGCAAGATCATTTCCTAAGAGAATCGAGACATCATCAATGGGCAACACATCACAGACAGCCATTGGAAAAACGCCACTAACCACATTGGTTTTTATGTGTACCAAATGCACAGGTCGGGGTACATAACCCATCTCCAATCCACGCAGCATGACTCTATACCCTGCGTATGAGTCATCTGAAAAGGGTAGAGCATCTGCTCGAATGAGCGTTTGGGAAGCTCCCGTATCCCGTAACACTTTGACAGTTACTTGATCGTCCACATTCTCAGTTAGCGCCACAATACCATCCGTAATAAACGGAGCAAAACAGGGGTCCAGAGCTTTATCAGCCTCCTTTCCCGTTTTTCTGCTTTTTACAAATCCCACTCCTTTTCTTTTCGGAGGTGATTGTCCTTGTTTATTTCTCAGTTTCAGGCAGTTGCTTATCAAATGCCCTGGTCTATGACAATAATAACACTCACGTTCATCCTGAACGCGAAGGTTAACCGATTTCATATGTCTTCCCGCCGGGGTTTCACCAACCGGCTTAAACACAGTCTTATGTGTCAGTACGTACTCATCAGCTATGACGGCTGCCGCCGACAACGTACTCACACGCTGTTCATTCAAATAAACTACCACGCTTTCTGGTAGTTGCTTCTTAAATTCTTCTAATAGAATTAACTCTCGGAACGTCTCCAACCTGCTTACACCAGCAGAGGAGCACCAACGGTCCAATAGACCACTCTTTTCGCGTGCAAACTCTACAAAAGTTTGGGACTGCTTTTTCTGATAATTTCTGAATTGTTGGCGATAGGCTTCAGGTACTAGTTCATAAGCTTTTAGAACCGCCGCCTTCACCTTGTCGTAGCGCTGGCTGTCCAAAAGAGGGAGCGCTGCTACTACCTCTTGAGCCTTCCCTTTCAGTCTGCACTGCACAAGCAGGGCCCACCATTCCTGAGGCCACCGCAAAGTTATGGCTATTTTCTCAAAAGCTGCAAAGTAGCAGTCAACCTCGCCATCCCCAAAAGCAGGAACAAAGGGAATAAATTTGGAAATGTCAAAGGGGTGAGAGAGGTCTGAGCCACCCGACGAGCCTGTAGGGACATCAGGGGCGGTTAAAGTGGACTGGGACTGAGCTTCCAGCTCTAGACGGCGTATTCGAACCTGCGTATCAGCCTCGATCTCCATACGGCGGATCTCGAGCTGCATCTTGTGCTGATGTTCCAGCCGTAGCCTTTCTAGTTGTACCCTCAACCTGGCATCAAGCCGGGAGGAAACTGAGCTACTTTCTAAGATGAGCGGATCAAACCTGGGGAGAGTGACAGGTGGAGTCTTCCTATCCTCACCTTCCGGAGTTGATTCCTCACCACCAGCTGTGCCCAATTGACACTCGAGCTCAGCGTTGCTAGGTCCCGCCTCCTCAGACGGACCAGCCTCCGCAGGCAAACAGGCAGAGTCAGCCACAACACCACGCAGAACGCCTCTTTCGACTAGTCCAGCCACAACCAACTCCCTCAATTCACGCTTCAACATTTTTTTACCAACAGGGATGTCATAACAATCAGCCAGGACAGTCAAATCATCTTTCCTGCACTGTTTTACACGATCTAGGGTCGGATCCTCCTTAAATTCCTCTAGTTCAAACGGAGCCATATTGAAGTCAGCCACGTACTTCCGCAGTGCAGAATCCACTAAACTAACAATTGCGAGTATGCGCTCGCCCACACATATACACAAAACAAAAAATCTCCCGGACGAGCCCCCACTTTGTTACGACCACTTGTTGAACCAGGGGAGATAGGGTCGTCAACAAAACAAATAAGACGAAATATAAAATAATAACAGATATTTATTTACAAACAACAAACGGGTTCAACATAAATCAAGGCATCTAAGGCCATCAAGTACAACAAAAGAAACATAATTAACTCAAGGTGTCCTCAATCGAGGTAAACAATAAACTAAATTAATAAACACAAACTCAAAAGACTCCTATAAACCAAAATACTGCTCTAACAATTAATCAACAAAAGATGTCTGCTAAACCCAAAATACACAAAGTAAAGAAAGAACGAGCGCAGAATCACAATCAAATCAAGTACTCAAATGTCTAACTAAGGGAAGAAGAATGCTCTTACAAACCGCTAAGCGTCAATCAACCAACCACTACTATTACAAGTCCCAAACTGGCGAACTGTGGGCCTGAAGGAACACAGCTGCCCTGATCACCGTCACCGCCTCCCTTTTAAGGATCGGTACTCCCGCTGGTTGGTCGCCGAGGAGGAAGCAGTGTGTCGGTGCTGTCCTGTAAGATGAGTGGGGCGGGGCTCCCCTGAGCAGGTGGAACCGAGGACATCCAATCACCATACAGGAGGGAACGAAGGTCTCGCAGGCCAGGAGCAGGGTTGCAGATATGCAGCAGACATTCACATACACGTCCAGGCCAGAGGCCAGGGAACGTGACAGTACTTTATAAACATATCATTGAAAATGTGCATTCAAAAGACTACTTTAAGTTTACCTAGAAAGGTTACAGCACATTTAAATAGACGATGCCACACAAAAAGCAGAATGCCCTAACCTTTTGAGTGTATATTAAACATTTAGAGATTTTTTTTATTCCCGCAAACTATTAACATCTCTACAATTTTACTCCCACACATACACACATCATCTCAGGGGAAAGTATTTAGTTATTTGGTTTTAAGTACTTATTTGTAAAAGGTTGAAGAGTGAGTGTTTTTTACTGAGCTGCCAGACAATTTGAATTTCCCTTCAGGGATTAATGAACATACATCCATCCATCGGCAAATCATTAAATAAATAATGAACAAAACAAAAAGAAACAGTTTAAACAGTTAAATTCCTTCCTCTGGCAAAAACTTGGAAGCATCAATAAAAAGATGCAACACAGCCCTACAGAGGCAAAGAATGACGCTAGGGCTGGAAGACGAGGTTTTTAACAGCTCTTGGTGTAAGCAGTAAGACTCACAGTATCCTTTACAACCTAAAACCTGCTACAAGGAGCCACAGTCTGTCCGAACTGGATGAGTTTTTACAGGAGGCATCACGTGCAGTACAGGCATAATTACATAAATACATTTCAACATAAGTTTTTTTTAGTTTTTTTCAGATTTAGTCTTTTACCAAATACACAATAATTTTCTTTGATTTCTCTCTCTCGCTTTAGAAGATGTAGAAAGGCCACATTAAGCCAGGTCTGCTCAGCAGCATTAATCAGAACTTCTTAGAGGACAACAAGCTCTTTATACCCAAACTGCAGGTTAAACTAGTTGGTGTAGCCATTTATCCTTTACAAGCATTCCTTCATTTGTTTGGAATAAAAATAAACTAGGTGAATTTAATAAAACTTCATTTTTCGGTTTGTTAAACGTTTTTCTAATTCTTCATGTGTTTAGAATATAATGGAATCTGAGTTTGTACTGGAATTCAATTAATCCAGTAAAAGCAGATGTATACTGCTCTCTTGTGGGTAGACTGTACTCTTTGTTTATTGTTTGCTTAACTTTTTTGTTTTTATACCAATGAAACAATAAGCAAGTGTATGCAATAGTTTATCCAACTTTTTATTTATCTAAAGTCTTAAAAAAGAAAAAAAACCTGCTTGATGACGCTGACACTGCAGATCTTCTTGGCATCAACTTAACTTCCCTCTTCATAGATCATAGAGATAGCCTGTAATATTTATTTTATTTCCTGCACAAAACAAATAATCTTGATCAGCTTGTACACTGTATGTAGGTTAAAGCAGCAGCATGAGTGTGGTTAAAACTTGCTAGCAGTACGACTTTTTCTAAGTATTTCATGCTTTCTCTGACCGTTAATGGATGATTGTGGTATGGACTAAGCCTAGTTTTACCCAAGTCTGCCCCACATTAACCTTAACCCTGCTTTAATTTGTTGACATAATTTTCTAATAAATTCTGACATGCTGAAGAAGCTGCAACGTGAATACATTAACACAGAACCAATTTACATTTGGTGAACTTTCTATCGTGGAGGTGATCAGTTACATCTTTCTCATCTCAAGAGAAACTAACTGAAAACTTAAACTCAACTTAAGTTCAATAGCATTTCTGAATCTTTAAAGAAACTGAATTTTTACAGTGTTCACACCTCATCACGCCTTTTTTATTAGTCACCTTACAGCCTGATACGAAACTAATTCAGTATTTTCCCCTAATTAATGTACACTCTGTACCCATATGGCAAAAAAAATGTATTTAAAAAAGAAAAATAGAATTTTTAATTTTTCTTAAAGCAACTTTTAAAGCAACAAGATTCCTCATGTAAAAACCTCAGTCGCATCAGAACAATGTTTAACTATAATGTGAGGAATGGTGTGGGATAAACAGGAAAATGTTACCATGAATACACTCAATGTGAACATTTCTCCCTGGAATAAGTGTGTTCTTCTGCACATGCTCACACTAAAAGGAGGTAAGAAGATGCAATGAGTTTCTGTGTTGCTGGCCCATAGGGGAAGGAAAACTGAACTGGTCCGTGACACTTTATTGCTGGAGACCAAAAAAAGGTCTAACGATCATTAATATTTCAAGAGTGCTCCATTCAACTCTCTCACAGAGTTGAACCAAGCTGCAGAGGTCCACTTTCAGTCGACCTTCTTTACAACACCGAGAACAAAACTATGTGCCATCTAGCTGGGAAACAAACGGGAAAAATTACAACAATGTTATTCCACAGATTGGAGGCAGACCCGCTTCATGTAATCATTCAACTTCAGATCTCTATTTAGTATCAGAGTAAACATTTTCATTATATTGGATTTAAATAATATGTCGCCATGTAAACACAGAAAACGATTAAGTATTCAGACGTTCTAGTTTAAAACGCAGCCTCCTGAATTTTTGGACAATTTCTGAGATGTTTGCACACCTTGGCTGAAATTCATCAATGGGAAACTCAATCAATTGAACTGAGTTTAGGGGAAAAATAAACATAAGGTCTCCCAGATGACAATCAGAGCAAAAACAAAGCCAAACCTCAGACTTGCAGACTTCAGAGGCTGATGTGAGTTAAAGAATATTTCTGTTGTACTCAAAGTCTTGAGTACAGCAGAAACTCTCATGAGCTAACATGAGCACACTTCATTTTTCAGTGGAACAAGTTTTAAACAACATGAACTCTTCTTAGATGCGGCTACATGGCCAAACACCAAAGGAAGGTGTAGCGTCCCTGGCTGAACGACGGTCGCTCGCACTAATGTTTCACAATACTTATTTAAGAAAATCTTTGTAGTGAATCATGAACAATGTGAACACGGCGCAAGAGCTACGGAAAAAATATAAAACAGATATTTCTAAGCACACATTGGCTTCTGCATACAATAAAATTCTGCTTCAGTCATGTAAGGAACAATTAGTCTTGTAAGTTTTAGCGTTGCCGCTGTTAATGTTTTACACTAACAAAGCATTATAAACGATGAAGACGTCTTAAATACATTGTGCCTGCTGTCGGCCAGGAGCTAAATATGACTTTGTTGATAATACATGTGCTGTTTTGCTCAGTTCATCCTCTAGCTTGTCTCACCCATTTCTGTTGCAGCATATTTCAAAATAAAAGCATGAATTTCAAAATAAAACAGCTTCTTTTTTTACTAATGCATGTATTACTAATAAAAGGTTAGAAAAATTAAACTTGGCCATTACTAAAAGCCCTTTACAGAGGGGTTCAGTAAGAGAGGTGACTACAAAGCTGGTGATCGGCCAGGATGAACAAACAGGTCCAGACAAGGGGAAACCTGCATGCTGACATCACCACGCAGCTTGGTTTATTCACTCCAAATAGTACCACATTTTTTTCTTTTTTTTTGTCAGTGAGGACAAAAAAAAAAAAGAGTTAAGCGATAACTACCACAGTGGAGAACAAAGATCTTTCGTATATATTTTGTCTGATAAATATTTATTTTTATTTTACACATAGGCCCAAATGAGAATGTATCAACACACGGGACCGGAGTGTTAAATATCTGACAGCTGGAAATGTCACTGGGCCTCTTCTCCTGTGATAGTAATCAGATGAAGTTAAACAGTGAAAGCAGCAGAGGCCTCACCAACAACCACTACATTTCCAAGCAGTACTGCTACATCATTATAATATCTGTTAACTTTCCATGTCTTTGAAAATGCAAGCCCCCAGTTCTTATTAGCCACTTCAAAAGTGCACCCACATGAAATATTACTAATCAGTTACTAATCACTTTCTATGGTTGATAAACTGACCTTTAAATGATAATTTAATGGAGTTTCCCCTCAATAAAAGTAATACTTGCTGTGGAAATAAGGTGTGGGATACATTTTAAAACCATGTCTTTACTGTATCCACTACTGTATTGTACTTACTTCCTTGTTATATTTATTATTAGAATAACCATACAAAGAGAGTATTAAACTTGATCAGCAACTTTAATATGTTCCAACATGATTTCCGTGACTTGACATAATGATAAGACACCACAACACCACACCTTCAGCAAACCAGACTCGACAGGCAACATCCTGGTTACCACGCTCAATGAGACAGTCAAAACAGTGCAACGAATTCAAGAGTGTGAAAAATGGCATTACAACAAGAAAGAAACAGGACAAGTGCATCCAATAAAAAGGAAAATCATTCTTTTAGTAACGCTGCACTCACTCCAGAGAACTGAAAATGCTCACTTCTTACTATACGTTTATTTGCTGAGAGTGTGAGGACAAGGGAAAGGCGGACAGAGACTCACCCTGTGAGAGGAAAGTGCTCAACAGCTGGTCAGTGGCCACAGGCTTGATCTCTGTTCGCAGGTTGACGTATCGACCCACCACCAGAGGTGCTCTCCTGAACCCGAGGATTCTGCAGGGAGGATGATAAGGCAGGACAAGGTACCAGTGGATTATTATACAAGATCAGAGATGTAAAATTAAAGCACAGAACTCGAACAGTGATGCTCACACACCTGTCCAAGTGAAAAGCAGCAACCTCTGCATTGTGTCTGTCGTAACCTGCATATGGTTCTCCCTCAACCACATAGTCTCTGCTGTATCTGAAGTAGGACATGAGAAAAATGAGAAAACCAAATCTCTCTTTAAAGCAGAAAATTGGAATGCTTAATCTCACTTTTTACAAGTCTGACCTCTTGGGTTTGAAGACAACTTTCTGTCCTCCATCTAACACCAGCAAGGCTTTGAGTTGTGTGCCCTTATAACCTACGTCTGCACGTTCTATCCTGGCGGTGCTCAGGGCGGTGAGCACAGCAGCCAGTTCAGGGGTCTCCTCGGGGTACACCTCTCTGGGGCCCACCCACTGGCTTGCTATCTCCCAAGGAGATTGGAGGGTGTGGGTGAGGCGAGCACCTCGAGGCAGAGAAAGGCCAGCTTCCATCTGTCAGGATGAGAGCAAAACCAAAGGTAGTTGTTGAACTGATAAAAAAAATACTTATGAATGTGCTTAAGCACTGTTGTGTGCATCCTGGTGTCCCTTCCAAGTACACACGTTTTTAATATATTTGTTTTCAGCCACAGCTAAAAGCTGTGTAGTGGACTTGCATGTTTACCTTACGAAACGCTCGGAGATCCCGTCGGCTTGCAGCAGATCCTTCACCACCGTCCAGCAGGAAGATCTTGGCCAGGCCCAGCAGGAGGAGCACGGCACACAGCAACACCATGCGCTGTTTGAGCTTCATCTCCACACTGACCGGCCCTGAACTCTTCCTCACCCGATATTGTGTGTGTCTCGCAGTTAATCCCCCCCCCCCCCTCACCCTTGATACATGGCCCCTGCAGTGGACAATCTCCCACCCTCTTGCCTGCACTGCAGCTCAAACTCCTCTACCAAACGATGATTTGCTGCTGCTTCCCTGGAGCTGCAATGTGGGTAACTTGCTGTCACCTGCAGGATTAAAGAGAGAGGAAATTAAATAAATTAAATTAAATGTAAACAAATGAATAAATAGGACATACTGTCAATATTATGTATGGAGAATACAGATTGATTAGCTAGCCCTCTGCTTTGTTTTGCCCCCTGAGGGTAGGGGACAACCCAGTTCTGCAGCTAAACTGAAAGCTCCCCAGCATACAACCCCATTTCCAAAAAAAGTTAGGACACTATGGTCAATACAAGATAAAACACACAATTTAAATAATTTAAATTGTTTTCCAATTATTTAAACCCTATACTTGATATTTAAAAGAACAACAAAACAACACTAATACAATCTGGATTTAAAAACAATTATACACTCATATTGAATTTGATGCAACATATACAAAACTAGTCAGGTCAACAGGCAACTGGAAAACTGTGTCCTGGTAATAAATAAATAAAACTTGTTTGGCTGCAGATCAATAACATGCTGGAATATAAAAAGGGTGAGGCTTTCAAAAGTGAAATAGGGAGGGATGATGGCAGAAGTACAAGTCAGAAAAAGGAATGTCAGTCAACTGACGTTTGTCACTACAACAACTGTCAGCTAAAAACTCTACTTATGCAAACAAGACCCAGAAACACAGCCCTCTTTCTCTGAAACCAAGCTCTTTAAAAATGAACTGGGGCCAAGTGGAAAACTATCCTGTGGTCTGAAATTCCTTCTGGAAATCACACAGACACAGTCCTGCAGGCTGAAGAGGAGTGGGACCATCTGGCTTGTTGTGAGAGCACACTTAAAAAGCCAGCATCCACAGTGGTATGATCATGAATTAGCAAATGTGGCATGTTACACTGCACATATGTGTAAGACTATTGCTGCTACATAATATATGCAGGTTTTGGAGCAAAATATATAAATGTCAAGATTGCATGTTTTACCATCATTCTGGATGTATGATGCCAAGCTGGCCTACCTGCAGTGGAGCATTATCATTCACTGAAAACATCTAGAGCATCGCTGACTTATGAATATATATATATAAAAAAAGAAAAAAAGACCCTGAAATTTGAGAAGCTGATATGTTTAATGAAACAAGAACAGAAAACATTTAGGTTTCAAAACCTACACACCTGAGTTTGAAGGATGAATGATATGAATGATTAGCTTGTGTTTCTGTTTCATTTTATGGGGAAATGTGGGGGCCACAATTACAGCTGGTTTAGTCACCATCACCTCCCTCTCTTTAGGTCTCGATTAGAGGAGAAACTCTTGTCTCTATTTGACCCTGCCTGTTTCCAGTGATTAGATGATGAACACACCGTCCTGATTTGGTGCACACAGCACTGTCATTCACAAGACCTGCAAGCGAAAATGGTCTAAATTTCACTGATGTTAATCATATTACAAGAATTAGTCTGCAGCTAAATAGAGGACGGGGCGAAACGTAGGGCGTTATTAGAGAGCAATAGCAGTGAACGGGGACTGGCGCGGTTACCTGACAGTTACCTGGCTGCTGTCATTTACTGAAGTCAGGCTATAATAGCCCGGGGTAATATTGTCAAACTGGGACATAATGATAACAGGAGAGGGATTAGTAAGCTTGACGTTACAAACATCGGTTATTCAAGCTCAACCGACTTGAGTTTAGCCACGCAAGCAACCGTTTCTCCTACACAATTGGTCTTTCATGGTGGTGCTGCTGAAAAGCCAGAGAAAAAAAAAACGGTTGCCCGGCACTGGTCGCGTAAAATATCCTTAAACACATCAAAGCTACTTCCAACAAAGATTACTTCCTTGATACTTACCCCTTCAGGTCACAAAAATCTTTCATGATATGACAACATCTTACTCAACAAAGCTAACTACATAGCAAACTGCTCTACACCTTGCTGTATTAGCTAAAACAGCCCGCTAGCTGCATTTAGCACGTCTGTTGTGTTTACTGCCTGACTTACCTTACGGACATATGCAGTTCATCATACATATATATATGGCAGTTTCCTGTTAAGCCTTGCTATATGAAAGTTAAACAAAATAATGTGTATATCCCAATCCACTCTGTAGCTCCCTTTCCTCCGCCCTTTTCTTCTCTGCCGTGTGTCCACTTCCGAAACACTTCCTTCTGGTGCACGGACTGCAGCTGTCCACCAGGTGGCAGTATTTCACCATGAGCATTACGGCAAGCTGAAGAGCTGTAAACTAAAAGGGTGAAACTAATTTTATAGTATTTTAGTACTTCCCAAAGGAAATTGAATTGCTGCTGTACATTATATGCCAGCATAAAAAAGAAAATACATAAGTTGACTTTGCATTGAAGGAGTCCCATGAAGAGGCCTCTGACTGAAGACACTTATTACATTTTTGGTCACAACAAGTTTACATCTAATTTTAATAGATGTGATTTTATTATAAAAATATTTATTCCTAAGGAAATTTCTTTAAAAAAAGGGTTTTTTTTATCTGAGAAAAAAATATTAAGTATCGCCATTACTTACCTTGTAATATCCTCCCAAAAATGCCTAGGGGTCAAAATGACCCTATCAAATTTCCCTTAAATTAAAGCATATAACTTAAACTGCCAATAAATTCTTTGATACACCTTAAGTCTGACATGAATTAAGTGTAATGAAGACCACAGTAGTGAACAGCCCCCCATTATTTTCAGACTATTGAATGAATAAAAATTATTATAAAAAAAAAAAAAAAAAAATTTCATTTGGAGTCAAAATGACCCGAAAGGAAAACAGGATTAGGCTGCAATTTCAGTGGCTCTCAGTGAATATTACTATTCTGTTAAAATACTGAACAGCCTGGAAATATCTGGATATGAATATCAAATAACACTTAAGACTTCTAACACAGTCACAACTAACAAACACATCCTTAAGAAAATGAAACAAAGCTGAGGTGTGGAGTAAAAAAAATGGCAGGTGTTTATTGGGTCTCAGTCTTCACACTAGGCAGCACATCACTCAGCAATGAGGTCACAGCGCTTGCCACAGTCCTGACAGACAGACAGACAGACAGACACAGACACACACACACACACACAGAGCCAGGTAAAGGTCATTTCTACATCACTGCCGTCAACTTACATGACTTGAACGAACGGCTGTGTTCGATGCCGTCCTCAGTAAACAGTGAATGACACTGGACTGGCGCCCAGACGGCACGCAGTCACATTGCTTCAAAGAATAAAGTAATACTTCCTGTTAGAACTCTTTGTGTGAACTGTTAAATGATTTGCATGACCATTAAAAAGACTGAGTTCAGAAAGTGAGCCACTCTAAACAGTTAATACAGAAAACTAATGCAAACGGTGCATCTGCATACGGTAAGGTCAGTTTACAGGAAACAACACAAGCTACTAAAGTGGAGAATTTCAAACCATTGGAATAAAGCTTCTTCATAAAAACCAAGGAAAAAAAAGAAAAAAAAAGATAAAGAGTGTGGTTGACAAATTTTCCACTCATCCAAAATTACAGATCATGGGGCTGTAATGTTAGTGGTTTTGGCTCAAAATCCAAGAAAAGACTGAAACACCCCCAAATGAAACAAGGTTTTCGTTATTTTAAGCATACACTGTACAGACATGAATAAAAAAAAAAACAATGTAAATGCAGGTAACAGAGAGGGAAACATCACAAAAATCGCTTGGCATTATCTGGAAAGAAAAGACTGTATAACTCAAAATAACTGTGAACCTTCAAAGAAGCCAGTAAAGCTCTTCTCTGCTCTGGTTACGTATAAAACTTGAGACTCTGGAATCTACATCAGACACATAGGTTGCCATTTCATTAATCTCTTTCTTTCATCATTGTCAATTAACATCTGATAAAGCAAAAACAAAGAAAGGAAATGTGACGAGGCATGACTGTCAAGACTTTTGTGCATCGCAGCTATTTCTGTAAACAGTAATTTTGCAGATTCTCCAATGTTTCACCTTGATTTTTACTTAGCTGCACAAACATTGTCGATACTTTGCAAGTGAGAGGTGGTTAAACATGTCTTAATATTTATGTTAAGAAAGAGTAACCAGCATTTGTGGTAAAACACAGGTAAACAATCTCAACCACCCATTCTAAACCATTTCATCTGCTTTAACTCGTTTCATTCACAGCCTTCTTTTTCTCTTTGGCCAACCAGCAGTATTCATAAAAACCAGTCAGTCTCTACAGTGCTTCACTCTGGGATTCGGTCTTCATGCTGTCCCCCCCCACACCACCACCACAACGGACGCAGACAGAAGAGCTCGATTTCCATTTCCTATCTGCTCACAAGTCCTCCTTTCTTCACACTTCCAGAGCAACAGGGTGGAGATGTAGCGTGAGCTGGCTGTCATTCACACAGATGATCGGGTAAGCTGGTCGCCCCCCCCACTGCTCAGCAGTGATGGCAGCCTCCAGGGTTTGCCTAGTCTGGCTTGGATTACATTGCTTTTTAAAAAAAATAGAGAAGTATGCACAGGCGCCCAAATGCGCACACATACTTGCAGCGACTGTCACATTACACAGGCCTTTCTTTGGCTTCCTCATTCATTCTTCCACAGGTTCATCTACTACCTTGTCTCCTTTAGTTAATATACAGAGAACTGAACTTTTTTTAAACTATCTAAATTTATAATGTCTAACCTAAAAACAAATTAGCTAAGATGGATTGTTAGATTGTACAGTACATTGTGCTGAGGACAAGTTCTAATACATGAGTGTGTTTACGAATTGGACATAAGCATGGAGAAGACAACAGACTGTAAAGTAAATTAGAGAGAAATCTGTGTTAAAAGTATGGACCACCTGCCCTCCCATCATTCTTTCTCACCAGCCTGAAACAGGCTCTGGGTTTGTTGTACCCCACCGTCAGACTGGACATTGAATCCTGGAGCAGTGAAGGGATTAAGGCAGACGATTGTGTAAACATACAATGTAAACAACTGTTTTAAAAAGTCGACTAAATTTGATGGTTGAATATTACTGGGCAAAAAGCAACCCATCATTGTCTCACCAGCATCCTTGCTCATGTTTTCACAAAAACAAGCAGCAATATTCTCTCTGTGGCACACCGACAAATCACTGATGCACAGTTGAAATAGCAAATCCCAGATTTTCCCCACTGAAACAAACCAGTTACTACACTTGATTACAGCACAGCTCTCCTCTTTCCAACATTTTGTCAATCTGAAGAAAACCAGTGATGCTATAATGTCACTTGGCACTGAGTATTACCAAGGTGCTTCTGCCATTTCCAAATCAGACACCACTTTGCTGGGGCCTAAAATTGAGCTGATGGGGGTGCTAGTTTTTCTTTAAGAAAAAACTAAATTCACATGTTCATAAAATATTCTACAGAAATGCTCCAAAAGGAAAAAGGAAAACACAAAAAAATGTAACATTCAAATGTAACAGACAAACCTACATTGCTGTGCAATCATCTAATACATGGTAATACTGTGATCCGCACCATGCGCCCCCCCAGAAAAAAAAAACAAAAAAAAAACAAAAAAAAAAACAAGACTTAAAATAGATTGCATGGCTCTGGGTAGCTCTGACCAGAAATCATAGCAAGAAACAAAGAGCAAGAGATAAAATCACGTGTTAGAAGTTCCTGTTGCTCTCTATTTTGGACTTTCACAGTTTCAGGTTTTTAGTGTTTTGTTTGTGTAAATCCAGTGAACCCTGCGATTCCTCTCACACCTGATGTTGGGCAACTAAGGGCATCCAACACTGGCGAACAAAGAAATGCAAGTTTGAAAAGGGTTTCTTTTAAGTATCTGCCCGACTGTGAACACAGCTTAGCTTAGACTGGAATTCTCTATATCGTACCCATGTGGACCACAAATTTCCTCCGATTTAAACTGTCCCACAAACACACATCTGTATGAAAAGCTTTTCAAAAAGAGGGTTGAGTTCTGAAAAAAAAACTAAACACATTGAGAATAGTTTTAGCTGGAGCTGATGGTGGATATCAAAGCCCTTCCGTTCACAACGCTGCAATCAAAGAGGCGTGTGAGAGTTTAAAAGTACAAAGTTCATTAAATAATCATGTGAACTTAAGCCAACACAAGTGACTTAAGTGACAAATGAAAGAGTGAACAAGCAAATAAGAAAAAATTATCTCCAACCCTCTGATGTCCAGTGGGTTAGTCTGATGCGAGTGTGTGCTGTGATTGTGTGTCCAGCCAAACAGAAGATGGAAATTTCTCATTTGAGCATTGAAGGGGATTAGAAAAATAATTTATCCCCTTCAAAAAGAAGAAAACTGAAGTATGGGATTACCCCTTTCCTTCCAGGGACAATTGGTCTGCAAGTGAGGAGAGGTAAAAGGGCTCCAGTGAAGTGCTGAACAAAAGACACTGAGCGCGAATGGGAGACAAGAGCAGTGGTGCAGGTCCTTGTTCAGTAGTCAACACATCCAAAACAGTCTTTTCTATCCACACAGACCTGCTCTCACACACAAACACACAAGGAACTCTGGTTAAGGCAGTGGTGGCAGGTGAGGCTGAAGTGAGGCCAGGGCTGGAATCGGAGAATCAGCTATCAGGGCTCATGGCAGTGAAAGCTCCCACATCTGAGTCAGTATTCTTCCTCATCCTCCTCATCCTTTGCTCAGTTACACTTCTACCTTTCAGTCACTCAAATGACATCAAATTGGCTGGCACCTGAAAAAAAGTAAAAAAAAAAAAGAAGTTTGATTTTCAAAAAAGAAGTTAAATGTCAACTAAGTGTGAGTGTGTGCTACGTGGGACTTCATACCTGTTGTCTATTGCTCTGACAGGCAGCACTCAGATGTTTGAACCAAAGCAGAGCGTTTATTCTGTTCCCTGCCTGGTACTTGTAGGTGTTTCCTAGGCAACAGAGACAAACAGTGTGAGATGCCGAGACTCTCCTCTCCATTAGTGCTCTCAACAGACTGGAAAGATGGATGAAACCCTGCATGACACTGACCAGCCTAATGCAGCAGGAAGATAGTTACAGTGAGTGAGTGAAGGGGAAAATATTCTGTTTGCTTTAACAGCTGTATGCAAACATAAGGAATGCCAGATACGATTAGTTTGCACTCACTTCAGCTGACGAAGGGGACTTACTGCTCAGCAAGGTGGAAAAAATCTAAAGTATTTTTAGTGTAAATATATAGTACATATATGAGTGTGTGTGTGTGTGTGTGTGGGGGGGGGGGGGGGGGGGTACAGCTAATATAAATACAGCTAAAAAATAAACATGCATACAAACTAACATTTTTCTTGTAATGCCATGAAAAATATATTAAAAACCAGGTGCCAAAGCTCGCACTGACTGGCTGCCAAACTCCAGTTGTTGCATCTATTTTTAGAAATCTGATTGTTTATCATTTCCTCTTTATTTCTTTAACGCATTCAAGTGTGTGTGTACTTGTTTTTCTACCATGACCAAAGACTGTACTTCTACATGTGGGGACCTCTTGCAAATGTGGGGAATGCAATTTTGTCCCCATGAGTGCAAAGTGATTTTTTAAACTCAGTTTTAGGTTAACTAGGTTATGGTTGGGGATAAACGTTCAGTTATAATGGCTAATGTTGGGTAAAAGGCTAAAGAATAGACACCACAGCTATATAAAAACAAATGTGTTTATATGTGTGATGAGCCTTACCGTGCTCAGAGTCTGTCAGCAGGAAGACATCAGGATGCTCTGGATCATCGGCCATCATGGCCATGAGACCGACCACACACACACTCTTGCTGGATGTGGACTTGAACTGGTTATAGGAGAGTTGAAAACATAATTAGCTTCTTCTCCAAATCTAAACCACAGCTTTATCTTTTCATCGGTGGCAGACCTTGAAAACACTGAATGTGGCCCATGAACATGACATAAGCATGACCCAGATCATATTTAATTCATGGCAGTGCAGGTTGGGCATGAACTTGTAAATTCTTTAAGAAATTACAGAATAGAAGTAGTGCATGAACTGCATGAGTTTCATGGGAAATGACCTGTAACCAACTTTTTATTTTACGATCGAACTACTGTTCAAACTGTTCCCCCCTTTGGGCAAAGTCGGCTGAATGGAGCCGGCAGCTGGTAAAGGCTCCAAATGCACAAACCTGAACAGGAAAAGGTGGTTTAAAGAAATGTAGAAAGTTACTAGATGCCTGGAAACTAGTTCCCGTTGGTCTTAACAAAACACAGGAAAGCTGTGTTGTAGCTTAGGAGACTGTATTTATTACTAGCATATACAGTTTATGGGTACCCCAGGCAACCTTTAAACAGAGTAATGTGCTTTGTGATAGACTCATGGGTGGGTAGCATGAGTGAACATATTTCCTGTGTGACCTTGAGTCATGTGTGGGCTGACTCAGTCATCAGAAGTTGTGAATATTTCAGAAAAAATATCAACATGTGCTTTGTGTGTGTGACCCCTCAGTTTTGCAATATGCACTCCACAAGGTTCTCATTAGCCTGTGAGTGACACACAGGACTGCAGTGATGTCATTGGTCTCATTATTCAATGAGTGCTACCATCTGTCTGTCTGCCGGCTGCACCAGACTCCCACCAGCCCCCTCTATTATTCTCACACACTTACAGACACAAAAAAATTCACATTCTCTTATCTACTTTCATCTTGTGGCTCTCATCATTTCTCATGGCTCTCTTCTTTGAGCTCTTCTCTGAGCTGCAGATTAAGGGTTCTTGTCATAATGATTCAGTCCCAACAACTTATATTCAAACACATCCAGCCTTCTTAATTTTATACAATGTCAAGGCCATGTGAAAAACATGTAGCTTATTGCTTTCATTTCCTTTTTCCTGTCATACCAAGTACAAAGCACATGAAGAAGAATCATTAAGTGTTTTTCTCTGAGTTCATTTTGCAATTAAACTTTTTTAAGAGCGGGTAAGTAATGTTTTTTATGTGTTGTCTCCTAATAAAACAGAGGGTGTTTTGGGATCACATGGAGCTGTTGCTCTAACTTCTATCAACAGCGACGGTTCACACGGAGAAAATTTATGGCCCGTATTCTGTCCTTGCATTTCCAAACAAACAACACCTCGAACACCTGCTGCAAAAAATGCAAGACGTGACCGTGTCTGTCTGTGCGACTTACATGTTTCCTCTCAGTGGCCTTCAGGGACTTGGCAGGGTAGTAGTAAAGCTGGGTCCCACAAAGAGCGACCCAGTATTTGGTCCAAGACGCCACCTGGTTGCACAAAGTGAAATTCAGTCATGAATTTGAAGCTGGAGATGATGAGTAATAATGTGAATGGGCTTGTTATGTAATTAAACTTAAAAAAACTAACAAAAAAATTATAAGATGGAGTGAAAGCTGTAGAAATAGAAGGAGACAAAATAAACCTTCTAATTAATATAATTAATATTGCTGATTTGGAAAGACTGGCCAAACTGGAGAAAAGATTTAGACCTTGTTAAAACTGCAACAAAAGCTCATAAAT
The DNA here is from genome assembly GCF_017639745.1 of Melanotaenia boesemani. NCBI lineage: Eukaryota > Metazoa > Chordata > Actinopteri > Atheriniformes > Melanotaeniidae > Melanotaenia > Melanotaenia boesemani. Next base: position 25,655,140 of record NC_055695.1, on the reverse strand, counting down.
CATTCACACTACCTTTGATGGTTTTAAGTTAATTCAAGTACATGAAAAGCTCCAGATTTACTTCCAGTCCAAACAAAGAAAATCTTGCAAATATAAAATGCCTTAAAAGAGACCAGAAAAACTAAATCAAGAACAACGGAAGACAGAAACAGAGATGTCCTGTATTTTACAGACTCGCTGAGGCCCAGTCTATGTTCTGCAGACAGGTTTTTACTGCCCATGTGCTCCTGTATTAAGTAAATGTATAAAAAACACATGGAAGCTTGCATGTTCATGGTTTTATAGGTGTATATTTGTGTGTGTGTGTGTTCTCACTGTGGGTTTTTTGCCCTCCTTGAGCACAGTCTTCCGTCTCAGCACTCCTTGCACTGTGACTGCTCCTGGGTATAAGTGAACTGCAAGTTCCTCCGATTCTGCTGAGCTGCAACAGGACACAAACATTTTAAAATATATGTGCAAACATACACACATCGAATCACGCAGATCATATCTGAGATAAACTAGCGCAGGCAGATGCAATCTGCAAAGTCACCCTATACCTTGCTTCATTCATTCATCATTATTCATATATATATTTATATATATATATATATATATTTTTATGACACTTTTATTTAACTTGTTTTGACAGAATCGAATTTCATAGATATAAATCCGAGCACTGTCATCTTTAAAAAGGGGATAAGAAAAGGGCAAGATGGTGTGCAGATTGTGTCTGTCTGGAGGATCAGAGCAGGAAGCTCTGTGCAGGAGCCTAGAGAAGCCTAGTGAAGCCTGACAGAGTAAGAAAGAAAAATAGAGAAAGCATCCATAACCACGAGGTTGGGAAGCTTAATATGCAACCTACATTAGAAGTGGCTTCAATACTCCAGAAGTCTGTCCCTCTCTACTACAGGAATGGAGGTCTCAGTTTGTTGCCAGTAACACGGGGCGCGAAATGTGCGTCTATGGAAATACATTTTTGCTCTAAGCTGTGAAAAACTTTGGAAGCATACTACAAAATGAACTCTAGGTTGATTTTCCTTTCAGGGCTGGAAAGATGAGAACCAGAGGCACAAGGTGCTTCTTCTAAAGGGGCATCATCTCACTGAACAGCTATTAGTATTAAAATATGCTCCAGATCTCATCTTCTAAGTTGCAGCCTTGGGTATGATTTCTGTTGAGACTCCAGCACATAGATTATGACCCCCAAAAATGTGTTGGTGAAAGTAAGAGACATGCAGGAAACTGAAGAAAGCTATAGTTAGAATATACAACGATTGTAGGCAGCAAAAGATAAGAATCATTAACACCGACGAGATCCTTTCCCCTTCACCTGATTTGTGATTTCACCAACACATGCATTTGTTTTACAAAAAAAAAAAAATCACAAGATTACCCGAGCTCTACACACTAAGCATCAGCACACAGCAGCCCCTGGCAGCGATTAAGGGGTGAAAAGTGAGGGCAAGAGAGAGTTTGGTTGAGATCAAGGTTCCAGTTGGGTACCTGCTGGGCCTCAGGACTCCTCTGTAGGGGATGCGGGCCACACGGGTCACTGGGCCCAGAGAGTGATAGAACCGAGTCCTGTTCAGAATAGGATAAGATATAGGGTAGCACAGGATAGGGGGCACGGAATAGGGTTAAGCTGTGTGACTGCTTTTTTTTTTTGTTTTTTTTTGTCGTCATTTTTTGGTTCAAGTTGCATGAGTTAGGGCTGGATGAGAAGTCATTTGGTTAGCGTTTAAAGAAATGGTGTTCTAATAAATAGCTCAGGATGGTTTTCAGGCTGGCAGATTCTTGAGCTGAAGGGGTTTATTTCAGATCTTCATACACTTGCTCACACGGGGGTGGGGGGGCGCTGGTTGATAGATTTAAAAGATAAGCACATAATACACAAGCGTCTTTATATTTTTGCTAAAGGCTGACTGCAGCAGCGGAGGGATGAGGCATGACGGCCTCAGCTGCGAGGCTAAAAGCAATGCTGTGCATGGCAGGTGTTGGTTTTAATGGCACATTTAGCATAAGCTTTGAAAATTAGATGATCGCATTAGAGATGAGTGTTTAATGATCTGCTTTTTGCAGGTGGATGTGATGGAAAAGCGCTGCTGATGTGAATGTATTACCTCTCAAAGGCAGGCCATGACATCTCTTCACTGAGCTCAGAGCCCTCACTGCTCCCTGCACACGCAAAGAACATCAGCCAAGGATCTAAAACAGACTGTGCATCATGTTTGGAAGAACACATATTTTAATCTTACCAAGTGAAATGCCGCTGGAGAGGGTTGAGCTCTCTGCTTGTCCTCTAGTGGGACTATGGCTCTCCAAGACGCTGTCATCCAACAGATGGCGAGAACCAGCATTTGGAAACGTTGCACTTTTAAACTCCACTGTATTCATCTTATGGATAAAACTGAGATGAAAAACCACAGCAGCCATAAAAATACACAGAAGTGGCAACATTTCTCTTCTTCTTTAACACCTAGACAACTAAAAACACTGACTTGTAACCCAGGCTGTGGCACTTCCTGTGTCCATAGGGCAGCAGGTTCCTTGGAGACGGAGGTGTGGCCGGGATTTTGGCTCCTTCAGCTGAAAACTTACGGCTGCAGAGAGGGGATGCTGAAGCTTCCTGGCCTGTGAGCAAAAAGGGGAACGAAGCACAAGTTTAGGAATAAGGAATATACAAAAGAGTTTTTTTTTTCCTGGAGATCTACACACATACCAGCAAGATCCTCTTTGGACGCGTTGGCTCGTGGTGTGCTGGTACCTGGCTCAATCTTCTGTGACAACCTATGACAAAAGTATCAGTTTCAATATCAATAACTCTAAGTTTTTAACATATAAAAGAAGAAATTAAACAATCTGAGCGAGCACAAGGCCAGAGATAATTATTATTTGTTTCTTACTTGTAATTTTCATCCTCCACAAACTTCTGCAGCTCCTCAATATACCTGACTGAGTTCAAATACTTCTGTATGTGAAGCAGCACTGGTATATCTGAGAGGGAGCAAATGCAGGCATAAAAAAAATGAATTTGCACTTTATCCCATGCCAAATATCAAGATAAAACTCTGAACTGTGACATGACAATTAGCTGGCTTTCTTACATGATAAAACATTTCTGTCTGTCCAACTACTAAACAGTGCTACAATCCCATCAATGTGTGGCTGTCCCGAGTCTCACCATAGGTACAAGATCTCTGCAGGTCCGATATGATTCTGAGAATGTTGTTCATCAGGTTGGATCTCTGTTCGTTCTCCAGTATGCTGCCTGTGGAAGGGTAGGCTGAGTCTACGTATGTCAGATCAGACAGGTACATCCCTGAAACAAAGCAGCAGACAAAAAAAGATGCAAATGTTTAATAATTAAAACACAGTCTTCATCTGTCATGCTCATTATTTTCAAAAAGGTCATGGTGCAAGTCAAATGAGGACGCCGTTCATCTGTCAGAGGTGTTGTAACCAACACTCGGAAACATGAGGGGTTTCCTGACATTTCATTAGTCAGAAAGCATGTAGACACAAACAAGGCTGGACAACACAATCGAGCCAGATCTCCATGGGGGAGTGATGTAAGTGTCATGCAGCTGTGGGCTTTTTTTTTTTTTTTTTTTTGTCTAAGACCAGCTGGTAATTACAGGCAGCTTGTCAGACATTACATGGGCATTACCAGATAGGAATGAAAAATCAGCATAAACTTAAAAGCTTTTCTACTGTTTCAAATAGACTTTTTTACACCATGATCTGCTCCTGCAGGACCTAAATGAATGCATTGACTGGATGACAGATCAGCCTCTCCTACTCAAAGCTATCTCTCGCCACCCTCAGTTCTCCCCTTTCATTGCCTCCTTTTGGTAGACTTGGAGCAGCTTCCATTTGAATAAATATTAACATTGTGCAAACTAAGGAGCAGCTTCCTAACATTAAGAAGAGAGATTAACTCATTTCAGAAGTAAATTGATGGTGTCCTTTCCCTTCATTTTTTCCCTTTGTCTTGCGAAATGTTTCTTTTGCATGCAAGGGTGAGCCTGTGTAAAAGATATTACACAGGCTCAATTACACAAACACCCCTCCATCCTGTTGGAAAACACTGAGATACTCTGATATTTCTGCACATATATATACATTTAGAAGAATGCACAAATAGAGACTAAACACAGAACTGCAGGACCAGAAAAAACAAATAAAAAGATGCTAACCTCTTTATGATATCACACACTTACACATCAGTAACTGATTAAACACAAAAAGGAGGGGAAAAAGAAGAGGAGAGAGGGTGGGAACATGGGAAACAGTTTACAAGTGTGGAGACTTGGCTATGAGAGAGAATGTGGGAGATGGGGAGAAGAGGATGAAGAAGAGGATCCTGAAGGCTTAACTGCTATAGCTGCTCCTCTATGAGCATGTCAGGGATAACAGCATTTAGTCATGCATAAATCCATATTGCCTGGAACACCAGCAGCACACAGATCCTTGCTCAGAAAACCAGTGGTTAGAGAGCAGGGGCAGTGCACGGCTTTATATGTGGCAAACCTCTGAGGAGCAATAAGAGCCAGAAGAAGAAATGTGTTAACACATGAAGGAGAGAGCATATCTGTTTCTGTCTGTTTCCCTGAGCTGGTTATCTCAAAGGCATTGTTTAAATATTTCATACTGTGATAAGAAGAAAAGAAAAAAAAAAGGAAAGGGTGAACAAGCTCAGACTAAGGAAACTTTTTGCCCTGGTAACAACACAAATCACAGTTTTCTGACTGCTTCTGTGTCCAGCTGTTCTTGACAGGAAGGCGCCCTTACAAAAGGAGAAGGAGACTGGGAGTTATACTATAGGACAAATGGGGTCAGAGCAGCTTGTGCCTGCACTCTAAACTTAGCTAAACACTTCAGGATTGAAACTGGTCTCGTCTCCTTTCACCTGAACCACTTCCTCAATATGAAACGGCTGTTGTTGAGAATGGGAAGTTAAATGAGGCGGCTCTGTTATTCTCTTTTTATGTATATTTTCCATCAGAGTGACATCAGAGGAAGGCTGGGCAATGCCAAAAAAATAAAGTGAGGAAGAAAAAGAAAGGGAAATCTTCGACACAGACCCCCCCCACCCCCGTCTTCCTCCTCCTTCCCCTCCCTCTTCTAGTTTCCCCCATCCTTTGTGAAAGACTCAAGGCATCAGGGGTTGGAGCTCAGTCTGCTAAGGAGGCCGGCTTTTGAACCATGCTCCAGGACAGCTAATACAACAACAAGCCCATCTTTGGGAAGTTGGGGCCTTGACTCAAGCCTCGTGATTTGCAGCTACACACCGAACTGAAGGAGTGAGTGAAAGGGAAGCACCTTAGAGGATTTGGACCAAAAAGAGACAGAGAGATGAGTCCTGAGCACTGCAGCTTGGTGAAGACACAATCCAATAGGCACGTGAAACTATAACTGCAGGAAAACATCACTACTCACTGCTGGTAACAAAAAAAGGTAAAAGTTGACAGTTCAATCTGTTTTCAATTTGGTTTTTTGGGAATGTGCAGATGTGTTGGCAAGATGGTATTTGTGTGCATGAGCAGCTGCGAGAGCTCTGGCTGAGAGGTTAGGACGTTTTGTGACTGGAGGTTGCGGCTGCAGACAGAAACATTTAGCAACGCTTCTTTGGCTTTCCTCTTGAGTCTGACTGGGATATTCTGTGTAAAGCATGCTAAGAAGTGGATCCTGTTTACAAATGGAACTGTATGCGTGATCAAAAAATTATGCAATTTGTCGGGAAAAAAAGCAACAGTTTATTTACCAGAGACCGGTGATTTAGGTATTTCCAGAGTGCAAGGCCAAAAGTGGCATCTCTTACGTAACAGCTTAATCCAAGCAGAAACTCTTAAGTCAATTGTGTCCAATCTTTTGGATCTATGAAACTGAAGCATTCCCAGTAATAAACTTTCTCAGAAATTAGCATCACATCTTTTCTAAAGAGAAACAGAAAGCTAGAGAGAGAAGGAAAAAAGAGCAAAGAAAAAGAAAAGTGGAACATTCCAGTAACACACTTGAGGGAGAAGGATCTGATCAGATGGAGAGATTTGAGCTCTGGAGCCAGGTTTGTTTATTTTTGCTCTGCTTTTGCTTCCTAGTACGGAACCATCTGATCTTGGTCTCTAACCAGGATCCAGAGAAGGAGATGATCAATAAACCTGCACATAATGAAGTGGTGACATGTCTCTTTACACATGCTTCTGCCTGTCACACACTTAAATGCACAGGTAAAAAAAACCAAACAAAAAAAAAACTATGTAGCTTGGGGAAACCTTAAGAGTAAGAACACTGTTTTTAATCAGACTGCAGAAGTTCCCTTTACTGGTGAGTTCGGAGGAAAAAATGATAACTGTGTCCTATATCAATCGCACCCTGTGGACATGAGATACTTGAGTCACAAGCTTGCCATGATAGCAGAGGCTTTGAACTCTAATAACATCAGTCTGGTGCACTTCCATAACAACAACTCACAACTGTCTTCAAATGTTTTCACTTACGTCCTGGTGTGTTAGTAGGATGTGTGGAAAAGATCCAGTTCGCTAGCAGCTCAAATCTGTAAATGATGTAAATGACCATGACAGCCATGAACAGACCTTAACAAGGTATGAGTTTTGAACGAAAAGGCTGAGAAATTTGTTCATTAGATTTTTCCTTAGAGCAATAAATCAGAATATTAATATCTTCAATATCTCAGGCTGGAACAGAAAAGAAAAGGCGGAAAAGATAAAGAGGCAGCAGCAGCTGTCTGAGACATGTCCAGAACATTCCGTGCTGGAGCGCTGGCCATCAGGTCCACCTGAACCTCGAGTCCAAACGGCCATTATTACCAATCCATATATAAACTAAGCCTTCTCTTAACCTTCAACCTCTGTTTAAAGTCTTTTCTATTTAAAGTTTTAAAAACTCCCCGGATGATCCAATAAAAGGCAATCAGGCAGCGCACGATCAGGCAGTCAGACCCAACAGCCCCCCAGCCGTCCTGTCACAAACTACATTTTAACGGAGCAGAGGATTGATGGCTCACCCAGCTGGCACCAACCAACTGTGGTTTTCAGGGCGACAGGCATGCATACGATCGTATCACACTGTGCAGCCTGAGCCGCTGTGCCGACCCTTCACAGATGTGCATCGCAGCTGATCTTACTCGAGAAAAATAAAACATGCATAAGCACTCAAAGATAACACAAGTTAGATGCAGCCATGGACTTGTCTGCTCTTGCACTGCCAGCCAAGGAAAAGCAACTTGAACACACTATATCTCTAAAAACTTAAACCTATAGTATAATACAAATGGAAAGCTGTGGGCTTCTTGAATTGGACGGCAGCAGGAAAATTTGTATTTATACTATGAGACTCGTTTAAAATCCCCTTAATGAGCTCTCAGACACGGCTGTACAGACAGGTCACAACAGGGAGCAAGAGGTCAGCCAGGAGGTCGGAGTAAACAGACAAGAGAAGTAGAGGCATGTAGCTAAGTAGAGCCAGTGGGCATGAATGTGTAATGCTATTTGAGCAAATTTATGTGCTCTTCCGTGTTGATTCAGCTAATAGAAAGCATGTGTCGTCCAACGTATGAGCTTAAGGTGAGGTGTGACTCAAGAGGAGAAATGCATACCAACAAAAAAAGTGCATATGAAAGATTACGAGCCATCTCTTAAATGAAAAATAAAAAAGGAAAAAAACATCATTGTGTTCAGCCAAAGAAAATGTTGTAACTTTTTAATGCTCTCCGCTCTTTCCTGAGTCTCCTCCAGCTCTTTTCAGCAGCATGAAACATTTGTTCAAAGCCAAGTGTGCCTTTACCAGCTCAGTTCCAAATAAGCCACCTGTCATCTACGTGGTCGCCCTGAGTAAAAAGTTACTGAAATATAAACAGGCTAAAAATTTGATCTAGAAAATTTTGCATTATGATAGTGTGCAAATAGGGAGCGTTGTTGTTTGTTTTACATTGGGAGAGCTAAGACAGCATCATGGTGTGATGGAGGATATCCTTATCTTGATTTTTAAAAAAAAAGTCAGACAAAGAGATGGCCTTGTGTGAACTTTGCCTACCTAAATATAGCAAACTCACCACAAAACAGAGAATGTGCATTAATATGTGTGCTTTAACAGTAATAGAGGGAACCCACCTCCCACAAAGACCAATTGATGTCAAGGTTTGTGGAGCGAACAAGAGGGTGGGTGAGGTAGAGGAAGGGCGGGGCTGCATCCTAATCCCACATATAGACCTCTGACCCCAACATCAGCCCACATGTTTAGAGTCTCTTTACAGAAGATGCAAAACAGATGGGGGCCTGTGGGGCCTCAGGGGTGTTTTGGAGTTTTCATTCCTCACTAATATGGCATCGTAAAGGTAGATGATTCAGTACCTAGAAAGCAGGAGGTGGAATGATTTTTCCTTCTTTTTTTTTTTTTTACACTGTACTATGGTATGAAGATGTATAAAGACAGCATAATTTATTCTGAAGCATTCACTTTGAAATTGTTCCAACTTTTTTTTTTTTTTTACTTTTTTATAAGGCCTTTGTGACTTTTTCCTAGTTGTTGTTAATACTCATCAGTGTATGCGTCGTTTTATTTTCATTAATTGTTTTATAATGTCAGCTGCTTTTATGTGTTCTTCGCTCATGCTGCATCTTCTCCTGCACCAACTTGGCTCTGATTTTCTCTCCATCCCACATTTAAATCCTGTCAGAAGTCTCTGTAACAAACTGTTTAACAAGCACACACATACAAAAAAAAAACATATGTAAGTAGTAATGTAAGCAACGCTGTTCGGTGGACAGAAATGGCTGATGACATCATGCATGGATGTCAGGCTGGAAAGAAGTGGGCCTCTGGCTGTTCACTTCCAGCAGGCCTGGCGGCGCTCCATGTCGCCATGTAAAGCAAAGCTGCAGTTCATCGTTGCTTCTTCCCCTCCAGCTCCTCCTCTTTGCTCATCCCCTTTTTTGTTTTAACTTTTTGCCATTTTTTCTGACCAGCAATGATGTGTTTTGTGTTTAGGGGGCATTTTGGACTTGTTGTGGGAAAATCTGACAACCAGATGGGGGAGTGGAAGCAGGGGATTTTTAAAGCTGGGAAGTACGTTAACTATTAAAAGTATCCAATAAACTTTATCCAAGTCAATTGTTCCCACTTGCTGAACTGCAATCAATCAGAGTACAGACTGACACTAGAATTGGTAATTTACGGCAGGAGGTGCCATGACCTCTAAAACACCAAGGGAAACATACATAGTTTTGGCAAATCCAAAGACCTCAGTTTTTTTTTCACACCCTCATGTCCAGTTTTGGTACAAGACATCTGAAAACTCCTCAATTACGGTGGCCGAATATATTTGGCCCTGGCATTGTTTTGCTTGTTGACCTAAGCTGAAACGGCTGCACTGACTCTTCCATGGAAGTTATGTGGTGAGCTCAGCATGTTTGTCCATTAGAAGGCTCATCCCAATATTTTATCCAGTCAATAATATTCTCTTTATTATTTGCTGCTTTATAGAAACCGCTCGTAGAAGTATAACACTAAAAGAGCACATTTAACACCCACTTTGCCTCTAACCAGAAACCTGCAACGGTCAGATTTCCATGCAAACAGTTTATACCATGTGTAAATTAATCAATTTGTTCCAGTTAAAAATGATCAGTACTTAATGAGGCTTTTTGCCAATACATACAGTGTAACCTGAGGCCATAAGAGTTCCATATGTCTGTCTTCAGGAGGTAGCAACCAACATTCATTATCATGTTTAACAAACAATTCAAAGCCAATTTTTCCTGTCTAGAAATAACGTAAGCAGCCGCTTTGCTTAATGAGTTCTCTAGTCATTTCTTCTCTTTCAACATACAGAAAAGAATTCTTATGGCTTCCCACTTAGGCACAAAGCTAATAAGGATTAATGCACACCATCAGCTGCCGCACACCTCAAAGGTATATAAAAAAAAAAAACAGTCTCCCTCAAAAGTTGGCATGCAGCCTGTATATATAAAGCAAGCAAAAAGACTTCACATTTTAAAATATAGGGAAGTCTGCGGAGAAAACAACACTGTGAGCATAAGGGTCTGTCAGCAAGGCACTACATAAACCAAAAACGCAGATTCATTAAGAAGCAGATGAGCAGCACGTCTCAAACAGGAAATCATTAATACGGAAACAATGAACAGAAACAATAAAGCATAGTTCAGTACAGCAAGAGTTGCAGTTTAATAGGTTTAAACAGAGAGATGACTGTGTTTCATTTAGCTGAAAATGATTCCCAGTTGGAAGAGCATGTGTAGTTAAAACAAAAAAAAAGGGCAGAGGAAGCAGGCTCTGCTCTTACTTTTCTTATTACTGCCATGAGAATAAAGTGACCCAAAGGTCAGAGAGAAGAAAGCAACAAGACAGAGAGGGAAGTTAGGACAATTAAAAAGGCTGTCTAACACACCTCCTCATTATTAAGAATTATTAGGGAGTGAGGACCCAAGAGAGTAACTGGGAAGACGAAGACGTTTGGAAGTGTTGCCAAAACAAAAGCCAGGCTAACTTGACTGCTGCAAATCCTTTTTTCCAGACATTATTTCACTGGTTGCACATTATAGGAATAAATAAGCTGTTTGTCAGTGAAGCAGCACCAACAAGATATTTGATAAAATCATATCAACATTTGAGGAAATAATTGGTTTCAGTTTTTCTCATTTGCTGCTCTGCTTACAGTGTATGACTTCCATGTGCCTTCATTTAACTGCAGTTGAAGAGACTGAAAGAAACACCAGAAATGCAAAGAGGAAGGAAAGTATTCAAAAAGAAAGAAAAGGAAAGAGGAGGTGGTTGACACATTAAACACACATTAGACGGAGAGCTTCGGCCAAAGAAGAGAAAGCAATTGGAAGTTGTTTTTTTTTCTTTGTCTTTGAGAGGATCTGCCTCAAGTTATTTTTTTATGATGCCTGGCCAGAATGGGAAAAAGGCCTTGACCCATTTTCTACTGGTGCTGGACTCCTCTATCTTTAATCTACTACTGTATGTGCTATCCTTTTAAATCTCAGTGCAATGCTTCTGCCTCACAGCCTGTTGCTCCACATCTTCTCCCCTGTGCAGTCCATGTAGGATCCATGCACATGGCTCAGTGCTCCTCCATGGTATATTCAGATTGTAAATTTTCACTGAACTACATAATCATGTATTTTGAGCCAAGACCAAACTTGCAGCATTTGTACTTTAGAGCCAAAAGCAAACTCTTATCCAGTAAATGGACATAAATCTGTTCACACAAACGTTTTTTGGTGCACTGACCTTATCAAAAAAGGCCAACAAACCTGCAAAGAAAAACCACACAGTTTTTCCATTGTAAGATCAAAATCACTTTTACTAAACAGGTCAACTCAGGACTGAGTGGATTCTGTTGATATATGTTCATACTGTGTTGTCTCATGTACCATTAGACTTTTATATCCGGCTAATTTGTCGCTGAATCTGCAAACCAAGTGGCAATATGCCCTGCGTCCTACTGCTGATGCAATACAATTGGTCAATAAAAATTTTTCTACATATACAAAAATGAACAAATGAAAACTTTTTTTTATCTGAAATAAGCTCCCTTTTATTTGAATTCAAATCTTAACACAAAAAAAACAAAACATATTAGCAAAGGCACAAATGTCCTCTTTGACAGGTGAATGCTTTATATTTTACTTCAAATAGCCTCATAGTCCTGAATCCCTTAAACTGATTAGTTTTGATCATCTGAGGCAAAACAAACAAAAGAAATAGACAGAAAATAAAAAGAACCCTCTCTGCCAGCCCTGAAGAAACTGTAAACGTTGTACCTTTGTGGCACACAAAGTGACCTGTCTGAAATTCCTGGAATTTCTTTGATATGTTGTGGTTCAATGAAAGAGGCTTAGTCCCACAGGCTCAGAGCAACCAACTAGAAGGAAATCATTCAAAGAGGCAGGAACTGAAAATGGGAAGGGATGAGACAAAAACAAGAGGATGAAAGTAAGAAATGTCAATAACAGCTGACAGGGAGCTCTAACTGTGACCGTCTCATTCGTGTGGCCTAAACTGTACATATACAGGCACGTCTTGGGAGCCGATAGCAACAGTAAGAGAGCAGCCATGGTTTAGAAGAGAGGACACAGAGAAGAACTGATGCTGCTGTTAAAGTCGTTAGCAGCTCTCACTGAGGTCAGCAAGGATACAGTACCTGGTTACGCTGTCAGACACACTGGCTGCTGGAAAAACACCCAACCATGAAAATGAATAACGTCCCTGGATAGTCATGCACACACAGTATTCAATCATACAGATGGATGCAAACGCTCACACATACCATTAAGAGTGCATGCACATACACAGATTTTCATGCACACGAACTGGAGTACTTGCTGTAACCCTGTCCCTTCTCAACATTGTTCCAAGTGACATAATTGCCAGAATTCCTGAAGAACCACAATGGCGTCATATGAGAGACACACGAGGCCCAAGTCTCAGGGTGGAGGTACAACTTAATGATGTGGCACTGAGTAAAAACTGACTGTGAGGAGCAATGGAGCAGATTAGGTGGGATAGTCAGTCCTGGTCTTGTACACATTCAGGTTGAGGTGTTAAACGGAGCAGTGACGTTAGATTAAAAGCTTTTTCTGTTTGTGTACTGGTGAAAAACAAAACTCCAAACAGTGGGGAAAAGAATGAGGCCCAAAAGTGCCAGGAGTCCCCCCCCTCATATTAGATGGGACTGAAAGCAGCTTTGCACATGTTTTTTTAAACTTCATCTTCCACCCCTGTTGTGACTGCCTGCGTGTGTGCTTTTATAAACATCTTTCAAGTGAAACACAAATACTCGCCCCTACCCAACATCCCTGTTGGTATTTTAACCTGTCTCAAAGGAAGCTGCAGTGGAATTTGGGGTCAGTGTGTTTTACATGGGGGGTATGGGATGGAGAGGGCACAATTATACAAGTAAGCATTACTGTATAAGGTCATATACATGTGGGGGAAATAAAGAGTTCCTTATGCAATATTATTTGCATTTCTACTACATTCAGGCATTAGTTACATTAAGGTGATGTATAACACTACAAAACATCACTAATTGTGTTTTTTGCCTGCTGATGATGCTTAAATACAGGAGGAAAAGAAGCCACAGTAAAACGGTAGTGAACCGCCAGTACATTTGAATCTAAAATGTACTGGCTTTAATGTCTATTAACATCGAACAGGTTTTGATGCAGCAATCATTTGACTTACATGACTGGTCAGCTGTTTCCACCATTAGTGAGGAAACATGGCCAATGCTATGCTAATTGATACAAGACTACAACGTACCTTGCTAAAAAATAATTCTGGAAAATCTCTCATCGTTTTTCCCCATGTTAGTATCCAAGGTTGTGTTTCTCTTATAAAGTTTTATTTATGGATTAATCTGGAAAAATAACAGCTATTTGAGGAGCAAGAACTACATTGTGGCCAAACTGTACCGAGTCTTCCTGTAGCAAACAGCTGTAGCTGCCTCCTGTAGCTGAAAAGATCTAAAAAGGTTTCCTGGAAAGGTTCCTGTACTCGTAAAAGACTTGAGTTGCATACTGTACGAGACAAGATGATTTTTCCGAAAGAAAAAAAAAAATCGAATTCCTACAGCGAAGAGAGAAATGTAAGGGTACCTACCAAAGGTAAAGCAGAGAAAGCATGAAAGGTCTTATTACAGGGAAACCAACAGAACTTCAGAAAAGTGGGGTATCTGTCAGTAGGGAGCTCATCTAAGATAGAAAAGCAGACCTCATCCCGTTGACTGGACAGAAAAAGTTTTCTATTTCACTAATTTCTTACTACAAAATAACCATGCCATAACTCTGAACTACTGCACCTTTTTCTGAACAATTACTCAATTATCTGTGGAAGTCTCATAAAAATCCTATGGACATTGTTCTGGAAGAGCATTTAATAAACACCCCAAATGAGTTCATTCCTTTTGTTAGACAGTGTTTCCTTAAAGTCTTGTATTCTTTCAGGTTGGCTTGGAGGAAGCCCCAGTAGCTGTCCATCAATCCAGCCAGCCAGCAGCAATGCAGGGGCTGATGTGGAGTCTGTGTGCCCTGCTCTGCCTCTCCCTTTGTGAGGAAAGTTACTGCAGGAGCTCCAGGGAAGCCCGGATGGCCAAAGAGTCTTCCCTCCAGAGGAGTAAAAGAGCTACTGCGGATGCTGATGCTAAAAAGTGTTCCTATACTTTCCTGGTACCTCAGCAAAAAATCACAGGTACAATGGATGTAATGGAAGTACATACTTTAGAATCATAAAGACTTTTTTTTCCTATTGCATCGCAAAAGCTTCTTGTTAATCTAGATATTTTATATGCATCATCAGGTCCAATCTGTGCCAGCACCACAGGCCCTGAGCCAGACAAGGACAGAGTGACCCGCATGGATATTGCAGATGTGCGGGAGGTGCTCAACAAACAGCGGCGTGAGATTGAAACACTGCAGCTGGTGGTAGATGTGGATGGTAACTTGGTGAATGAGATGAAGCTGCTGCGGAAGGAGAGCAGGAACATGAACTCCAGGGTCACCCAGCTCTATATGCAGCTGCTGCATGAGATCATCAGGAAAAGGGACAATTCTCTGGAGCTGGCCCAGCTGGAGAACCGTGTCCTGAACGTGACCTCAGAGATGATGCGACTGGCTTCCAGGTACAAGGAGCTGGAGTCCCGATTTGCCACAATGGCTGGGGTGGTCAACAACCAGTCCATTCTCATCTCAGCACTAGAGGAGCAGTGCCTGAGAACAATGGGACGCAGCGAGCTGCCTCCCGTTCCTCCGCTGGTGCAGGTGGTGCCGCAGAATATACCTGTTAACAACCGTTTCACCAATGAGATCCCGAGATACAACAACCGGGCCTTCACCCGAGGATCACGCATGGACTCATCCACTGCAAGCCCATTTGGGATTGATCCTCCACCACCACAGGGAACACTTACCTCTGATGGTAAGTAACGATTTCCACATGGCAGGGGATGATGGAGGAATAAGTGAACACATTAAAATAACCACAGATCTAATGATTTTTAGGAAATGGAAGCTGAGAGAAACAAACTAAATGTCCCAAGTCATTTTCTGTTATTTCTGTAATGGTGCGATTTAAATGTGCAAACAACTACTTAAGTACAATTAGCTAAGGACTGCAATTCAAAATGCAGTTCCTCCTAACAGTTGGTATTGCTGAGGCACAGTTGGCTCTTCCTTAGCGTGCTACAGAGGCAGTGAAATCATACATTCCTATGTTCCCACTTGGCTGCCTGTACTGGCTGCTTTGTATTGAGCATATGTACTAAATTAGTGGGATGCGGATTAGGCCTCTTTGAACAGAACTGAAAAATACTTCATATAACAGGGTGAAAATACCCACTTTAAGGAGCTGCTCAGTCTATAGAAGACAAACAAAGTAAAGGCATCGTCAAAGTGCACATATGATAGACTACTGAAGTCCATTAAGTCTTAGACCCCTGCACAAAACCATGAAATCAGATCAAATCTTTTAAGATCTTCTCCAAAGCTACTGCTCATTTCCCAGAGACAGGCTGGTTCTGACATCTGAAAAACATCATCTCCAATATGAAACTAATTTGCAAAGTTAGAATGCTACTTGGAAATGGCTCCCAAAACTTGTTTCAGATTTTTGTATTTTGACTGGCGATCAGAGTATGGCGGGGATGTTGACAGATGTTATACAACCCTTTGGTAAAATAGATGAAATCATTAATTTCTCCCTCAGACAAAAAGGGCAAACAAAATGGGGTCTTTTTGGCTAACGGGGGACATAACTTAGTATGGTGAAATAATACGATTCATAAAGAAATATCTAGTATGTATGATTTAGACAAAAAAATCTTATTGATCTGTTTAAATTAATTTGGCATGTTTAGGTCAACGTCAGATCTTGCATTACTAAAAAAAAAACACAAAAAAACCAAGATAATTATATAGGAGCATATAGACAGTAATGCAAAGTTTAATTAAACCAGCCTGTTTCATAAGTGCTTTGCTGTTAATTCTTCAAAAACCGGTGAGTGAAACACAAACACTAAGCTGTCACCACTTTCCAGTGATGTTGAGATCCATTAATGAGAAGTGAAGGTGGCATATTTTTAAAAGGCTCCAAAGAGGAAGGAAAAAAGGGGGATGGAAGAAAGCATTAAGTAAGGAAGTGGTTGTGGGAGGTAAAATGGCAGGAACTCTACTTGGATGGCAAAAACAACAACAACAACAACAAAAGGATGTGAATATGAAAAAATTGCGAGATTTAACTCTCAGATTTTCTTTTCTCCCCATCAGACAGACAGACCGTACACATGAATACACCTCTCTGTACACGGTGAAAAGACAAACCACTGCAGCCTCCTGAATAGGCTCTCTTCCCTGTAGGTTCAGTACGACTGTAAATACACAACGGCCGACCACAGTTTGGTCTAGCTGAAGCTTTCTTGAGCAAAGTCATGTTTGATTTATTTTTAACCTCAACCAAAAGAACTTGATGTGGTTTGATGAAGACATTAATAGAAAAATACAAGCCTGTGCTGAGAGGTTTTGGATATCTGTCCAGGGGTCTCACACTAAGTCCCTGTGTGCTCCACCAACACTTAGCTAAGAAAACCATCTACCAAAAGACCCGTGGGCCCTGGAGGCCTCCCACACAAAGCTTGTGTTCACGTCTGTTTAATAAATATTCACACAAGGGGAAAGGGGAGGAAATATGGTGCGTTTACATTCAGCTGCTTCAGTTTTGGGTGCAGCTATGTACTGGCTTCAATTGAAGGATATATCAAGAGGAATATTCACATACTTGCTTAAGATGCATAGATATCTATTTATGCTTCTTCAGGCAAACATTTTTTTGTGGTCTGAGTAATAGCTTTTCCAATTCTGGCTGTCATAGGCTCCAGTCTCTTGTGACACTATGGCTGGATAACGTGAGTATAGTTAATGAGTTATAGTGAATAGTTAAAGATTGCCATAGTGATCCATCTCTTAAGCCATTAAGTTCCAGCAGACATTCTTTCTAAGCTGCCTCTCTCTTTGTTCTGACTTTCGTAAACCTGATAACAACCATGCTAAGATAAAAATAAGGATTTCTTTTAATACACTCTTAAAAATCATACACAAGCATCAAATGTGCAATAAATCATGTTCTCAGCAGCCTTTTCTACAACTATCTTTCCAACCCCAGGTCCTTTTAAGGACTGTTACCAGGTGCGACAGGCGGGCCACACCACTAGCGGCATGTACCTGATTAAGACTGACAACAGTGATCGACTGATTCAAGCCTGGTGCGAACATAGCCTTGACAATGGAGGATGGACAGTGTTGCAAAGGAGGAGAGATGGCTCTGTTAACTTCTTTCGCAATTGGGAAACCTATAAGGTAATTTAATTTAAAAAAAAAAAAGAACATTAGGTTAAAGCAAGCATGTGCATGGCAAAAAAAAAAAAAAAAAAGTTTGACCTCCATCAATTACTGAACTTTTCTCACAGCTATTCTCCTTCCTTCCAGTCTCAGCAGTTCATTTTGGGTTCACTAAGCAAGTACTTGGTCCAATAGTATAAACAGCTTAGTGGTGGATTTCCTCACACTGAAATGGCAGCCAAGAACTGCATCCAGGGATCTACATACAAATAAAAGCAATCAGAGAACCCTGGTGGGCCGAGAGGGAAATGTAGCTCAACTCTCAGCCCACTAGTTACGATCTTTTCATCCTTTTCTTACCCCGTGTTAGCCTTGGAGTTAAAATATTATCCAGGATGGATCATGGTGAGAAATAGCAACTGGTGAAAATAGCAAGGGAAGAAAAATTAAACACTGAGCGAAATCACTGGGACCGGTCCCAGAGTTAGTTTTTTTTTTTTTTAAATAATGAAAAGAAAGGGCATGGGTTTCCCCTCGGCCATAAGATTAGATTTTAAAATCAGTACGTGTACCGTTTAGATCAGAGAATTGTGTCTCGGCAGCTCTGCACTTCCTATCCTAAACTCTCCATCCAGCTTGGACCAAATCACAGTTGCTGCTGCCATATAACTAATTCTTTGAGTGAGAAGTCATAGATAACATCCTTAACACATTATCATCTCAATGGGAAGCAGATTTGATCTCATGCCACTTGATTGGTAGGATCAGCTTCATTTAAACTCAGCACTCTGGAATGAAATCTCATTAAGCCAACTCTGTTTTACTGTTTGTGTGTTTTGGACATGGTTTGCATTTTCAGGCCACATAATAAAAAGATCTGTTGGTTAAACAGCTGAGTCAGAGCATTTGCTGCGCTTGCTCAGAATGCAGTGACATTTAAACATAAGCCATGACCGAAAAGAACATGCTGTGGTGCTTGTCCCCTACAGAAAGGCTTCGGAAACATAGATGGTGAACACTGGCTTGGGTTGGAGAATATCTTCAACCTGGCAAAACAAGGTGACTATAAGCTGATAATAGAGCTGGAAGACTGGACAGGGAAGAAGGTGTATGCCGAGTACAGCAGTTTCCACCTGGAGTCGGAAAGCGAGGGTTATCGGCTGAGGCTGGGCACCTACCAGGGCAACGCTGGCGATTCCTTCAGCAGTCACAACGGCAAACAGTTCACCACGCTTGATCGTGATAAGGATGCATTCTCTGGTAGGTGAAAGTACTACTTGAACAAGTTTAAATGTTTCCTGGCTATGTTTGTTCGTGGTATAGCAAGTGCATTGTCCTAATCTCGTCTTCTGGTGTCATGTTCTTCTTTTCAACAGGTAACTGTGCCCATTTCCATAAAGGTGGCTGGTGGTACAATGCTTGTGGTCAGACTAATCTGAATGGTGTGTGGTACAGCGGTGGAGTTTACCGCAGCAAATTCCAGGACGGGATCTTCTGGGCGGATTATGGAGGTGGCTTCTACTCCCTCAAGTCTGTTCGCCTTATGATTCGACCAATCGACTAAAATCTTGAACTGTGGTCCCGTGATCGCACCCCCCATCTCCTGTTTGATCCGTCTTCTACCTATAAATAATTTATGTATAAAGGCAGAATCGGGAATCCATGCCACCTTATCTCGGAGCCTTGTAAAAAAGCAACTGAGAAAGAGACAGGGGCATGTGTCTATGGTCAGACAACAACTTCTTCAGTCTGTATAGCAGCTACAGTGGAGACTGATCACATCACCTTCTCTAAATAATTGCTCTTCTCCACCTACCAGATTGGACATTATTGGCCCATTGAGCTCTCTCAGGCCATTCGGTATTACTCTTGTGTCTTATTTTACTCTGTCTTCTTAAGACTCAGTGTGTAATAAAGGGAAAACGCCATTTACTAAAAGAAAAAAAAAAGAAGAAAAAAAAAAAAAGATTTCTTTTGAGCAGCTAATGGCGACTTATTGAAAGTAATGCTTCCCATAGCATGGGGTACTGGATATACTGAGATATGTGACGTACATACCATGAAAATTGATGCAATTTAAAGTTGTGCTTTTAGAATATCTGAAAATCAAACGGTGGAGGACAGGCCATGCTAAATCTGTCTCCTTGTTTCTGGGATTTTCTGGACTTCTGGGGTTTCTTATACCCCCCAAAGAGAGTAAACTCATGTCACCATGTGCTAGTCTGATGTGCATATGACTGAGCTGGCTTTGGTGTGTAAATATCGTTGGCTGTATTTGTGAAAGTTAATTTAAGAGTTGTGATTCGACTCAGGCCAAATGTTCACAGTGTTGTCACGCTGCCATTATTTGTTATTTATCAGTGTATTTATAGTAAATGTAGTCAGTCATGGCCATTCTATATCCACTCCTGTAACAATACAATTCGTCATATTTTTTTAATCCCATGTAGAAAGGCATTAGCAACACTTGAACAAAAGCACAGAAAACATCAGAATAATTCCAGATTGTATGGATGACTTGTGGATGGAGACCATGTGATGTGCACTGCTAGCCATCCAATAAAAAAACTTGTTAATAAACATGAAATTGTCTTTCAGTTTCCACTATCAGTAGAAAGGTAAAGAATGGCATTTTGCCTTGTTTAAGAGACAGAATAAAATGCAAAAACAAAATATTACTAGAAGAAAAAAAATGGTGTACACAGGCATATCAAACTCAGGATCGTCTTTGCTGTGATTTAAGTGCTACAGAAGTTGTCATAGCAAGCAAAAGAGGTCAGAGAAGAATAAACTGACAACTTTAAAAGGCTGTATTTAAAAATCAATCTGTGTTGGAAAGAAAAGCAAAGCAAAAGGAAGGCTTGAAAGAATCCTAAAAATCAAGAAAACAGCTTATCAGAGACAAATCGGACTATATCACAGACAGACACAGATGTGGGAGGACATTAACTAATGGTGCTGTGGAATAATATAAACTACAATGAAAGCAGAAAGAGACAGAATGATAAAAAACACAAGACAGCTGGAAGGGGGCTTGGAGGAGAACATTCCTTTCACATAAAGCCACTGAGCATATCTTGAAATGATGGTTCCCCTCTGGTCAGTTTCTCCCCAGAGGGCTATAAGTCAGAACAGATAGGAGCTGTCTGTCACCGTAACACTGTAAGGAGAGCACCGCTACAGTCAACACAACGGAAAGCCAACAAAAAGCTGACAGAGAGGCGGCTGCCGGACATCTAGAATACTGTACGTCTCTGCAGTACCTCAGTGTGGGCCTGGCTGAGATGAGCTGTACAGGCTGCTAACAAAAATCTGAGTTATGGTAACCAGTGGAGAAATTAACCCTCCAGTTGGCAGAATTTTTGATCTGGAACATATAACACTTTATTCCTGGAGTTTTCCATTACAGTACATTAGTTGAGCCATGTCTGTGTTCCACAGCAACCGCTACTCAGCAGAAATAGCTAAAGCCATTGCGCTTGTTTCTGACCTTCTGCTAAGTCTGACTCCACTGGCAGAGGTGAAGGTAAAATATGTCATTTAAAAGTACAATAAAATATATTATAAAATATATAAAAGGCACATTATTCAGAAATGCTCCATGTATATTCTCTGTGTTTTTTACTTGCCTAACAGAGCACGTAAGCTTTAATTGAACTTGTGCACATTTTTTCAACCAAAGTAAATGACATTATGCATGCACCTGCAAATGAATGCATGTTTTGTCATTTTCTCTTCATGTATGTGCATGAAAGCAGGATTCATCTGTATGTGACTATAGCAGCTGACGGCGATGGGGAACTAAGACAACTGCTGTTATGTTGTGTTCCCTGCATAGCTGGTGCAAACAAGGTGAAAGGATAATGAGCTGAGGAAACACTTTGTGCTTATGTATGTTTGTGGAGCCATACATTTCAAAGGGCTCTTTGTCTTTATGTGATTTGGAAAACAGGTTTATTTGAACATTAAACAGGCTGGCAGGGTAGTGTGCACAGACAAGAGAGCGCTCTGTCTGCCAAGCCTAATAGCAGGTCAGAGGTCACTCCGTTGTACATAAAGAAAAATCAAAACTCTGTTACAGTAGCACAAACACATTACTCTTTCACCGGGCCTGTTATTACCAGAAGTATTTATCACAAATGCCAAAGTAGTAAATGAAGGCAGAAACTCATTGGGAGGCCACAAAACTGGTACATTAACACAAACATGTTCATTCAAAGCCTCTGGTGTGGGCTATGACTTTCATTTAGGTCTGAATTCAACAGGTTTGTTTAGTGACCACTAACACATGCACATGGACATCAACTCTCCAAACTTATCCATTACATATACACTCACACCCACTCACTCAATTAGATTTAGAGTGGAACAAGCACTGCGGTTTTTGATCTCTCAGAGTGTGGGTGAATTTATGATTAAGGGTAATGTTTCAGAGTAAGAGAGTAGTGATTTCCCCCCTCTTTTTCCGTCAACTCGGCTCTACTCAACTCCCAAGACATGCACACTCGTCATCTTCCAAGGAAACACCATCCCAGTCACAGGTTGATAATACAAAAGAAACTCCACCAAGATAGAGCTGCTAGTCACACATCATTGCTTGTCACGTAAAACACTTACCAAATGGAAAGACTTTCCCTCTGTCCCAACAAGCAGAACATACATTTAGGCTGGCAAACTTATGCTATTTCACAGTCTGAGCTTTGTTTTTGTCCCAAAGTCTGTCATTACTTGTCTTCCCTGACGGAGAAGAGTGGGGGGAAAAAGGCAGTTAAAAGTTCCTATAACAACTAAAAGAGACTTCAGCCCTCTTTTTTGAGGTTTTTAGCTGTGTTTGTTTGTGCACAATTAAGTATCTGTGTTTGAATTACATAGCACTAGCTGTGAGAGGAGACTAATGGCAAAAGATTCAGTCATCTTTAAATCAAAACAAGAACAAACAGTACAGCAATAAAACCACACACATGGGCACAAGCATTTTCCTTATGAGGGATTCCTGTGTGATGTCATATTGTAGAGCCAAAGAACGAAAGGTTTTAATATTTAAGGAAAGAACTTTTTCCATATCCTAATGATTCATGTGTTTGTTCCTACTATGAGGATTTTTGAGATGGAAGCAAATTTATGTTCAACGTTCCGTCTTCTCAGTTTGTAGAAGCCAAGCTAAATAAAAACCAATGACTGATGAGGTAAAAAGAGGCAAAAGCTACAGCTTTTGGAAACAAGCAGCTTATTAAAAAATAAGACAGAGAAATGGAAGAACAACAACAGATAAAATATGACTAACATACTGAATAATCCATGAGGCAACAATACCAGGCACACAGGCTGAGGCAGTTTGTTTTGTCTGACCCAGAGGATTGATATTATATCAACCATAAGCCTGTAACAGCCAATAGATTTTGAGGAAGCACATTTAAGGCATCTCAATGCAGCCTTTAAAGATCAGATGCTGTAGTGGCCTTCGAGTGAAATATGCTTGTGTTTCTTACCTAAGTAGGGTATGCAAGAGACCATGCTCTGACTACTAATGAAGTCTCTTAGACGCTTATAGTTGTCTTCTTTGGACATCAGGTAGTCGAGTCGATCAAACGTTGCTTTGTCCTTCCGACTTAGTAACTATGAGGGAAACCAAGAAGGTAAAATGGAGAGAAACAGAAAGAGGGGATGAAGCAGCTGAAACAGGCTAGCAATGCATCAGGGTTAGCAGAAATACAAAAAAAAAAAAAATCGGCTTTACAATTAAACCTAATTGATGTTGCTTCCCTTATTTCATCTACAGCTAGTGCAGTGTCCATTGCAATCCAATAAATGGTGTGCATGCATGTGTGTCGCAGAGCAAATATAAAATGTGTGAAATGAGCCAGAGGAGCAGCACTAATGCTATGAGAGGCAGGTACTAATAGACGCGAGTTCTGAATCAAGTTACAGTGAAAGTTGTTCTTGTTATATGCTGTTTTGTGGAGCAGAATTTAAACTACACAGTGCAGGTTGTCCCATTCAAACGGTATACACATAATATTTTGTGGAAATGTGTGTTTTAAGAAATTACCGATGAACTTTGTATGTATGAATTTTGTAATGCATAAATGAAAAAAATCCAGAGAAAAATGTATTTACAGCAGTGCTTCTAAACTTGTTTTTAACATCAAATGGGACGTCCTGTTTATATTCTCTAAAGAAAAAATAAGTTTAATAATTTAATTTTTTGCCTGTGTTTCTTTGTGCACAATTAAGTATCTGTGTTTTCTGTGATTTCCACCAACATGAATTATTTTGGCACACACACACTTCAGGCTTTTAGACAGAAACAAGGAGTTTGTGTTCCTGTCTAGATGCATGTTGTGCAAATGCTGAGGGAAGATTTAACTGATGCTTCTGTAAAAATGAATGCGATGATGTGTAGTAGTCATTTTTGGACAAGAGAATTAGGAGCTCATATTTTATTAAGTCAGAGCTAGGATATAGAAGCCAGCAAAATCACATTAAATTTATAGCTGTTAGTTTTTTACTCCATATAGCTGCTGTACAGTTTGTCTCCATCAGCATCAGGCTGTCCGAGCGTGCATATTGTGTGGTAACCATTTACCAGTTATTTACTGCACCAGCTTTAAAATGACCCCCTCAAGCATTACAGCACTGTGAAAACAATGTTAACAACAGGTGCTTATCCGCCAACTGGGACTGCTCTCAATTCTTCACTGGTTCCTATCTCATGCCAAATTCA
This sequence comes from Melanotaenia boesemani, assembly GCF_017639745.1. Taxonomy (NCBI): domain Eukaryota; kingdom Metazoa; phylum Chordata; class Actinopteri; order Atheriniformes; family Melanotaeniidae; genus Melanotaenia; species Melanotaenia boesemani. The sequence goes on along the minus strand of NC_055695.1, from coordinate 25,631,056 downwards.
TTTCTCTCTGAGGGGCAAGATTTTGTCTGATCTTTGTTCTTTCCTGATCTCCTCGATTCTCATCAGGCTCATAATAATGCAGGGTAGATCAATATTTCTTATTGTTAAACTCATTTTAGCTTTGCTGCTCTCCTTTTCCGACTGCTTAACTGTTCTTTAAATTGTACAAAAGATTGATACTAAAAAGGCTCTAAATATGACTGTAGCACATACATAAATGTTCTTACAATTAAAGTCACTAGGTCTAACCTAACCCTAAGACATTTCTACCATCGTTATGTAAGCTCTACGTCTTCAGAGAGAACACAGACTGGTTGTCATCCACTTGTTAGTAAAATGGACACTGGTCCCAAACTGAACGCATCATGTCTGTATCAGGTGCTGCTGAGTTTTACACTGAAGCACTAAAGACAAATGTGAGAAAGAGAATATGGCCAAGAAATAGTGCACACTTGTCGTGTAATTAAATTGTGTGAATTTAGGAAGTCGTGAATGTACTAAATTTTTCCTTCAGTTATGTCATTCACTGTATTATCTCACTTGTGTTGGCTTTATTAGCCTTTGGTTGTGTGTCCAGTGTTTTCGGGCCTTAATGATAGCACTCTACTAATATAACACATTTGCATGAAAAGCAGTGTAAGAATACTTACCGCCCATGTTTTGGTAAGCCTGAAGATGGGCGCACTCTGTAATCCTGACACCACAGCCATGACAGCATGGAGGTTGTTCATGTCACACAGTTTCTATGAAATGTTTAAGTGCATCACGCATATATTTAGTTTATACAACCAACGTTCATGGGAAATGGAAAAAAACTGTATTGAGCTTAGACGTGTACCTTGGCAGTGCGAATGTACAGACTCAGCACCTCAGCTCTGATCTTCAGGGTTTGTGCATGAAGGATCTCTCGTACCACCCAGAAACTTGTCTAGAAAAACATGCAAAAGCAAGGATTACAGCAGCACGAGAAACTCACACTTGCCAAAAACAGACTTAAGATACAATCAAGCATAATATCCAAGGCACAATGAGGAATCCAGGTGTGTTAAAATAGGAATTAGGAGTTCTGCATCTCCAGATCTCTAGACTTTGAGTCAAGAGCCAAAAAGTGAAGAGTAAGGATGACTGACTTCAGCTCTAAGTGTGCAAAGCACACTGTTAGGAGTAATGCTCCATTAGTCAGTCAGAAATTAGCACTTGATGAAAAACAAGACCTTAAGTTGATAATCTGCCTAATTGTAGCTGGTAGATTTGCACTATAACTTCAATATGTCAACAGAAAAAGGAGGAGGAAGACATCGAATACACGTGTGTGTATTCAGAAGGCTTGGCCAGACTGTGAGTGATGTCGGAAATGTGTCTCTTTAGGGAGATCGCTGGCAGGACGAGTTTCTGGTTAGACATACACATTCAGACAAGTCAGTGAATCAATCAATCAGTGTTTGAGCTCTTGGGATGGAGGGAATGGAAAGAAAGGAAAAAGAAGAGTAAGGGAAGAGAGGAGGGAATGGGAAGGGAAGTTAGATTCAATGCTCCAGGGCTCTAAGGGCTTTCAAAGCCCACAGCTGTCTGCACATTGTGTTCTGATAAGACATGCAGTCGGACCATCTCTGTGTCCCATTCTAGATCTCTTCATCTGCACGTCTCTCCCTCGTTTTCCATCACCTTTAATAACAAACTTTGACTAAAAGATGAATAGTCATTGAAGTCATGGACCGTAATGTGTTCTCTTTGTAAAAGTCCATTTGCATGTTTGTATCAGTTTCTACATGTTTTCCAACATCCTTAATGTGTGAAGCCTAACCTATCTGTCTTTGTCTGCTTTTTCCTGGAAACTGTCCCAATACTTGTTTTCGTTTCTGGGTAGAGGTGAAGAACTGGGGAGTGAGGAGGTAAAATTCATCCAGCTACTCTTTCTCTCACTCCCCGTCGTCTCTTATAAACAGGATGGGCACGTCAAACGAAGTCCAATCCATGAGACAGTGTATCCACAGAAAACAGAGACATATGTTTTTAATTCTTCACCATTTCACATGAAGTTGAATGCAGAGAGTAGGACAATAATGAAAACTGAGAGGAGAAGCAAAGATGGTGGACCCAGATTTTAATTGACTTCTACTTTAATCTTCTGAGTTAAGAGTACAAACCTGTGAGGGAGTAGATCACACTACCTTCGGCCTCTACTGAACAGTAGATGAGGCTTTCTAGTAACTAACATTTAATTCTAGTGAGGGGGTGAAACATGTTTCAGCTTCTCTTAGTTTCCTCTGAGGTCCAACTCGATATCTGAGGTCACCCTGGACTAAGAATCTCTGTAAAATTACTGAACCTATGCACTTCATTACAGAGTATGTGCCTTATACTACCTTAGTATCCAAAACTGCACAGAGATGAGATCTTTCACAAAGTGCTCCTCATACAGTAGATACATTCACCAATGTGTATGTGTCCCTGAATGAGAAGCCTATTCAGAGAGGGGGCCATCTTCCTCCCCCCCACCGTACAGTAGGATGATGTCTTTGTGTCAGTGTTTATGAGCGTACTGAAGCCTCCAGATGGAGCTACAAGTTCCCAGTGATTCAATAACCATAAATTAACAGAACAGGATAAATTACAACACAAGCTGCGCATCAACCAGTTTAATGACCTGAGGGGAGGAAGGAAGAGATGGGAATTTAGATCTGCACTATAAACTGATGTCAGCATCTGATCCCTGATGTGCTGACACTTATTTAATAGTTGATCAAATCTAAAGATTGAACATATATATTAAAATTATAGCATTTATTCTGTAATATGCTTGGGTAAAAGCAATGTTGTTCCAAAACTATGTCATATCACTATGTGTTAAATAGACCAGTCAATTATTTTCTGCTTCACTGGATCCTAAAGCAAGGCAGCAACAAACCCACGTATAAGGCTTGAGCTCATTCAGAGGGGCTTTCTGGGGCCTTTTATCCAGCTCATTTTCCTTGGCTCACAGTTGCTGAATGAGTGCAGCAAAACTTCTTGAATCACTATTTGGGATCTGCGCTACATGGAGAAGTTTCCACAGCAACAACATTCTTGTTAGATTATCTCATATTCATATTGAAGGGCAGTAAAATGGGTCTCAGAGAAGGTTGGCAGAAACACTGGAAGCAGATTAAAGGGCATGGCTGCCCCTTGAATCATTACCCACAACTTCTTGTTGATATCATCACAGGGCACTGAAAGAGTGCATAATATAGTCCTACATAAGCACGTTAAAAAGTTTATGAATGCCTGAAACAAAGAACTAAGGACATTAAACTGGCTTTTCTCAAACATGCATTACCTAGGGGGTTACTTATAATATATCTAACAATTTCATGAGCAAGACAGGGACGCGGAGATCATTAAGAGCTGCCATGAAAAACACAGCTTCAAAAACGACCATCTCTGGGGGTGCTGGTGTGATGATTTGGCAGTGGAAGGTGGAAGATGGAAGCAGAGCTGTCATCTCTTCATACCTCAAAGACTAAGGCTCATAAATCCATAAGAAGACAGGAGGTGCAGTTTTCCTCTTTTTGTTTTTTCTTTTTTTTTTATTTGTAACGAGCTGTTAGTGAAAACGGTCTCACCTGATTGAATCTGCGGGTGAAGGCCACAACATTTGGAGCGGAGCTATGCTTTTCCTTCTTGTTCCAGCCACAGCTCGACAGCTCCTGAAAACATAAAAATAAGGAAAAAACTTAAGATTATGCACTGAACCACGGGGCATTTTGTGTACACCCGAATTTTACTAATGTATTTAGCAGTCTAACTGGAGGTCACTCTGTAGGAAATGGAAAGGAGGATATGGTTGGAGAGAAAAGCAGATGAGGAGAAAGAAAAAGAAGTTGGAGACTAGATCCAGTCAAAGCCTCTGACAGATTAATGAATGACTGCAAAAACAAACTGGTTAAGTTATGCAGGAGCACGTTCATTTTCAGTACAGAGCCGAGTAGTGTTCCCCGACAGAGACTTTGTTAAATCCACAGTAAGCTGAGGAATAAATGCCAGCTGCACAACTGGCAACTGTGGTGGTGTTAACACAATGTTAATGAGATATTTCAAAAGGGGAAAAGAATAAATATAAAAGCAAACGTCAAAACTGTAAAAAAAATTCAAAGTTTTGGATGCAGTGGGTGCATGAAAATGTCAGAGCACACTGAAATTAAACCTTTTTAATCTTCTAACTATCAAATGTTACAAGTTTGTCACCAAATACCACAGGGATGTGTTTAAAAGAGACAAAAAAAAGCCCCAAATCATCACATTTGAGAAGCCATGTGCTGTTTTTAACATCATGATTGTCATAAACTGAGTGTTAAAATCTAGTAACTGAATCTTATCTGCATTAATGCTGCTCCTACAAAGTAGTAACAGCTGTGCAAGCAGCAGCAGCACAGACACCAATCTCAGAAAACTTCATTAAAAGGAAGATAGCGAAGTTGAAAATTACAACACCACAGACACAAACAGTTGTTTCATTGTGAGCATCGGGCTGGACTTCAGCTGCTGTCCTTAGCAATGGGGTAAAGACGGAGACCACACAGACATTGCCAGGGGGAACCCAGTCCCTCTTTTGGCCCCCGCAGGCTGTCCAGAGGCCAGGAACACTGACATAACAGTAGGAAAAATGTTGTGCAGGCCCTCCTCCTGAACCCTGCCAGCCCGGCTGTCTTGAGCTGCAATCTGAACAGCTGAATCAGGCTCTTCTACTCTGCAACCCCTTTGAGGCAGTGTGACCATTTGGAAGCCTCCATATAACTGCCCTCAGCTCCATGTCTTTTTGCAAGGAAAGGTTGTGTTCATTCAATGGTGAGTCTCTGAGGCGAAGGAGGGGGACAAAGAAGCAACATATCAAATACAGATGTTAAAAGCAGACCTTCATGCATGGGCGAGGTGATGCCTTGAGTCTGTTTCCTGAGAAAGGATGAGGATACAAAAAAAGAAAGAGTTCAGTGGAGCAGGGATAAAGGAGACTATAAAACGAAACACTGGAAAACCAAAATGTATCTTCCCACAAGGTTTACTAGCCTGTGTGAAGCCTTACACGTGTTTAGTCAAAACTGAACCAGAGTGGAGGACACTTTAACCCATTTCACCACTAATTATTTAACATCTGTCCTTTTTAAATAAGTGCTTCCGTTCATCCGGACTTCATGTCAATCATTCTTCTTTCCCTTTTGGGTAACTTTGGTGATGATTCCTAAAACAAGGACGTTCCTTATTTTGTGGGAGGTTGGTGCATATGTGTCCTTCATTGCTCAGACATCCACTTTGCCACCCAGGTGGGCCGACGCCCAGGAAGAAGCTCACAGAAAAACTCACACGTCCTTCTTCCACCTAGACCACAACATGTCAACAACCTAAAATCAACTTTCAACACTGGACCACCGGGACATGTCTTCTAATATTTCCCAGCCATCCACTTAGGCTGCAAGTCAAAATAATACGAGCTTAATTTTTAGTTTTCCCCATTTGGTGTGTTATTATAAAATCTAATCATCTAGTGTACTTAAAAAGCAAGAAACAGATCAAAAGCTTTTCTAGAGCTTTTAGTGTTAAATTTTCTTTTCTAGGTTTTGCCTTTATGGCTTTTTCATAAAGGTTTGGGCAAATTAATAAATAAATAAATAACTTTGACTATAGCTGAGTGTTTAGGGAAAGACTTTGACAAGGTTGTTCTGGTACGGAAAAGCTTTTAAAAGCTGCACTAAAAGGATGCTAAAAAAAAAAAAGAAGAAGAAAAGAAGGCTTGTCATTGCAGTATGGCCCTGTGGGGCACAGAGAAGCCGGCTACCCATGCTCTTGGGGAAGGATAATTAATATAAAAGCTGTCAAAGAAAACGGGGGCCACTTTTGCCTGTGCATTTTAAGTGACCTGCAAGCCACAATTACCTATAAATGAAAACTAATGAGATAGAAAAATTCTTAAGCATCCAAACAACAAACACTGACTGGGAAAAAAAAGCATCTAAAAACATCTGGAATCTTTGCCTAAGAATTAACATCTTTTCAATCTGCTATTGTTTGAAACAAAGTAAATACTGCAATTTACAGGTACATCATATACACAAGCAACACAGAGATACAAGTAAAATAACCAGCTGCAGATATGCCACAAAATACGGTGAGCTCATGTGAGATACCACATGAATTCCCTTTGTTTTCTGTCTACGCTGTTAATGGAAAACTGCACTGGGATCCCAGGGAACATAATTTATAGGCTGTATGCCAAGACAGGAAGCACTGATAAAGATGAAAGGATGGAAAAAAAAAAGAAGATGACCAGGGGAAGGAGTGAGCCTAAGACGGGGAAAAAAATTTTTTTTACCGAAACAAGAGTATATTGCAGAGAAAGGAGGATGACAGGAAGGCCTGAGATGGAAAATCATGTCTGATTGCTGATAAGTGCTTTAGGATACAGCAGCACTGAAGAACCAGAGTAAAATTAAACCAAATGTATGTAGTCACAGAGCTACAGATTAGCCTGCCTGCTGCAAATCTGGATCAACATACACACAGAACACATGAGAACAGAGAAAATAAAGACCCATAAAAAATACATTTGGTCTTAAGACAGGTCTGAAGCAAGCAGCAGCCACCATTACCATTCCCTTGAAAACAATGGAAAGAATTACTTTTCCATGAATACACACATTTATGTGCTTTTTACTGCATGTACTTCATGTTCAGTGAAGCCAAGGCACACATGTATATAAGGTGATATTAGCACACTTACAAAAGGTGATGCACTTAAAAGGAAGCATTAAATATAATGAGGAAAATCCAGTAATGGTGGTGGAATAAATCAGTTCTGACTATGGAAAACTTGTCACTGTGTTTTTTGACTCTACGGCCAAAGCATTATTTTCATTGGTGTTCGTGATGAATGTTTCCTGACCATCATGTTGACAGGCTGCAGAGGAGGAGGGTTTGCATCTTATGAATGTTGCGTAGCTATTACTGTCCAATCCACGCATTAGGAAATGTGTGCAGTCTGTGAGGGATCTACAGGTTGCTGTATGTAACTTCAAGAAACAAATAAGCTCAGGAAAACGAAACGTCAGCTGCCTTCATCTACAACTCACCAGCATCTCCTTGGCTTACATGTGACCTTTAACATGTTCTGAGGTCCGCTCTGGGTGCTCACGCACTTCAGGACCCAACATACTTTTCAGAGTATGTAAAATGCAAGACGACTGCAGTTTCCTGAGAACTGAAGCGGAGCTTTGCCAGCCAAAACCACTTAATCACTCACTTGGCTGTTGTCATGACTGTGTGTTAAAAACAAAAGGCAGCCCTCTACCCCCTGTCTCTTAGCCACTATTTCATAAACATCCAGCTGCAGATCATCAGCTGCATATCTGATTACTAGATTGAAAAAGCAGAGAAGGAAAAAAGGTAGGAAAAGTTCTTTTGTTTCATCACAATTCCTCCACACTTTGCTCTGCTTTCATTTAACACATTTCATATTATTTAACAGCTAATTCTAAGGTATCATAAGCAGCCAAGCAAACACACTCCCAATAAACCGTGCCCATGCTCCAACACACCTGAACTCCCTGCTTTGTAAATTTGGATGAAAGGAAGAGATTTCCCTTAAGCTGCTTGCATCCATTCCTCGCCCCCCTCTCTGTGATCTACTAAGACATTTTAATGGCATTTCATTTTACAAACCAACAGCCAAGGAACATAACAGCGACTCATCTGGGGGTTGTAGATTAAACATCGGTCTGCTCTGCAGTATAGATTATTCTACCAACAAAAAAAATATGTATCTTCTGGTGTTTCCATTGATTATTCCTGCCCTTCAGCCTGAGCATAAAACTCTTGACAACGTTTTGCTCAGTCTTGAAAAACAGCTTTTTCCACAGAGCTCAGTCCCAGTCGTGTGTGGCAACTGCCTCTGAGATGTCACTCTTCTGTTATAAAAATCAGGTGTGTTTAGGTTTTGTGTTTGTCTCCTGTGTTACAGCTCTGATCTTTTCTAACTAAATCACTCAAATCCCTTTCTTAGCTCATAAAAAAGAAGAAAAGAAAAAAGGAAAAAACAGAAAAAGCACTGGCCTGTCATTTTTCCACATTAATTCATCTGGCTGTCTGTATGGACCAGAGGGGTTGGGACAAACTTTATCCCAAAACAGTTTGTGGTGCATCTACTCACAATTTACATAAATTTGTTTACTGCTGTCGTGACAGGTCATCTTCTCTTCCTCATTCACAGGGTTTGGCCGTGTTTTTCGGGCTCTTCTCTGTACATCTGCTCAGTATTGGAAAATCTGAGCTCATAACTTCCTTTGTTGTACTGAAATATTGTGTGGAGCAATTTTGCTAGCACAAGCTATAACATCAGATTATGTGTCAAATACGCAAGTTGAGAAAAAAAATTGTTTCTCAGTCTTTGCATTTTACTCCGTTTCTTGCACAGTCTCACACCGTTTATTGAGGTAGTAATGATGTGTTTATGGAGACTGAGAAAGGAAAAATAAAAAGATCTGAAACACAAGCACCAGCAGGCCGAGTTATAGTTTATGATTATTTCAGTTATACCAAGTTCACTCCATTTGGCAATGACTGCATGTTTGGAAGAAAAGATAAAATAAATTAGCTCAAACTGTAAAGAACTCACATTGATGCATTTTACCGTGATAAAAAGCTTGTTTTTTTTTGTTGTTGTTTGTTTGTTTTATTTTAATTCTTCCTGAAAGTAGTCTGCAGTAATAAGCATTTTTGATCCACCCAAATATTTTTGTTACAATGTAAATAATTAAATTAATAACTTGAAACACTCCATTAAAAAATCTGGACATTCACCTCCAAACTGATGGTTGGACTCCCTCAAATCTATTAAACAAAATGAGAGTTACATCATATTGCATCATGGAAATAATCTTTGCCTTTTTCCACTATCTCATTTTACACAACAAAAAAAAAATAAAAATATTTGTTTCACATAAACATGCTTGTAAACCAGAACTCTGCCAAAAAGCTGCCTGTCAGACCTCAGTGAGTCACGTACTATCCACCATGAGTTCATGTTGATTTCATTATTGCAACAAAGCAATCAAAAGAGTTGGAGGGCAAAAATGGGCTGGATGTCAGTCAAAACATGATTACACAACAGGAGGAATCAAGTTATTTAATATTTTCCTATTCTGAGTGGAACAACAGGCATACAAACACACATCTGCTTTTCCCATTATGCATCTATGAGGGCAAGGAAGACAGACAGCCGTGGAAACTCTACCAGCATTAAGTTGTAGTGATATACTACCTCCCCCCCAAGAAAAAGCTTCAGCCTATGCATCTCTTGCTTTTCCAATCCTTCAACTCAATCAATTAGCAAGTTTTCGAAAGGACAAGCTGCAGTGTGACAATGAGTGAAAACTGGAATTGCAGTGAGAGAAGCGTGTCCTCTTGGCATTGTACATATGCAAAAACAGGATTAAGGCCGCACCGCATCACACTGAACTGTGGTCTTCATGCTGCTTTTATAAAACCACAGTGGCCAACCTAAACACAGGTTACCCATGCCTGCTGTCAGGAGAGGCCTCGACAACCCAAAGATGACATTGCAGCAGCTCTCACCAGGCGAACACAACAGATGACAAAAGCAGACAAGACGTAGATATTCTTCTATTTTTCTAACTGTACTATGTACCTCTGTGTAGAAACTAATCAAGACACCATTTCAAATCTGTTTAAGATTTTTACAACTGTTATCTCATAAAGGGTTTGAGTGAAAACATTTTTTAAACAAATTTCACATATTCATCTGCATTCTTTTGTTTTAATGCTCACTGCACTTAAGCTGGAATTGGTTCAAGTTTATTTAAACCCGATAACCCATGTTTCTCAGCATGAGCTGAACATCCCAAGGAGTGTTTTGTGATGTCAGGAATGCTCATCTGTCTCAGAGCCCCATAAATGTTAAGTGGGGTTGAAGTCAGACGACCGTGGAAGGAAGGCTATATGACAGACAACACCTCTTGCTCTTCTGAGCGTTTGGGTTCATTATCCTGCTGCAGTATAAATCCTTCTCTACAAAGGTGCAAACCATGTCTCTGAGGATCAGAGTTCCAGTTTTCCATGGTTGATTCAGTCCATGTGTCCATTTCAGAGTGAAGAGTGGCAAGACAGCCTCAGTTTACAATGTAACCAGCATCATGGCTCACCACTGATTTGATAACAAGCATTAATGTTCTCTCTCCTGTCTCCTCACTTCATATACACCCTTGTTTTACAGCTGCAAGTAAGTAAAAGTCAGTAAATCATGCATTTTCTTTATCCCCAAGTGGATGTGAAAAGCTGGTATGTCCTAGGTCAGTGTTTGACCTCATGAGAAATGATTGAGGCACGTTACTTGTCTTTTAAGACTACCAGACAGCCTTCCTTTGGCATTATTTATGCCGACTGGGGTGATGAAGCTTTTTTCCCTCTACCTAAAGGCCTGATGTTTAATCTGATGATGGTGAAATTACTATTGTGCTTTTAATGTCATGCAGTACTTCCTTAGAAATGCCTGATCAAACCACTTTTAGATGCCAAGAAAAGCCCTTGTTGCACAGAAAAACTGTGCGACTTTTGACATTCTTGTGACTTCTTGTGCACCTTTTTCCAATTGAAAGTCTGATGCAAAGCCATCAGAAAAACAAGAACGGTAAAGTTCATTCACTTTAATGAGTCAGCCAAATTCAACTGAATGTCATCTTAAATTATACAGCTCAAGGAAATTGGGCTTTTTTGCAGAAAATGAGACAACATGGCCAAAGCCACAAGTTTACTGAGATTTGATTGCTGATGATGAAACGGAGCAGAATCTTAAATATTTATTCTTCCTTTGTCGTCTGGCAAAGCATCTACATCTTCTTAGTGTACTATTTCCAGGTTTAAATGAAGATAGAGCAGATTTTCAATATTGGACAACATTGGATTTAACTGTTTTATTCCACTAATTTCTCTTGGTAGTAAAAAAACAAGCAAACAAAAAAAAAATGTATAACATTGTAGGCAGCAGTGGTGAACTTAATGGGTCCATTTGCTTTTTCACACTCAATAAGGATTCCACGTTATGCTGTCAACCATGCAAAACTCAAATGGTGACTCACCTCTGGCTGGATGGCTTTAAACACAGGAGCATCCATGAGTGTGATCTGGCCCTGAGGGAGACCAAACAACACCTTGTTACACTTGTTTTGCTCATAACGAATCAATCCATCTATTTTTTATACAGCTTAGTCTAATTCAGGGATTGAGGGGAAGCTGGAGTCAATCCTAGTAAATAGCAGGTAGACATCCAAGACCTGCAGGATAGTGTGCCTTGAGAACAAGGGTTGGGAATCACTGTTCTAATCCATCCAATCTGTTCCAAACACTGTGGCTAAGTCAACTGTCACAGCTTTAAATATATGCTACAAACAAACTTAATTTAATTAAACTACATGGATGCTATTTTTAATGAAGCAGTGTATTTCTGACAACCCATCACAGTCAAGAACTGGTAGCACTCTTAAAAGCCTTCATATACTAGTGACAGAAGTTTAAAGGAAAATAAGATACACAGTGCCCTCTTGTGGTTGAATTGGGGAGAACGAGAATAAAGAAAGAATTTTAATCAGATTCCATAAATTTGGAAAATATTTTATTCATGGGGAAAGTGGCGGCATGAAATTGAACATAGTCAAACAAGAAAATGACTTTGGGGTTTGTTCAGAGCCCCCAGTGGGAAGTTTTTGCAGAGGCAGCTGAGCATTCTATTAGTGCCTGCTTGGCAGTGCCAGACATCATCAATTATTACTGATCCAAACTCTGACCCCATTTCCTCCCCTATCATTCCATCTCCCGCTGTCTCAAGTCAGCACTTCACTTTTGTGTGTACTGAACACTTTGCTTTTAAAACAGACACAGGTTAATGAGAGAAGAAGAGACAGATTGACATGCAGAAGGCACGGACTTGACTTACTGCATACTCCTCAGGAGTCACCTTCAACACATCGAACACAACAGCATCAAAACTCTTCTTCAGCTCTGAAGATCCCTTATCGCTGAGAGATTCTGAGCTGCTGCTCTTCTAGTAGAAACACACAGAGTTAGGACTAATGGCAGTGTTTAAGTGAACTTATTCACTATAATGTTGTCTGTGATTAGAGTGAAACAAACTGAGCAGCATGGACAGCATGGACATAATGAAAGTGGGTCAGTGTAAGAACTAGGTGTAGCCTCACCTCAGAGATAGTTGCAGCCGTGTTAGTGATGCTTGGTTGGCCATTAGGGAGGTCCATCATTCCCATACCATCTAGCACTAGCACAGGAGACCGCTCATCATCCTCAGCTGCAGCAATGCCTGCCCAGCCCTCTGAACACACACAAAAAGCATGACAGTGAGTAAATTTTACACCACATCCCTATCATTATTAACTTTATCTCTGCAAAAGTGATCCCTCAACTTGTAGCAGCAGCACCACCTACTGGATGAAATAAGTAGATCTGCAAATTCTCTGGTTCAGTTCAATATTACATCCAACGGGCTTGACTGCTAACTCTGCCCCCCAGAAAACAAACAATAGTTAAATTTGTGACACTGTTAAGTTCACTTCATGTCTCAGCAGGCCTGTGGATGCCATATGGAGGCACACTTTCACAGCCTGTCTTTACTACACTTGAAAAAGGACAGGACAGAAGGAGCTTAGCATGAGCATTAAGAAAAGATCCTCTGTGGAGGGAGTTTGTTCTGTTAGCTCCACAGCATTAAACAGCTTACCAAGCCTACTGGCTCCTAATGGCTATGCTGCCCAGTGTAGAGAATTATTGGGCAAATTGTGCTTCTTAGGATCAGTTTTACTGATGAGCTCACTGATAAATCTCTCTGCCAATCCAAACTTCAAACCAGAAAATCTAACACTTTATATGTTGAATTTTCATCCATTTTCAACAGCTACTATATTCTGTTGGGGAAAGGCTCATCATTTCTCAGTTGAATATAATTGAAGGGAAGCTGGAGACCGATTGTTGCTCAGCACCATCTGAGGTCTTTATTGACAAGCAGTCTGTAGATACAGCTGATGGAGCACTGCCTTGTATACTAATCACAACCTTCTCAAATCCATCTTCAGTCAGCAAAGGTTCAACTAGTTCACCCTTAATGATTTCTTTACCTTGGAAAATTCTCTGCATACTTGACAAAAACTCCAAAGACTGACTGAAATAAGCAATATTTCTCTCTCTTTTTTTTTTTTTTTTTTTTTTTTTGTAAATCAGAGAATCAATAAAATGTCAACAATTGCTGAGTTTTATTTGTTTCCTTTCACTAACAGTTTCCTTTTATCAATCAATCTGAAAAACAACAGAGAACGAAGTGACATATTGTTAAAAATCTTTAGTTGGTGAAAATGTTAACCTGGACAAGGTATTGAGTCTGAGCAGAAAACATTGCAAGTGATTGAGAATTAACCATATACTTAAATATTCTCCTCTGCTCAGGAACGATAACACCTCTGAGATTATCCTTTGCCAAGAACACTCTTTGAGGCAGCAATGAAAAAAAGAGCTGCTATGAAGACTGAAGGCTAGCTTCGGCATGTGTGTGGGTGTGTGTGTATGCCTGCCAGTCGCTCTGGCTGGCTTGTGCCTAAACGGGCTGAGCTTTAACAACCATTAGGGGCCGTTTTGATGTTATATTCTGCATAACTAATACCAAACACCACTGCATCATCTAAGCTTCCCTCATATTATTTGACAGCAGTGCATAATTGTACAGGAAGCAATAGCGGCCTTGTGTTTACAACTCTGAGTTATTTATGAAATCCTACACCTGTAATTACCTTACTTCCTGGTTTAATACCTATCACGCCTTATATTTTTTGTCAGTGTTGCATCTGGAAAATTATGTAAAATATCACTTTCATTATCACAGATAAATATATTTTTATCATTCCAGCAGCTACTGTGATTAATGTACCTTGTAGAAGCCTCTTTATGCAAATGGAAAAACTATACTCACACAACTCAAGCTATTATTTTTCTAAACTACCACTAAGCCATTACATTTAAGCCTGTACTCAGTGAGTAAGCCTCAACCTGAGCTACTGTAGGCAACATAAAAATTCCCATTTGCACCTGTAACTGTGCTGTTTCCAACTGCAACCATATCTCAAGGTGATTAAATACGATTAGCATACCACCCTGCAGGCACACAGCATCATCACACTTCCAAAGAACATCCCTGTACAAACAAGGCCATACTCACCAGATACGTGTCAGATGTGCATAGTGCCAGAAGTGAAGTTGCCTATTGTTCAGTTTTTCTCCCTCTTTCTTTCCGTCTATTGAGTCCTGTCTTTCTCCCAGGCTGGCTGCTGCTGCCTGTGTAAAAGTGAAAACAAAAGAAACAGAGAAGGAAGAGACAGAAAAGAAGGCAGTGTGATTATTCTGACCATGAGGAAAACCCAAGCAGCCATATGTAACAAACACGTAAAACATCAAACTCCAATTGCTGATCTGATCCGTATAAGTGATCAACAAAATGACAAGAATAAGAAGCAGAAGGCCGGTGAAGTCAAATATAAAGGAACAGATATGTTTTGTTGTTGCTTATTTAAATTATTTTCATTTTAGTTTGCTCATAATTAACACCCAACTTCAACTCTTGAAATTGCCGCCAGCTTCATTCTTTAATTGCAAATCCTCCCTGAGCTTCTATCCTTCCATGGCATGACATGATTCTTATCAGTCAGTAGGTGTCTCACTACTCTGCAGGATAACAGTGGATGTGATGAACCGAAGGCAAAGTGTGCATGCTGGGAGACTGAGGTTGGCTTTAGTCGTCATGCTGCAGCTGAGGTCTCCTCCAGTTTGTAATCATGCTGGAAAGGAGTACAAAGCTCACAAGCATAACAAACAGAAGATAAAGATTTCCACTAACCAAAGTCAACATTGCGTCTTTGCTGGAAAAAAATAAATACACAATGGCACTCCGTGGAAATTTTAACTACTTTAAACAACAAAGTCCACAGCTCAGAAATCACACTGCATGTCTATACATATAAATATAGCAGAGATCATGTTCATATCCTCACTGTGTATAACAAGAAACCTGTTAGTGCCTTGTTAAGCATCTGGTTTCTGCTAATCTACTCTCAATCACTTCAGTTGTGTGCCAGTCTTTATCTCAACACTCCACGCAAGCTCATATCTAACTTTACAGTTCCTTACAAAGTATACATCTCCAGCTATGCCTTTTCCAAAACAGGGTCATTGCCGTCCTTATGCAGCTGAAACTATCCCACGCTAATCATCCAAGAGTCCCTTTCTTATAACACCTATGTAGCAACAGGGTATCAGTTTGTGTTTGGGAAAAGCTGGGAATAACAAGAAAGCTGGCAGTGTTTTGGAGAATAAGACAAGGATAAGACTTCAAGAGGACATGAAGGGGATTAGAGTAGGAAGCTGAGAATAATAGAGGAAGAGTGACAGAAAGTAGAACAACTCATGTTGGAGCTTGTAGGAGGGGATGTGTCGTTACACTAAAAGTGACTCATTACATTGCATGGCAGGTGCTGTGAAACAGGCAGCTCTGGATCAACCATCTCTCCCTTCCTCTATTCACGTCCCCAGACTAGCTTTTAACAAGCACATACTGCAGTTCACACATACACATACACACACCCACACAAGCACGCGTGCACACACACAAAAGGCACTAACTGCCTATCAGGCCTTGTCACTGAGAGGCACAATGTGTATAAGCGAGCGTTTCTGTGAGTCGGTATGCACATACCAGCATATTTGTGTATGCAACACACTAACCATGCTGCACAGGCCCTTTGCATTCCAGTCTCTAGTGGCCCTGAAAGCAGGTCTTCACCACCTCCAACTGGCATGTAATCTGTCCTCCTTACACTTCTTTGTCTGTCCTTAAATTCTTCACCTTAACCTCATTTTACAGCAGAAATAATTGTCCACAAATGGAAGCCTGTTAAATATTCGTAAAGATCGTATTTTTTTTTATTTTATTTGAGTGCTTATGACAGTTTGTAGCAGCGTTGGGAGAATAAAAGTAGTTTAAGCTGCAATGACAATTTCATCTTTTTTAAATTAGTCAACTATCAATCAATCATTTAAGTAATTTATTATGTTCAAAAGTAAAGGAAATAACATCTGAATCCTACAGTGTTAATCCTTTTCAATAAGTCTTTCCATTTGAAAAAAACAAACAAAACAAACAAAAAGCATGCAACAGCAGCCTTTTTTTTCATGGAACTGTTTTGCTCCAAGATTAACACGCCATTTTAATAATTTATTAATATATGGTAGTCATAACAAAACTGTCGGCCTGCTTTCCAGATGGTCCAGTACAACAGAAACATCACATAAACTGGCTTTAACAGACAATGTGCACCACAACGCTCAAGGCGTATTTCCATATATATTTATTTGCTACTTTATTTTCAACCCAACAGTAGGTGCACGCAATCACAGGCCCACACATAAACATGATGCATCCCTTACTGTGTTGTTGTGCGGGCTTAATACCAATAGCCACATTTATGTTTTCACAGTCTTACTGCTGGTGCTTTGTCCAGTTGTTATTCAATTTTTTTAGGTGTTCCTGGTGGTTGTTATGTTTTCTTACAGATGCTACTGAGTTTCTCTACAGGTGTAGCAGCTGTTTTTTTCTGTGTTGATTGTACTGTTGTTGCGCTTGCATTTTGTATCCGTCTGCCTTTCCCCACTCTCTTCTTCTCTTGTTTCCCCCTTATCAGGTTCAGCATTAACTGTAACTTAGAAAAATCCAAATCAGTCAAGTATCAAGGGGAGCCTTATACCCTCCATTAAGCCCCCATTGGCAAAGCAATGTTGTTCAGTCAGGCAGCCAGGCCATCTTTCATGTGTCATGATGCTGGACAAGATGACTAAAAAAAACTGCATTGGTATGTTCTTAATTTGTGCTTATCTTGCTTGAACTGTTTGATTAGGACATATTTCTAGCTGCTTGACTGTAAATAAAAGATCATAACATGAGACTTATTTAGCATTCAGCACCAACAGGCCAGTTTTGACAACTCTGCCAGTCACAGCCTGCAGCACTACACTGAAAACCTAACAGCTCTGCAAGCCTCCGTCTGAATGTGCCCCCACATCGCAGCAAGACTCAGATCTCTTCTTTCTGAAAAGTGTGCATGTAGTCATTTCAACAGAATGTGCTTCTTTTACTTCTTTACTGTGTCACAGTATAATGAGCGTGCTTTCAGTTATGCTTGACAGAGGAAGCTTGATGCATTTGAAAAGCATGCCGCAAATGCACCAAAGTCAGGGAGTCAAAGTGGGTCAGTGTGTTGAGCTGAGCGTTGAGGGATGTGACAGCCCATTAGGCTATGTCCTCATGTTCTTCTCTTTAGCACACACAGTTCATTCACTCAGTTAAAGTCAAATCTGTCTTCCAGGCAAATTATCTTTCCACTATACAGTATGGTAATAGGCCTCATGCCTTGTGAAAAGAAGACATTTTGGAACAAACATATAAATGAATTAAGGAAAAAAGGAAAAACAAAAAACAAAACTCATTTAGCATCCTGCATCTGCACAAAACTACAATGAGAGGTGTTATTTTTAAATCTAGCTCCATCTTTTGTGAGATTTGTTAATAACCAGAGAGTTAGTTTGTGGTGTTCCAGTAATGCAATACCATCAAAAACTGGATTGAGATTCTCACTTTCCCTGGGCTCTCATTAAGCTTCCAGGGGGAAAGGCTATTGATCTGGAACAAAGAAGGGTTGGGCTGATCTCACACCCAGTCTCTAATAACCTGCATGTACACACAGTAAGAGCTGTGTGTCACAGCGGTTCGATATATACTGATTTCACTCAGCAGGTTAGCTGTTCGAGCTGGGGTTGGTGGCATTGCCTGCGGAGAGACAGTTGTGTGTATCTGCATGTGCACATTGTCGAGGGAGCATGACCAACAGCCTCTTCACACCAATACTTAACATGCCGCTGATGTTCAGATCCCTTCTGAAGGTCAACCAGGGGATAGCAGCAGCTCCGTGTAGTTTGGACAAGCTGGGCTAGAGAAGAGGAAATGTTTTCACAAGCATATGTGCAGAGAGGGAACTCTGACAGCCAAACCAACACAACTCAAACATAAACAAGATCATCTGGATCTAAAACTTTTAACAGCAGTTTTTGCCTTAATTTTCACAGACGGGATAGCTTTATATTTTAAAGTGATCCAAAGGTTTGCCCTAAATTGCATGCTGATAAGGGTAAATACAGAGCATCTAATAAATCATACAAGTACACAAACAAATAGTTTAATGGTCCCCTATCCTTTTATAGCAAAAAGATGTTTAGAAAACCAATTAAACACCTGACAACACAAAGACTTTATTCATCATCTCAGTGAGCCAAAAGTGCTGTACCATCTAGGAGCTCACCACTTTCTTTATACTGAGGTCCGTTTACATCATGAGCAAAATGCAGCATTTCTCACTAAACTCACAGTCTGTCTAAACTGTGACTGGGAGTAGGGAATACTACACACATATACAACTGCATAAGAAATGAATTCGGTAAGTCAAAAGTACAGATGCAGCTGCTCATCTCATGCTGTGAATGAGTTTGATATAGCACAATACTGTAACAACAGAAAATGTAAATTATTTGTTTTTTGTTGTTTTTCATTTTCACACATACTCCAAGTAAACACTGTCAGAAGGTCTGTCAGCTAGCTGCACATCTTTAGTGGTGAAATGCACCTGATTCTTATTTAAATCAGCAACACGTGAAAACGAGATGCAACTCAAGCACGGGTGTAAAAGTTGTGTTATCTATATAACCTTGCAATATTAATATCAGACCCACACTAGCATCTTGTCTCCAAGTGTGGTTCTGATTTTAATGTCACAGATGCTAATAAGCTGTAAAAAGCTACAAGAACGTCAGCTGTGTAAAAGTTGTGTTTAAAGATAAATAAGCACTTATTCTGATTCTGAGCTATAGATGGCAGCAAAACCAGGTGTCAGTGTGATTGCTGAGGTTATCCCCACAGGGATCTTGGTAAGTAAATGGAGAGAAGCTCCATCAATGTAAAAAGCTGGTCGTGGATTCCTGTCAACAACTTGCAAATGAAAGTTGACCTTCAGAGACACCTCAGATTTCCAGAGACCATCACAGCAACCTCACTTAAGACATGATACAGGTGCTGCTGAAACTGGCAGTAGTCTGGAGGGAACAGATGGAGAAGGCATCAGAGAAGAGGAGAGCCAAGTATGAGGGGGCTGAGGTTGTATGAGGTTGGGTACATGTTGGTGTTGCAGGTAAGTCACTCATCAAGGCACAGAAATTTCCTGAAATCGGAAGGCTGCATTGCACGAGAGCTGTCAACAAAATCACAGATTTTTCATCTCCTTCTGCAAGATTGTTGCACATCAAGCTGCATGACTGTAGCTTACAGGAAACGAGCCGGAAAACTACGAAAATATGAAAGGATGACATTACATTGTAACCTGCAGGTTGACTAGAGGTTTTAGTAAACATGACTTTCTGATATAGGCTCCTTCACTTTTTTTGACTGGACTGCAGATGTCAGTGAGTTGTCTGTTCTTTTGCAGACAAACATTGATTGGTCACATTTGTTTTTATCGGCAAGAGGATGTTGACAATCAGTAAAAGTATGTTTTTTTTGTTGTTGTTTTTTTTTTTTTAAATTGTGAGAAGTACATAGGACATGTTTGCGTGTGAGTGTGTGCTGTCCATTTGATGTATTCAGTAGTTGGTATGAACATTGTATTTCTCAGTTCCTAATCTGTTGGTCATCAGTTTAGGTTAAAAAAAATTTAAAACACTTATGTGCTTGACAAAATCTGGATCAAAATACAAACACCATGAAGCAAAGTAGTCACATAATTAAAAGTACACCAATATACCTGAACTTTGTTTGAAAAGGAATCCTGTATGTGAAATATCACTGGTTCTAAATCTGTGCTGTAGCAGCGCATTATTATATATTTATTTTTTTTTAGATATACTCATTCCCTTGCCCTTTCCCATCTTTCACTTCAATTTATACGGGATGATAATTCCCGTGTCTCCCATCTTTCAGATAGACTGATTGACTTGTTCCTGTCTCTATCTTTTCTTTTAGTACACTTCACAGCAACACAGACACACTTGGTATGTAGAACTGCCTCAGACCAAGTTAACACTTGTAGCCCTGATTTAATCTACAGCAAGAAGCAGCCTTTGAAATTAATGCAAAGTACTAAAAATACAGCCAACAGGAGTTAGAACAAGGTCCAACTGGTTACAACAACAATATCTGCTTATCCATCAAATGAACCGAAGAGGCTTTGGTGCCAAACTTGGGAGTAGTGGCATGTGGCATAGCCTCGGAGAAGCAGGCTGTCACGTGTTGGAAGTGCACTGGTCTACAGTTTGTGTGTACGTCTGTGCCTGTGTGTGCTGGCTTCACCCTGATTTGTGGCCCAAATGGGAGCAGGCAGGCGGGCAGGCCAGCCCAAGTTCAACTCTACTGCTGAGGCCCAAGCGACCTGAGTATGGTGACAGACGAGTGGTGAGGGAAATGGAAAGGAGGGGGGAAAGAGGAAGCAGGGGAAGTGTGATGCTGGCAGCAACACTGTTGTTTGTGGTCATTCCCTGCACGGACTATTAACAAGGAAAGGGCAGGCTAACAATACAGGGCAACAGAGCAGTCAGTCAGAGTAGTAATGTTTAGAGGAAACTGATATGATCTCTATGTCTTCCTCTATGAGCCTCCGAGGACTGGCACAAGTTTAGCCCACAGTAGTTAAATCATCTCATGGAGAACAGGCAGCATGCCTTTAGGCTAAATTTAAAAGTGCATGTCGAGAGGTACTGGAGAAACCATAGCAATGTTAAAGAGAAAATGTTCAGTGACAAATTTTTGTTAACTGAAGAAGTGAAAAAACTAAATAAATGTGAGCGAAGCTGCACTCACCAGATGGTATTCTCAAGAGAGTCCAACTTCACCAGCTACTTCGCACAAATATTATTCAATTACAGCTGCAAAGAGACACAACACACCTAAAAGAGAGGCTCTGTTAAATCAAATTAGCTGTCAAATGGCTAAAATTAACTTACTAATATTCTATACTCTATTTTGTGATGTGCTCCTTTTTTCTGCATTGATGAGCAGTTGGATGCTTTTCCACTTTAGTCATATGTATATTTACAGATTTAGATTTTCAATGCACATCATTATGTAAAAGACTACAAAATGGCTTCATTATTCCTGTCTCGCTGACATTTACATTCTCGTCAGCTGCCTTGTGCTTCTCCTTGTTCTCTCTGCCACTCACTGAAAAGGCTGCGATTAAACCTTTAACAGCTTCTAACTGGTGAATCTTAGGGTGAGTATTGGCAAGAATCTAGCAATACAACAAGAGCAACAATACCACATATTGTGATACTATAAGAAAGATATATTGCAAAAAATTCTACTTACTGAGTAAGAACAGAGGGATCTACATTTCACTACAAAAACTAGGGACGTTCCCATTTCGTTTGTTTCTGTCCAATACGATACCTGGGGTTTAGGTAGCTGCCAATACAGAGTACCAATTCTATGTAGTAAGATAAACTCAAATCAAAGATTGTTTTTTGTTTGTTTTGTTTTATCTTGAAATTGGACTTATGGTGAATGTTTTCCACGAACGGACAGAGGCTGCTCATCCAGGAAAACAAATTATAAAACTATCTGTTATTGCGGTGCCTTTCTGGCTTTCTTTTGCAAATTTCTCACCTTTTTAAAAGCATTTGCCAGTGTTTGTTGCTGCTGAGGTTTGTAGCGCTTTTCCTTTAAGGCAACAACTCCTTGTGCTTTTTCACACTAATAAAATGCTCTTTCAGATGAATAAAGAAATTAAAATCTGCCTCATCAGTTAAAATATCAAATAGTTATCCATGTAGCGTCAAATGTGCCACAACTTAAGTGCAATATAAAGTCTGTAGCTTGATAAATAACAGGTTTGTAAACAATTGTCATACATATAGAATATAGCATTTTTTTGTATCTAAGTATTCATTAAAACAAAGTGTGCTTGGTGCAAAAATCAAAACATAACACTTTTATCTTTTAACATATACATCTATATGTATATTATTAAGAAAATAAAGTGCTCAGGATTCTTCAAGTAAATATAAAAAAACAAAGTAAAGTTTAAATCAGGGATGTACCAATACCAATACAAGTATGAGTTTGATGCCATGTGCGTGTACTTGTACTTGGTATTCATGAAAATGCTCCGATACTACAAAACCGATATGAAAAACCTAGTGTGGTCAAACTCAACAGGTTAATGCAAAAACACACATTTTTAAAAATGCATTTACACATAAATCACTAAAAACCACTAAAACAGATGATGCCGAAGCCCATGTTAGCAAATGCGACATCATAGCACTACTAGCTGACCACAGATCAGCCCTGCACTCTGAGCTCAAGACGTTCATCCAGATCTTAACGACAAATTAGACAGAGTCCAAACAACCGTTGCTAGAAAATGAAGAAAATGCTAGTTACCAGCAGCTGCAGGAGGTAGAAACTTTATATACTCAACTTCAAACTGATAACAGGAAGCTAAAGGCTAAGCTAACTGACCAGGAAGGGAGAAGCAGGCGCTGCAATGTTCAGCTGATTGGGCTCCCTAAGGGAATTAAAGGTCCACAACTTACGCAGTTTTTTTTTCTTAATTTTTGCAAGAGACCATGAGGAAATCTTCTCTTTTGCACCCGAACTGGACCAGGCTCACCGCAGCGTGACCTTCAAACGAAAGCCTGGAGAAGAACCACGACTTGTTATCCTCTGCTTCTACCACTTCCAGAGATCAGGGTACAGCTGGTCTGGGAGGCTCGGAGGAGAGGTATGCCGCTTTACCAGGGTCTTTCATTCAGAGTTTATAAAGAATAATCCTCTGAGGTGCTCGACTCCAGGAAGGAATATAAGTAAGTTATGTCCTCCCTTTACAAGATGGGATTGAAGCCATCTCTCCTGAACCCCACCAGACTTCGCATCACCCAGCAGGACGACTCCAGGGTCAGTGACTGAGTCAGAGCATGTCATACAAGCATTTGGTAAACTCTCCTGACTGTTTACTTAATTACTACTGGGGTTAAAAATATAATTGGGCCTGAAGAGGAACAGTGTTCACCATATGCAATCATAATCACCTTAAATCTAAATGGTAATTACAATCATTACAATATTGTTTAACTTTTTCTTTTATTTAAAACATTCTCATCTACTTAACACTTTTATTTATGTTTTTAAGAAAGTTATTACTTGTGTCATATTAAAAATCTGAATTTTTAACCTTTTTTGGGGGCATGTAGGTACTTTGTCACAGTGGTGAACAAAATCCACAAAAAACATTTTATCCTCCTCATTCCTGAAGATTCTGACAGCTTTCCAGCCTTACATTTAGAGGATGCTGCAGGATGACTCATATGATATAACACACAATTAACCACTCAGTCGTCGCCAGTGAATTGAATGGTAACAGGATTAGTACTCATATCAGTAATTTGTATAGGCAAGTACTCAAATGTAAGTACTTACACTTGGTTTGTATAAATATGGTATCGGTGCATCCTTGGTTTAAATACTTAAAAATGAACCTCTGTTAATGTTTGTATATAAAGTAAATTGTTAATAATAACAAAAAATCTATACAGGGCTTTGAATATTGACACAATATTGTAACATATGTTATTGCAATATTTCAGTATATGTGTAAGTATTTTCTTACACCCCTAGTAAATCAGAGAGCTGCAATGGTGTCTGTCTTTTTTACCATTATGGTGCTGCATCAAAAACTCTCAGGTGCTCCGAGAACATGTCTGTGTACTAAGGGGATAGATACTAATGTCACATGGATGTACAGTCAAAAATTTTACTTCTTTTGATGGCAGTTACCACACTTGTTAGGTTTGCATCAACAACGTCTCATATGCATTTTGAAGGCAGGCATTAAACAGGGTTCACGGAAACAGCTAAATTCAAGAAATAATTCCTCATTCAGGGGAAAAAAGCTTTTGCACATAAAAATGCTTGTTGCTGACACAAAATTAGTCAACAACACAATAAGAAAAGAGCTGCACTCACACATCCTGAATGTGGAGCATTGTCATTACTCATCACATAAAGTACCGGACGTTTCCATTTCTAGAGAAAAATATTTCCAAATGTGCTGACATTAAAGAATAAATAACTATTTCTAAAGACTTCTTTCCATTTTTATCAAATTTTTGGACCAAGCCACCAGTTTTGTTTGGATTATCTTAATTGAACCGGACAAATACAAATATAAAATGTTATAAATGAACATATCAGTGTGACAGCTAGTCAAAATTCTTATCCATCTACAAAGTTGTTGAGTCCATATTAGCAATTTCATCATTTTTTATTAATTAAAAAACTGATCACGAGCAGTTTTCCTCAAGTTGTGCAGTTTCAACTTAATTCTTGCAATTACCACAAAATGGTGGAAAACTGCTACAATAAAAAGAAAAAAAAAGGATCCATCACCTTTCCATTGATATAAAATAAATCACACACCCTTTTCCGGGACTGAAAAGGGTTAGCCCTCTGGGCTTTAGAGCAAGCTCTTGACTTAACAGACATTACATGCTGCAACTTGACAAACTGTACAATTATGTGAGAAAAAAATACACAAACACCTGCAATTCAAGTACAACAACAAATCCAGGTACAACAATTCCTTCTTTTTAGACATGATACACTGAATATCCAAGCACAGGAAACCAGCTAAGGCATACTTAAACCCTGACTGTATACGTCTGATCCTACCATACAAAAGGACATAAGATCTTTATGCTTCTCCATTAACACTTAGCTCATACGATTCCATTCACCCACATGTTATGACCCCAAGTTCAGGCCCGCTCCATTTTCACTTTATCTGCCCAAGGTTAACCTTGTAGACAAACGTGGAGAAAATATTTTAAAAGTTAGTTTTATGAGGTGGTTGGGATTGGAGAAGATCAGGGAGTTGTTCCTTTAAGGAAAATACAGACATACTGTCCTGAACTGTCAAAGCAATTCTACCTCCACCATCTTTGTAACAATGATTTGCCAACTTTGCTCTGACACTTAACCCAAAACAGCAGTGCATCAGCCAAAAAGCAAATCAAGCACTGACTGATGCAGCTTGTACAGCCAAGTATTCAGCATGACAGAGCGGAAGAGAGTTTCAGCTGAGCATTTAGTTTCGATCCAGAATACAAGTCACTTTGAACTCGCTTAACTGAGCAAGACTAAGATAAGAGTTCACCCACACAGCTTTACACATGTTCTCACACACACCAAGACCATCCTGCACGCCTGACGTCCCTTAACATGGCCCTGCCCCGGTTTGAGGGGCTGATAAAATGGCTAATAACTTAAAACAAAGTCAGTGCTACTAGGAAGGGCAAGAATTAAGAGCAAATGGAGATATAAAGAAGCACGTAATCAAAGTGTGTCAACTTGCTTTACCTGTGATCGGCATAGGTGTGAGTATGAGTGCCAAAACTGCATGCATACTGTCACCAAAACCTCATCAAAGAGGAACATGAACACACACCCACACAGAGACAGCTGTTTGCTTTAAGAGGCCACAAGACTCTATCACACACACAACAGCTGAGGTAAAAAAAAAAAAAAAACACTAACATAAAAAAGGAGGCTAAGACACAAAGAGCAGCTCAGATTTTGCCTAATGTGGCCATGGCTGAGTTTTGATTCCCATCGGAGGGCAGAGAGAAAAGATTAATTCCTTCATCTTTCTTTCACAAGACAGAACAAAATGTTACACAGTGTGCTTCTTCCAGATAGGGTATGAATGTGTGTTTGGGAGAGAAAGGAGAGAGAGGGAAATAAAGCCTGCATGGAGGAAGAGCAACAGCTGAGACTCAAGAAACAGCTGTATCTTTTCAACCCCTCCTTTCTCCCTCATCCCTGCTCTCCCTGAATGAGCCCCTCACACCCTTCTTCTGATCCTCCTCTCCCACAGAGCAGCATGGCCAGGGG
This sequence comes from Melanotaenia boesemani, assembly GCF_017639745.1. Lineage (NCBI taxonomy): Eukaryota > Metazoa > Chordata > Actinopteri > Atheriniformes > Melanotaeniidae > Melanotaenia > Melanotaenia boesemani. Next base: position 25,604,979 of record NC_055695.1, on the reverse strand, counting down.
CTGAGCTCTCTGCACACAGACACCAATTGCAATGTTCAGTGCCTGAGTTAAGCAGCCTCCATAGGTTTGACCCTGTGTTTTCTCAGGATAAGAGCAGATACTATCCATGTGCTACTGGAAATGTATGTATTGACTAAAATTACTAATTAAGAAAAAATAAAAAAAAGACTTAGTATCCATTATTTCTGGAAACAACACCTTTCTTCTAATCCTTACCACCCCTAACACATTTGTCAGATTCTATAACACATTCAAGTTTTTTCAAACTCATAGGATAACTTCAAAGTCTGTTAACAGAATAAAATAAAGACCTACCCATCAGGTTTTATATCAGATATCTGTCTTTTATGTGAACTGAACTTAGTTCATTCAATGATACCCATCGCTGATTGTTTAAATAACATTCAGAAATATTAAAAAAAGCTTGACTAACTTTAAAAAAAGAAAAGAAAGATATCAAGTGCACGATATGCCTTAATTCTCATTTTGAGAGTTCTGAATGTAAGCGTGTAATTGAAGGCATGTGGATGCAAGTCTGTGTGCAAGTCTAGACCCAACTTGTGGGGAAACCTGACAAAGGTGACAGGAAACACTAGATCTCAGTCACATATGTCTAAATGGATTTTTTCAGATGCTACAGACATCTCAGCCTCTGACTGAGATGTGAGTCATCACCACTTAATTATCAAAGACGAGCTGGATGGTCAAAAGAAAGCCAAAAAGTTGACCAGGTGGAGAAGATAATGCCTTGCATTCAAAGTCTATTTGAGGTAAAAAATATCACTGGATAATACCTGCCTGATAGGTACAAAAAAAATGCGCATGAGACTAGACTGTGAGCAGAATAAAGCTCAAGGAAGAAAGCTGCAAAGAGAACAGAGGGTTGCAATATTGTTTCTCTGTATGTGATATATTGTCTTTGGCAGAGTTCAGGACTAAGTTCACAAGTTTCCATGACATGACCAAGACTCAGCTCTCAGATTTGCACCCACGCCAAGGCACTCATGGTGTAGACAGACAGATGAGGCTGCTCTGTTAGACAATAAAGACTCGTCGCCAGCACTGATACAGACCGGTGGATCGGGACAATGTGCAGGGGAAGTGGAAGGGTAAGGCGTGTGTCTGTTTATAATCACTTCAGCCCGTATGTCCTTGTTCTCTGTTTGCAAAGCAGATCACTACAACAGTCTCAACAATCATTTTACAGAAAACACATGAGCAAACACACTGGTCCAGAGTGGTAAAGCATTCACGCTGGGCTATTTCTAATTACACTGAACAAAGGTGTATATAATCTGTGTTTCCAAGCAAGCGGGCATTGAGTGGAAACACACATCGAAGGTTGTTTACTTGTGCAATATATTGAGAATCTCTTTGCAAGAGATTAAAATTGATTTAGCTAATAATTAATGATCTCTTCAAGATGTTTTGTCCACAATATAGATCTGAGTCACTTAAGATTAAGTATTTAATGTGAGTCTTAATCCAATACATGCATCTTTCTATAGGACACAGGAATTAGTGTAAGAATAAGATAAAAACATCTAAAACAGAAAATATTTATACAACATTGAAATAAGCATGTAATACTAAAGGGTAATTGCTCTAGAATGACACCTAACAGAATTTAAAGCTGTGATGACAATGAAAGCAGCATTTCTGGGCTTGAGTTATAAAATATTGGGACTTAAGTTGCCTTGTTTCCACCAACAGGTGCAGGTCGGGATGGGACGGTTAGGGTACGGATATGGTTTGGAAGTGACTTTTTGTTACACCTCATATCACCTAGCAGGGTCAGGTCGTAGCATCAACAAATCAACGGACTGCAGTGTGTCAAACTCCACCCTTTCGGGTCGGGTCAGTTAGATTAGTACCCCAACAAAAGGGTCTCAACAAAGTAGGACGGGTCGAGTTGGATATTAGGGTACCCTTCCCAGTTTTCGCATGTGGAAACACACACACACACACACACACACACACACACACACACACACACACACACACACACACACACACACACACACACATACAAAAATAAAAATAAATAAAAAATAAATAAATAAAAATGGGGAAACAGGGCTTTAGTGGCCCCGGGGGGGCAATTGGAAACCTGCAACCAGATCAGAGCATCCCATTTTTAATCATTCATATTTAATTGATTTTGAACTCAAGCATAATGTTTGTTTGAAGTGTTACTCAGCCACCTGCCAAACGGCCCCCTCTCTGTGAACCAAATGTCCAAAAGATGCCAACAAGGTCAAAAGGGGGGCAAATAACATAGTTTAAAACCTGCAGCCAAAAAAATAATAAATAAATCAGGAATGATAAAGAAAAAAGTCATGTCTGACCACACTGAGTACAGACATGTGGACTTAAGCTACTAACAATAACCAGACATAACAAAGCAACATGGCATTATTAACCAGAATACGGTGATTATCCTTTGACCCCAAAGACCAAATTGTTCTGTTTCCTAAGTTTTGTGACTTTTCAACTAGTTGACATTCCCTTTTTTTTCCTCAATAACTTGACATTTAGTCACTCCAAACATGCCTCATGTTAGGAATACTTTATTTTAACAACACTGCAAAAAATTGGAAATAAAAAATCCTCACATTCTGTCCAATTCAATCATATTTAGCTAAAACTGGACTGTGAAATTTAGTCAATCTTAAATTTTTACATTGACAATATGTATCCTAATACTAATTATAAATCTCACTGTTGCCTAGTCTCCTACTTTGTATTTGTTCCTTATAAAAACCTCATTCACTGAGTATATTCTGAGTTTGTAGAGCCACACGACAGAGGGGTTAAAAGACCATTTTAGATGAAACATGACCCTCCAGTCTGCTGCTCAGCATGCCTTAAATGCTGGACCTTTTTTCTACATCCCTGTCCCTGAACCCTCTTTTGACCCCTGCTCTCATAACCCAAAACACCAACAAGCTGACACTCTAGCCCTGGACAACGCTCATCAGATGGTAAACTGAACTAAATATGAATGAAAAATTTACCTAAATTTACAGCCTGCACACTTTAACTTAACTCTACATTTGGGTCTGTTTCAAGGAGCAACAAAATAGTGTTTTTCTTTTAATACGGTTATGGTAAAATTGATACAGTGATTTGATAGTAATGCTGTTGGTTTTGGAGGACTAACGTATACTAAAGTCATTTTTATAGTAAATTTTGTTTGGGTGGGATATGTGTGTGTGTGTTCCATCAATTAATTTGGGGTATTTTACATTATTGGTGTAGTTTTCTGTGGGTGTGTATTGGCTTGGACCCCAGGAAGAATAGCAGCAGCAGCAATAAGCTGTAGAAATGGGGATCCGCAGTAATAAACAATGATAATGGCAATAAACACCCCTTCCCATCAGTTAAATCTCAAAATGATGAGCTACAAGTTACTGTCCCACTTCAGGGCATCTCTTCAGATATTACACCCTAAAAAAAGAGGACAAAGACAGAAAGAACAACCGACTTCACATAGACGCAAATAGTACCAGATCAGCTGAGAGGCCATTTTAATTAAAAAAAAAAATGTTAGTAATATTAATTTATTTGTCAAGTTTACACTTTGAATTTGTAAGACTGTAGTCAACCTGACATGGTCTATTTTGAATTGAGTGAGGGCATATCATTACTGATGACGAAAGCAACATCACCAAAAGCATAAAAATGCAAAAATACACAAAGAATTCAGTGAATTGAATTAAACACAAGACCCAACTAAAACTGGGTCATTACAGATAAATCAATTGTGTGGTAAAACTTTCACCCCTCTCCCCACCTCGAGAAATGGTGCAACATTTATCCAAGCAGAGAAAGAGCAGAGTGGTTTATCTAACCCTGTTTCCTGTTGCATGTGAAAGAAATCAACAGGCCAACTTGGCCCAAATCTAACAGCAACACGACTGCTGGTCACATTTAAAAAGTTATTATAGCTGATAAGGTCAGCAAAGTTGTGTCTCCTGATTCAAGAGAACAATTTTGCTTTAACACGGCATCATATAAACATGAGCCACAAGGAGGGCTTGGTACCCAACCAAAATCTGTTCGGTTAGCCATTTTCTGCCTGTTGCATTTAATGACAAGCTGTCATAGCACATCATGGAAAGTTTCAAGTCAGATACTATATCAACCATAATAAACACGAATGAAACAGTTAAGACATAAAAGACTTGACAAGAAAGGAGAAAGAAGCAGGAAGTGGGGGGTTGCCAGTTAGTGAATGTAGTACATGTCAGATGCAATATGAGGCATGCTGCCTGCTAACTGTAAAATGAAACACAGGTAAGTAGCACTAAAATAGCATCAGATCCAACTCATATCACAAAAGCGATGTGAAACAAAACAAAAAAAAAAAAACTAAATGCCAGGAATTAGAAAGTAAAGAAGGGTTTACAGCAGCCCACTAGCTGTGTAATCTTTCATGTGAGCTCCTCTTATCAGTGGCTAAAATCAGACTCAAACACTCTCAAAGCTCTGGGCCTTTTTCTGCTGCTTCTCGATCAATTTGTGCGTATTTAGTCATGTGTGTGTAAAACAGAGACTGGACTTCCAGGCGAGACTGACCCTCTGTGTGCAGCTTCCCTGCAACACTGTCTGTGTCCAACTGCCTCCGGTGGCCTGTACTTCTCCTAAAAGAGAGCTGTGATTACAACACAGCAGGAACCACATGGCAAACATATAACAATGAAGGGAGACAACTTTGTTCTACTTCCTCAAATGTTGCTCTTTTGTGTTACAAAAAGTCATGTTGCTCACTCTAAACAATGAAAAAGAGGGGCCTCCCTCTGAGATTTCTGGAGTGAAATCATGCATTATCCTCATCTCTTATCATTTTCTAACACATTTGCACACAGTCATGCACACAGTCAGCTAATCAGGTGCTAGCCAAGCTCACATCTCCAACACCCACTTTAACAAACTGCCAGCAACATTAGAAACACCTCATTTGGTCTTTACAAAACACACAATGCTCTTATTGGTGTTCCAAAACAAGTTGTTAAGACTTAAGGGCTGTTATACTACTACTAGTACTAAGAAAGATGTTATATTGAGTTAACATTAAAAATAAAAGCAAAGAATGAATACATATGATTAGCTTTACATTTGTACTTGTAGTGAGAGAGCCATGGGTAGGGAAGCATCAGAGGAGGGGTGTGACGACATGTGACTTCGCAGTTCCATCTGTGCTGAAAGGATGTGCCAGACAGACGCATAAAGTTACCCTGGCAACTGAGCAGAGGCACTGGTTGGAGGTCACCCAGAGAAAACGCTTGACGCAGACCAGAACACATCTAGAATATGTACATAAAGAGCCCACAAGATGACTGCTTGTTCACTGACCTGCAACTCACTGAGACAAATCCATTAGACCTCAATGAGCTTTTCACACAAACTGTCCAGCAAACATGATGTCATGGGGTACCAGAAAAACATGATCTGAGAAAAGACATGAGGGTGCACTTGATGACGCAGAAACTTTTGTGCTTTATCTGAAACTCTTGTAAAAACACTGCTCTGACTCTGAGAAGGGAGTTTCATTTCACACACACACACAGATGTAACTCTACAACTCTAACTAATCACATTTGCAAGCCTTGGCCAGAGCACTTACACCACAGACCTGAACAGATGGGCTCATGCACATAAGACATCTCTGGGATTAGCTTAGGCCAGAAGGTAGAGGTAGCATTTGGAGCTACCTAAAGAAGGTTTCTTAAAGTGCCCGCTACTTTAATTACATTACAGAGAGTCTGTTTAGGGGGCAAAACCTGAATTTTTACTTAAGTAGGACAATATCTGCAAAGGCATGTCCTTTAAATAACTTTATCTCCCTGCAATTCGGTGTATTAATGATTGCCTTGTATTCTTGCAATGACATGAGCGATTGTGTGGGGTATGCAGGCTGTTGTAATTAAAAATAAAATATAGCACAATAACCAACTGAGCTGTAACAAAGCCTCTGGGCCCTCACACGGTTTCTGTTGGCAAGCAACAGATATGCAACATGACGTTCTTGTTTACAGAAGGAAGAGAGACAAAGAACAGGATTAGCCCAAAACACACGATGGTTAATTAATACAGCATTTGTAAATAGGTATGTAGATGGGAGCCTAAAACCAGTGCAAAGCTCCATACAAGACAGAAAAATCAATCAATAGTATTTTATTGGATTAAAACCTAAGCCCTTATATTTGATGCACTTTGATCACTGTCATTCAGGCTAAACTCTCACTAGACATCTCTAAGGTTGCTTTTATGCAAGTATTACCACTACTCTTCCCAACCAAATGACTATATTCTGCTTTATATTCAATGGTGATATTCCACTGTCAAAAAGGATGCCTGAAACTGAACCAAAGTTTTCAGCCTTCTCTAAATAACAAAGCCATGACACTGCACAGGAACGCTAGTCATGAGTCTGAACCAGTGACCTCAGGGTCATATGTTAAGTGTTGAGAACAGCAGCTCCACACCGCCTCACAAAATATTGATATGGAACATTCCTGGGAGTCTTTTAAAATGGGGTGAGAGGAACAAGCAACAGCAACGTCATAGATGATACTGACAAAGAGCGTCTGATGGGTGGTATGATCGGAGGGAAGTTGCATTTAGGAAAAAAAAAGGCCATTTGATGTAAAAAAAAATAAATAAATAAAAAAACTAAAGGATTCTGCCTTCAGCCCACTCAAGTGTGTGTACTTCCAATAGATGTTTATATCTGCACTTATTCCTGGCCTCATAAAGTGATGGAGAGACTACCTGCCAGCAATTTTATGAGTCATTTGTTAATTTTCAATTTTTGCACTTGACTTTGTTTTTTAATATAGCAAGAAAATCAACAGGACACAGACATCATTTCAATTTTAAGAAGTATGTTGTTCATTTTAGTTTGTAGTTTTCTGCAATACAAACTTTGATCCAGTACGAGTGTTATTACACCTTATCATCAAAATACATGACAATACAAAAACGAGAAAATTACAGTCTGAAGATACAGTCTGAGGCATGTTGGAGTTATATGAGCTTATAAATAGAAAGCGGGATGTGTAATTTCAGAAGAAAGGGCCAACTAAGGACTGAAGTCATATTTCTGACTTTCCCTGATTTCATTAAACACGCTGCACATTTCTAAGGAACACGAGGAGTAACCTGCTGATTCTAAGTGTTTTTGGTTATTACCCTGAATGAGAATCACCTACCAGCTGGACTTTTAGGAGCACTCTCCTGGCTCAAGCTAGAAAGTTTCTCCCACTTGAATCATTTCAGGCTACAGCATCGACAGCTCTTTTGCACACCCCCAACAAACTAAAAACACATTCTCTTTTCGTCTCATTTGCCTAATGAAGGCATGCTATGGTTTAGATAAAACAAACCAAGGCTGCGACGGTATTGTTCGTGGGTGAACCCACGCCACACCCATAGCACTCCCCGGAGGGCAACTGTGCAGGGGGTTCACCACCAATGAGCTATCCGAATCAGGCAGTCTGCAGTGAGTACTGTCGCTATGTGAGCTGGGATGGGCTAACAGAACAAACGGGTCGATTTAAACTCCCTGGCCTCTGAAACTAAACCTAAATGGAATATGCACCGACTAAACTAACAAAGTAATTAATTAATTAATATAAAAAAAATTAAAAAAACACAGAAATTGCTAACTCACTGACTCTTCCCAGTCCTCTCCACAGGCTTCACATTAGCATGTTGCAAACCTCGCTAACTAGCTTGACTCACTAGCTTGGTAAAGGAGCGCATGATTTACTACTGGCGTAACATCAAACTCTTTGCTGCGCCCTCTGTGTGTGGTGAGGCAACCGTATCTTCACGTGGGTTGAGGGAAAAAAAAAAACAAAACTGAGAAAATACATCACTGTGCCTAGCTACAGAAAGCCTGCACAACAAAATCAAGAACAAGTCTCATCATCCACCTTATCGTTTCAATCACAACTCCATGCCCCAAACTCTTGATATAGGCTTAATTATTTTGATATGAGAACATCCTGTAGATAAAAACAAACACACCCAACCGTCCATAGGGCTTAATGTGTCGTTAGCTTGCTAACTCGACGACAACTAAAGAGGGGCAACTGAATGATGCGGCTCAAAATAACAAAGTTTACCCCATATTCGTTGGTAACTCACCCAAGAGTGTCCCTTCTTTCTTTGTGCTTCTGGTATTCCAGCGGGGACACCAGAGGACAGCAAAAAAGATAAACCGTTTTAAGCTACAACGCTTCGGACACAACGGTGCGTCTCGCAACAGCTGTGTAGTGTTTTGAATGAGGGATGAGGAGGCGCACTGCTAGTGGGAGGGGTTTCTAAGGTGCAAAGGGTTCAGTCTGCCCATCATCCAAAACAATGGCTTAATTTGTTCAGGGATGGTGGTGGGGGGTATGCTTATTAATATTTATGTTATAGATTATAAACTTATTGGAAGTGCGGCGTCGGAATGACAGATGGGATTGGTATTCTTTTTTAAAAGCAGATTTTAGGACAGAGCGCTCTATTTGGTTTGAAAAGGGCTCAAAGTTCATGTATTACAATCTGACTCCCTCTTGTGGTCTACTTTCTGTTTTGCCTCCATTTTTCTGCCACTGTGAGATTTTTCAAAAGGCCAACGAGCGCCACACCACCGTTAAATTCGTACATCATTTCATGCTAAGACTGATAAGGATGGCTGAGTTCAAACTACTTCACAAAAAAAAAAAAAAAAAACAGATAAAAACAGCAAATTTTCTAAAAACACATTTCACAACTAAGGAAAAAATTACAACAATGTTTTTCTTATGACAAATGTTGCTTTCTAGACTGGATTCAAGTGATTCATCATAGCATATAGAAATTTTGGGGAGTCTCTCGTTTTAAACACTCATAAATAAGAAAATAGAAATATGACCGACACATATAAATAGGCATAAAATGAAGACATAAAAGATTTAAAACCACCTCTGTATTTACAGAAAATCAGAAAGAATTCACAGCAGACAGTGATATCTACAGGGTGGATAGTGCATCATAGTGCAAGGACAGAGGTCTATGTGTGTGTGTGTGTGTGTGTGTATCTTTTTTATTGTTTAAACTTTTCTGTTTCTCTACAGATAAGTTGACAAGAAATACTATTGAATATCTGTTGAGATGGCATCAGGAAACAGATCATTCAATTTTTCTAACAGTGCTAGCAAAACCTCACAGGCTCAAACAACCAGCCTTGTTAACAGCTTCAGGTTTAGCATCGAGACACCAAAATCTGACATAAACCAATCTAGTCAGAGCAGCAATTCCTTGAAAACCGACTGCAACGGCTTCAAGTTTTGCGGTAACATGAAAGGCTCAAACTCTGATGAAAACCAGCCTTGTTATACCACCAAGAGCCAAAAATATGAAGAAGAATTGCAGAAGTCTGAGGAGAACAACCTCTGTAAACTGACAGGTAAGACACCAGAATCAAGACATCAGAAATTAGCCGAAGAGATGACTTTCCAGAAAGAACATAAAAGGAAACTGTGGGAGGAAAAAGCCAAATCTGGAAAAACCTGAGTCAAATTGTGAAGGTATATTCACCAGAGACAGAATCAGCTCTGAAAGAGAAGAAACAAGTGGAGGGTGAAAACTCACAAATCCAGAGAGAAGTAAAAGATTTGGAACAGACAAGCAATAAGGCTTTGCTTGAAGACAATCGAAAAGTGGCAGAAATCAATAAAGAACATCCGAAGGAAAGAAGCAAAGCTGAAAAACAGAAGATGTTTGAACGAGAAAGGAGGGAAATGGAGGCAGCATTTGGAGCCACTGATCAGGAAAAAATAACACAGGTAGAAATTTGGCTAACAATGAAAAATCTGATAAAAGAAATATCACAAGAGAATAAAGTCCTGATGAACAAGATAAAACACTTTGATAATGAAAGGAAAGAAATTGAGGCAATGAAGACTGATTTAGAGAAAGAGAGAAAACACCTAGAGGACCAAATCAGCAAGGTGGAGGAGAGAGGAGGAGAGATTGACCAACAGAAAATTAAACTCAGCAAGAGAAAATCTGTCTGGAACAGGAGAGAAAAGGAACTGAACATGGAGGCAAAGAAACAGGAAAAGGAGAGAGAGGAATTGGAACTGCTGAGAGAACAGTTGAGGCAGGAGAATATATCTATTCTGCAGAAAAGGAAACAGCTGGAAAAGCAAGTTCAGGAGCAGAAAGATGTGAAAATAGACCCTGAAGTCGAAATCAATGACGAGGGAAAGAGTAACAGAAAACTTGAGCTTGAGAAGAGAAAATATAGAGAGAGACAAAACATTTGGAGCAGGAGATATAAAATTCTGGAAGGTGAGCTTAATAAAGCAGAACAGAAAAATAATCAGCTGTTGAAGGAAAACAATAAACTCTACGAAGAGAAGAAACAGCTGGAAAAGGAGAGACGAGACTTGGTGGAGGAAAAGACAGCAGAAACTCATGTGGAAATCTTGAATCAACTGAAAGAGGAGAAGAAAAAGTTGGAACTGGAGAAAAATGAACTCTTAGAGAAGGAACAACATCTGGAGCAGGAGAAGAAACAGCTGGAAAAGGCAAAAAAAGACTTGGTGAAGGAGGAAAAGAGAGTACAAACTCATGTGGAAATCAGTAGGAATCAACTAAAAGAGGAAAAGAAAGAGTTGGAGTTGGAGAAAAATGAACTCTTAGAGAAGAGAAAACATCTGGAGCAGGAAAAAAATCAACTGGAAGAAGAGAGAAAAGCGATGCAGCTAGAAAAACAGGTTGAAGAGGAAAGAGAAGCGATTGAGCAGGAAAAACTGGAAGCAGAGAAAAATCATGTGATAGAAAAGGAAAAAGAAACACAGGATTTTATTCATGCTCAACCCTTGAGTCTCCCTGAGAACCAGGGTGAATTTTCAGTTTTCTATTCACATCCTTCTCATGAGGAATCTCAACTTTGCTCCACCTTCAGTGCTCAAAAACTTTCTTATCCTGTCAATATTTCTGAGTTATATCCAGAGACATCCCATCTTTCTTTCTCTGAACCTGCCATTGATGACACCATCCTCACTCCACCCTTGGCTGTAGATTATACTGATTATCCGGTTCTCCATCCAAACTCATACCAGATTCCTCCCGGTGACACCTTCATCTCTCCACCCTGCAACAGCAACCCTCCAAATTTCCCGTTGTATGATACAAATTCATACTGGGACGGCTGTGCCAACACCACCTACGGCACTTTCTTCTCAGCAAACAGTTACAGCCACCCTCCAAATTTCCCGTTGTATGATCCAAATTCATACTGGGACGGCTGTGCCAACACCAACTACGGCACTTTCTTCTCTGCAAACAGTTACAGCAACCCTCCAAATTTCCCGTTGTATGATCCAAATTCATACTGGGACGGCTGTGCCAACACCAACTACGGCACTTTCTTCTCTCAAGACTGTTACAGCAACCCTCCAAATTTCCCGTTGTATGATGCAAATTCATACTGGGATGGCTGTGCCAACACCAACTACGGCACTTTCTTCTCTGCAAACAATTACTGCAACCCTCCAAATTTCCCATTGTATGATACAAATTCATACTGGGACGGCTGTGCCAACACCAACTACGGCACTGTCTTCTCTCAAGACTGTTACAGCAACCCTCCAAATTTCCCATTGTATGATACAAATTCATACTGGGATGGCTGTGCCAACACCAACTACGGCACTTTCTTCTCTGCAAACAATTACTGCAACCCTCCAAATTTCCCATTGTATGATGCAAATTCATACTGGGATGGCTGTGCCAACACCAACTACGGCACTTTCTTCCCTGCAAACAGTTACACCAACCCTCAAAATTTCCTGTTGTATGATACAAATTCATACTGGGACGTCTGTGCCAACACCAACTACGGCACTTTCTTCTCTCCAGCCTTGAAAAAAAAATAAAAATATATATAAAATATAAGGAATTTCTAAGACTTTTTCCTTTTTAGTTTCTATAAACTCCTAAAAATACAAGTGTTGCACATTCTGGTAGCTGAATGTGATAATGTTAAAGATCCTATTTTATGCAAAATTCACTTTCTATAGTGTTTCTTACATTCATATGTGTCCTCATAGCCTGTGTATGAGGCCCAAAAAAGAGAAATGTCTATCTCCTCTTTCATATAGTCAAGACCTGAATGTGCCTAATATAATGTGTCTTACATAATGCTGTTTAGATTCTACCAGAAGCCTATCAGCCTGTCCATATATGGAGTCTAAATTCACTAACCTTAGCAAATAGCTGTCTGCTTACAGCTGCAATGAAATATAGTCCTAGTCTGTGTCATTTTAAATAATTCTAATTATGAAATGTTGAGAATAAGACATTTCACTGAATAAATGCACATAAGATTAAGGCTGGAGTTTCCAGTCTTATGGGGTATTTTATGATATTTACGTAACAATGATTTTCAATTTGTACGCAACCTAGGGATGCAGTCTGGGGGACCCCCAATCACTACGGCAACTATCCTGTGCATGGCTCCTGGTGTGGAGGATCTGCATGAGTACAACACTAGAGTTAAAAAAGAGTTAAAACACAAAAAAAAACAAGCATACCTAAAAACAATAATAAAAAATAGGAGAAACAAGTATAAAAGTCTATATAAATGAGCTTATAAAATCAATGTGCTTGTGTAAAAACATAATTGTAAAGGATGCATAAACAGGTAGCATTTAAAATAAACAAGTACATTATTAAATAACTAAGAAGAAAAAGACTAAAATAAAATAATTCAGTTATATGCTAAGCTAAAAAGCTAGGTCTTGAGCAGGAATGGGCAACTCTGGTCCTCATGGTCTGCAGTCCTGCAGGTTTTTTGACTTTTCCCTGTTACAACACACCTGATTCAAATTAAATGACCCTCCTCAACATCTTGTTGTCAAGTTCTGCCCAATCATGTTGACCCATCAATCTAATTCAGGTGCTACTGATATTTTTTAATATATCAATCGTCTCTGCAGCTCTGAGGCTCTCCAGCAGGCTGTTCCTCAGACGAGGGCTGTAGTGATAGAACAAGGCCTCGTCATAGGTTTTAGTTCTGACTATGAGAACAGTTAAAATGCCAGTACCAGAAGTCCTCAGGGTCTGTGATAACTCGTAATTTAACAGCAGGTTAGATAATTTGAGAAGTATGAAAACTACCCTGGTGGTTGCTCTGAACATTTTTGTCCATTTTTTTTTACTTTTATTTTATTTTTTTCCTAGATGATAATTTCTAATGTGTTAGTGCTAGTGGCATAAATTTTTGCAATAACTTTTCTTTTTAGAGACATTTTTTAAACCAATTTTCTTTTTCTATCATGTCTTTTATACTCTGTTGATAAATTTATTTTAGTAGTAGTGAATTTAGTACCCTCTGGTGACCTTTATGGCCAAAAGTGTTCATGCACAAAAATAGCCATAAATTCTTCATACTGCAATATTTATTTGAGGGTTTTTTTTTCATAAATTATTCAAACAGTTTTTGTCCTGAAATTTTTTTTTTAACCCTATTATATTAAATTATTTGATTAAGATTAAGATTAGGATTAAGATTAACATTATTGTCATTTGTAATGAAATTTTTAAATCCCAGACTCTCCCACAATGCTAAAAGAATATAAACGATTAAAAAAATTGTCAACAAGAGAAAGATAATGAAATTAACAAAGTTAGTAAATTATACAATAATATAGAATAATAATAATAATATGCAACAAAAAGATGCTGTTATTTAAAAAAATAATGTTGCTGCTGACTGAGTTCAAGAGTCTTATGGCCTGAGGTATGAAGCTGTCCCTAAGCCTGGTGGTACGGGCTTGAATGCTGCAGAACCGTCGGCCAGACGGCAGCAGGCAAAACAGTTTGTAACAAGGGTGACTGGGGTCCTTAACGATTTTGGTGGCCTTCTTCCTACACCGCTGGGTGTGGAGGTCCTCCATGGATGGCAGGACCATCCTGGTGCTGAGTAGCTTTCACCACCCTCTGTAGAGCCTTACAGTTGAGGGCGGTGCAGCTTCTGCACTAGGCAGTAATGCAGCCAGTCAGGATACTCTCTATGGTGAACCTGTAAAGCTGCAGAGTATCCTTGAATCCACGTTGAGCCTCCGCAGCCTGATTAGGAAGAACAGCCACTGTCTTAGTGATAAAGTCAGTGTGAAGAGTCCAGGTGAGGTCCTCACAGATGTGGACCCCCCAAGAACCTGAAACTGTTGACTCTCTTCACTGTATTCCCATTGATAGAAAGGGGGGCGTGTTTCCCTTTGAGAGCACCAAACATCTTTGTGATGCTTGGTGCTCTCACCATTGTACACTAAGAGAATACACCTTTTTCTCTTCAGTTCACTATTCCTATTCTAGATTAGACTATTTCTTAACTAGCTGCTATCTGATGAGTGATATGTCAGAGATCAAAATCCATCCCATTACCATCAGCGATCACACACCAGTATCATTCACTCTGAGAAATAAGAACAATAAACCAGCAACTAGAAACTGGAGATTTAATATGTCATTACTTAAAGATCCTGAGTTTATCAGCTACTTTAAAAGAAAAATAATGACTTGCCAGAAACTTTAATCACCATTTCTTTTTTAACAAGCTGCACTATATCTCCAAATGGCTTAAACCTAGTGGACTAAATGAATCATGGTTAGATGTAGAGAAAGCATTGTGTGAGGATCTAGTTATCTCTGACCTGTCATCAAACCACATGAGTCTTTTAAAAGCATTAAGTCAGTTCCTATTTGATGGCTTGGTGGGAGTTTCTAAAAATAAGCAAGTATTTAATTATTCAACCTATGCTGACAACTGTCTGGAAGAACCCTGACATCCTGCAAAACAAAAAGATGATTAACTTCACTCATTGGAAAAATAAAGAAATAAAACAGAACATATAATAGAAAAAGGAAACTTCTTCTCATTTGATATACTTACTTCACAATATGGAATGAGTAGCACAAGCTGAACAGTATAGGGAATAGGTTGCGGCTGCGGGCACTAAGAACCGGCTTAAGGGAACTAAACTATGGAGCTGATCGAGTCTACGGCTTCAGATCTTATTAGGCGGTTGGACAAGAGAGGTGCAGCTCCAGGTCAGCGGAATGGCAAAGGGTCAGGACAGGTGCTGAGGGGGTAGGACAGATGTCTCTCCCAAAAGCGGCGGGATTCCCAGGTCCACCAGCGGTTGTTCATGAACGATCCCACAAGGTTGGCAGGTCTTGGCCTGGATGGAAGACACGGCCTATGACTCCCAGCAGCTGAGGTGGGACAGGTGGGAGGCGGGTTGCATTCGGAGGACCTAGTCGCTTCAAAACTAGGTACACAGCAGACAACAGGGATATATATATATATATATATATATACTGTATATATATATATATATATTCAGTAATATGGAAGTCTTACAAATAGTATTGTACTATGTAAGAATGCACACATACAGTGCATCCGGAAAGTATTCAGTGTTTCACTTTTTCCACATTTTATTATGTTACAGCTTCATTCCAAATTATATTAAATTAAACACTTACCTCAAAATTCTACACACAATACCTCATTATGACAAGGTGAAAAAAGTTTTTTTTGAGATTTTTTGATCTTATTAAAAATGGAAAACGAAGAAATCACATTTACATAAGTATTCACAACCTTTGCCATGGAACTCAAAATTGAGCTCAGGTGCATCCTGTTCCCACCGATAAGCCTTGAGATGTTTCTACAGCTTAATTGGAGTCCACCTGTGGTAAATTCAGTTGATTGGACATGATTTGGAAAGGCACACACCTGTCTATATAAGGTCCCAGAGTTGACCATGCATGTCAGAGCACAAACACCAAGCATGAAGTCGAAGGAATTGTCTGTAGACCTCCGAGACAGGATTGTCTTGAGGCACAAATCTGGGGAAGGATACAGAAAAATTTCTGCTGCTTTGAAGGTCCCAATGAGCACAGTGGCCTCCATCATTCGTAAATGGAAGACGTCTGGAACCACCAGGACTCTTCCTAGAGCTGGCCGGCCATCTACACTGAGCAATCGGGGAAGAAGGGCCTTAGTCAGGGAGGTGACCAAGAACCCGATGTTCTGTCAGAGCTCCAGCGTTCCTCTGTGGAGAGAGGAGAACCTTCCAGAAGGATCACCATCTCTGCAGCAATCCACCAATCAGGACTGTATGGTAGAGTGGCAAGACGAAAGCCACTCCTTAGTAAAAGGCACATGGCAGCCCGTCTTGAGTTTGCCAAAAGGCACCTGAATGACTCTCAGACCATGAGAAACAAAATTCTCTGGTCTGATGAGACAAAGCTTGAACTCTTTGGTGTGAATGCCAGGCGTCATGTTTGGAGGAAACCAGGCACCGCTCATCACCAGGCCAATACCATCCCTACAGTGAAGCATGGCGGTGGCAGCATCATGCTATGGGGATGTTTTTCAGCAGCAGGAACTGGCAGACTAGTCAGGATAGAAGGAAAGATGACTGCAGAAATATACAGAGACATCCTGGATGAAAACCTGTTCCAGAGCGCTCGAGATCTCAGACTGGGGCGACGGTTTATTTTTCAGCAGCACAATGACCCAAAGCACACAGCCAAGATCTCAAAGGAGTGGCTTCAGAACCACTCTGTGAATGTCCTGGAGTGGCCCAGCCAGAGTCCAGACTTGAATCCGATTGAACATCTCTGGAGAGACCTGAAAATGGCTGTGCATAGACGTCTCCCATCCAACCTGAAGGAGCTTGAGAAGTACTGCAAAGAAGAATGGGCGAAACTGCCTAAAGATAGGTGTGCTAAGCTTGTAGCATCATATCCAAAAAGACTTGAGGCTGTAATTGCTGCCAAAGGTGGATCAACAAAGTATTAAGCAAAGGCTGTGAATACTTATGTAAATGTGATTTCTTCTTTTCCATTTTTTATAAATTCAAAAATTTAAAAAAAAAAAAACTTTTTTCACCTTGTCATAATGAGGTATTGTGTGTAGAATTTTGAGGTAAGAGCTTAATTTAATATAATTTGGAATGAAGCTGTAACATAATAAAATGTGGAAAAAGTGAAGCGCTGTGAATACTTTCCGGATGCACTGTATGCTACATGTGCATGTATTCCCCAACTCGCCCAGAAACTGATGGCCGACTGTGGATGAACACATCCGAGTCCCACAGGGGAGGCTTAAAGCCCAGGAAGTCTTTATCCAAACAATCATCAGACATCAGTGGAGGAGCATGTGTGGCCGAGGAGCTCCTTATCCGGTTTGGTGGCAGAAGGTGCTCCAAAATATTTCATGATTGCCCTTTAATATATATTAAAATTACAATTTCATGTCACACTGAACAGTTACCCAGCTGAAATAAAAGTGCTATTATAGACATTGTTTTTCCACGATTTCACTTCACCAACAAAAGCAATACATGAATGTGACTATATAATATTCACAGAAAATTAGGGATAGTCTGCTTCTTTCATTTTGTCAGAATGTACCTACACTGCATTATATTCTCTACAGGTGAACTTAAATTGACCTTCTCTAAACTCTACATGCACATATACAACTGTCCAATATTTAAGTACTAATACCCTAATATTCTGTTTCCTAACAATGTAATTGACTGAAAAAAAAGTGTCTAAACCATGAACCGACCACTATTTCTTCTGGTTTAATTACAACTTGTCTAAACAGTCCTCCAAATCAGAGGTCCCCAACTCTGGTCCTCAAGGCCCAATACCCTGCAGGTCTTAGACGCCTCCCTGCTTCAACAGACCTGATTCAAATTATTAGCTCATTAGCAGACCTGTGCAGAGCTTGTCAGAGAGCTGTTTAATTTGAATCAGGTGTGTTGCAGCAGGGAGACATCCAAGACCTGCAAGATAGTAGGAATTGAGAACCAGGGTTGGAGACCTCTGTTCTACATCATAGTGTTCAGATTTAGACAATCATCATTGGTGAAATGTAGTTTTTCATTTTTCATGTTTTAAATGTATTCCACCTTAGCACTACTTTATTTTTATCTTATGTTCTTGTGTCATATTTATCATTTATATACACATTAATTGAACTAATGACTATTAATAGCACATCGTTTGAGATTAATTTATTGCGTTTACCTTTTTGAAGCACTACAAATAAAAGCCTGTTCCAAATTCTTACCATTTACAGGCAAAACACTTCATCATATTACTTTAAAACTAATACATCACCAACCTTTGAATCGCTGAGGTCCTTTTTAGGTTTTGTTTGATCAAGCAAACAAAACATCAAAATGAACCAAACAGTGATTATTTATTCAAGTTTATCACTCCCCAAATTTAAGCTGCCGCTCCTTTTCTAAACCATGCAGCTGTCTTGCTCGATTCTTCAGCTCCTCTGCCTTATTCTCATCCTTCTCTGTACCGTCCCCGAGTTTGTACATCCGGCTTGCATTGGCGCAGCCCCACACATGTCCCAGCTCACAAGCCTTGTTGGCATATTTTAAAGCCAGAGTCATATTTGGTGCCATGCCTTTAGAATTGCCCTCAATGAACAAGGCACTGAGGTTAAAGCAGGAGGGAGCAAAGCCGCCATTACAGGCTTTCTCATAGTACTGTCGAGCTACTGCTAGGTCGGGCCCTCCCTCCATGGCTCGCCCATCATGGCTCAACAGACCAACGTTATGGCAGGCATCTACAGACTTCTTTCCACCAGTGTTGCAGGAG
Organism: Melanotaenia boesemani; assembly: GCF_017639745.1. NCBI lineage: Eukaryota > Metazoa > Chordata > Actinopteri > Atheriniformes > Melanotaeniidae > Melanotaenia > Melanotaenia boesemani. The sequence goes on along the minus strand of NC_055695.1, from coordinate 25,586,292 downwards.
CGCAAAAAGCAGGAGTAAGCCGTCTTCAGACACTCTGTAACTCCACCTGTTGGAAACATTTCAGACTGAGAACTTTGCACAGATATGTTGTCTGTTCTGTAGGGGTATAAGGTAAATAGATGCACACAGATAGAAAATTGATCTGAATTTCTAAGTTGTGTAAGGCAGTTACTACAACTCCAATTCCAAAAACGTTGGGATTCTCTGTAAAATGTAAACGAACAGAATGTAATGATTTGCAGATCTCATAAACCCATATTTTATTTCCAAATTAACATAAACTACATACCAGAAATTGAGACATTTTACCTTTTCATGGATAATATTAAGTAAGTGTTATCATGATGGCAGCAACGCATTACAAAGTTTGAACAAATCAAACAAAGTTTGAAATCAAAAACAACTGGAGGAGCATTTGACAGATAATTAGGTTAATTGGCAATAAGTCAGTAAAATGAATGGGTATAAGAGCATTTCAGAGAGGAAGAGTCTCTCAGATGTAAAGATGGCAGAGGTTCACCTGTCTGTAATAAACTGCATCTCCAAAAAGTTAACAATTTCAGAAAGAAGTGCCTCTCTGTAAAATTGTGAAGACTTTGAGGATCCCATCTTCTGCAGTATATAATATTATTAAAAACTTCAGAAAATCAGGAGGAATCTCTGTGCACAGGGGACAACAACAAAGGTCAAAAGATGGACAGGACTAGGACAATATTCCTCTCCTAAAACTCCATTAATGCCTCACTTCCTAAACATTTACAGACTCTGTTGCATTCAAGTAATTTTAAAGCCAGCCTAGCAACTAGTATTTAAAACGTGTATGAGACAAGTTCTTAATTTAAAATGTTTTGGAGGAAATAGAAAATTTTACTAAACTGACAGGATAAAAAGTTGCTTCCAATGTCTCTGGCTTCAATCTGATTAATTGAGCCTATATCACTTCACGCACCTTTATTTAATTGAAAGCATAAACTCAAAACTGTTTTAAACTTAATATTACAAAATGACACGTTCATCAAATATGTTCTTACAGAACCATAATAAAACAATTAATCTTTAATGTTAAATTTAGACTTAACTAAATTATCTTGAAATGTAAAATAAGTATTTTGGTTCTAACATTAATCTTTATACATTTGAACAGTAACAGTTGCCCCACTTTGTCTAACACAAGATGCAATGACAGTCTCAGCAGTTCATAAGCTGATTAAACAATAGAAAGTGCAATAATTTCCTCTAGAAATCTAGGAGATATGAAAAGTGACAGGAAATAGAAGATAAAAACTGCTACCTTTGCCTGTGACATGGTAAGCTCCCAGTTTATAGCAGCTCTCTCCATGTCCATTAGTCTCACAATTGTGTTTGAGTACATGTGCTGCAGAATCATAGTTTTTCTTCACTCCTTCCAAATAGTCGGCAAGCCTTTGGCACCCTAGAAAAAAAAAGTCAAATTTTAAGAACTAGTCATTTAACTGGTGTCATTGTTTTAGCACCACTAATCTGCGAACAGCGCAGGAGTTTCACCTTCAGGGTCCTTCTCTTTGTAGCACTGAAAACTGTATTCCACTCCCAAGTTATCCAAAAACTGCTTTACTTCATTTTCATCTTCAAAGTTTATAAGTCCAGCCATGTCTCAGCTTTTGCACACCCGCGCAACAGTCCCATGTGTTAGAGATCCTCCCACATCCAGTGCTGCTTGACCTTGGTGAATGAGGAATAGTGTGAGCGTTGCACAAGATTTCCTTGACTTAAAAACTCAATATGGCTGCCGTACGCCGTGAAGTTGTTATGGAAGCGCACTACGGTCACTCAAATAATTGCTTCTCCTTGAATATCAGAAGAACACGAACACACTTGTCTCCAGATTATCTCTTCCTGGTTTCGCAACCCTCCTCTGCGGGCTTCCGTAGTCCAGCCCTCTTGTAATGTACTTCCTGTGCTGTGACCTTTGTTTACTGTCTGTCTGACCAGTCGAAATAGCTCCCAACCGTGAATACTACTTCAACCAATTGGTTATTCAGTCCACGGTTTTCGTCGAAAGAATAATTGGTCGATATGAATTCATCAACAGCCGACAGTTTTCGACATTTTTGCATCGGGAGTGATTTTCCAGCACCGAGGCGACAACAAGTGAGCTAGCTGGTTTCTTTCGTTCTCCGCTAACATTCGTTGGTTGTCACATCTCGTCCTCTCCTCCTGGCTACTGTCGTACCAGTTAGCTTCACCTCAGTCCAGTCAGGTCAACATTGCAAACTTCGGAATCAGCCCATGACAACAACGAAGCAAAGTTACAGTCCTTCGTGCTGATATCGACACCAGTCTCTGTTGTATAAGCTAAAACCACAGTTTTTCTTTTAACCATAGCCATGGCCTGCAGTTTCCTAAACACGGTAAGGCACAGCTTTGGTTTCATGTAATGATATGTAATAAAGTATTGCGATCATGCTTCTTAATAAGACCTAAGGAAGCTGCATGAAATCCAGCTATACCAACAGCTATTTCTGTTTTCAGGATGATGCGGCTCCAGCGGCTCTGACTGACCTGTGTCTCACCTATGTGAGCCAAAACCTGGAGTATTTCTGCGTGAAGCGCCCAGATGGATCCTTGTGCTTCAGGGAGGCTGTACTCTTCCCACAGGAGCTAGCAGACCAGCTGCTAGCCAAGATGGCCACTGAAGGTAAACCTGGTACTCTAAAGACAGAAGTTCATTGTTGGCAATGCATAAACACTGCAGTCAAGTGCTCAGAATCTTCATATTAATGGAAACCAAAATGTTTATAATGTTTTGTTTAACCTCAATTAGTGTAGCTTGTCTGAAAATTGCAAGGGAAACAATGACTATGAGATCTAGGGGTCTTTGAGTATGATTTCCTTCATCAATCAGTATTTTCTGAACTATTTTTTATTTATTTTTTATGAATTAACTCAAAGAAAAACCTAATCCTACCTCTAGATTATAATCTCATAGTCATAGGCTTGGTGTTGTTTTCAAATAGTTACATTTTTATCATTTTTGTGGTGTTAATGCATCAGCTACTACCTAGTGTATGTTTTGTGTCTTGTTTAGAGAAAGGTCTGCTCGTGTTTACAGTTTTCTTAATATTGCCAGAGTAATGTAAGACTGTTCAGAGGGATTTATCATCTGCATCTCCTCAACTTCTATGCCTGTTCTAGGTAGCTTCTTCCCTAACCTACAAAAGAGTAAAATAATATGCTTGTATCTGCCTTAGTTATTATGTCATAAACCACATCGTTGTCAAAGCTTACCAGAGACAGCATTGTGCAACTCTTTTTCAGTGCTGTGTAAATCCCAAAGATGAACCTTGACACAAGTTTATCCCACCACAGGTCTGTTGAATGACAGCACAGTGGGTGTGTTTAGGAACTGCGAATACTTGAGGCTGAGAAGAGCCTGTGTCCGTACTGCACGGATCTCTGCAGAGGCCTTCAAGAAAGCCTTATGCCCTCACAGACTTCTGGAGCTGGATGCTGCCAGGGTCAATGCGGACCTAACCATTCCTGATATTCTGCAGGGACTTGCCACCAATAAATATTGTCAGGTACAAACTTGTCAGATTGTGTGACCCGAACCACCCCCTCATCTCTCAGCATTATGTATAATTTTAAATGTTTTTTTTTTTATTTTATTTTTTTTCAGGAATCCCTCCAGCGACTTGTCTTAACCGGTCTCACCATGTCCTCTCTGGAAGAACCAATCTGGTATCAGTTCAGCTCCCTACAGGGCCTGCGCTCTCTCTCTCTTGCTAATGTAGACTTTTATGATTCTGGGCTAGTTGATGTGTGTTCTCTGCCTCGGCTGGAAAGTCTCGACCTCTCCAACACTTCGATAACCAACCTTACTCCACTGCTGGGCCTGAAGGAGCGGCTGCGCTCACTAACGCTGCATCAGCTGAAGAGGCTAGAGATGAGCACTACTCAGCTGCTGGGAGTCATAGGCCAGTTGAATGTATTGCAGGTCAGTGAAAAGATGGAGTTTAGTTTAGTGTTGCCTCAAAAATATGTTTATGTCCGTTTATATCCGTGCTTGTTTGTACGTGTGAAACCCTGTCAACGCAGCACCTGGACATTAGCGATGATAAGCAGTTTACCTCAGACGTGGCTCGTCAGCTGCTCGCGCAGCCGCGGATCCTGCCTGCTCTCGTTTCCCTCGATGTCTCTGGGAGGAAACAGGTGTGTCTCTGGGATTGTACCAGTTCCTCAATTCTCTTGCAACTCAAATGTAAAGCACATACTTCAGAGTCAAGTTTCTTCTCATGTTTTTTAAATGTTGCAGGTGACAGATGCAGCTGTTAAGGTGTTTGTTGAGGAGAGACCAGGTATGACGTTTGTAGGACTTCTGGCCACAGATGCTGGTTTTTCTGACTTCCTTTCTGGAGAAGGAAATCTAAAGGTAGGAATAAACACACACAGATAAAATTACATTAAAAACTGTAGTTTTCTATGCTAACCCTGTGTGTGTGTGTGTGTGTGTGTGTGTGTGTGTGTGTGTGTGTGTGTGTGTGTGTGTGTGTGTGTGTGTGTGTGTGTGTGTGTGTGTGAACAGGTAACAGGAGAAGCTAATGAGACTCAGATCTGTGAGGCACTGCGGCGGTACAGTGAGAGGGAGGGTTTTGTGAGAGAAGCTCTATTTCACCTGTTCAGCCTGACCCATGTCATGGAAAAACCAAGGCCTGACATCCTAAAGGTAAACTAATGTTTTTCTCTCTCTCTCTCTCTCTCTTAGAAAGCAATATCAGTGATGTCATATATACTATTTTCTTTGTTTTTTTTTCCCAGCTGGTAGTTTTGGGTATGAAGAATCACCCAGCAACTCTAAATGTCCAGCTGGCAGCTAGCGCATGTGTGTTCAACCTGACGAAGCAGGACCTAGCAGCAGGAATGCCAGTTCGATTGCTGAGTACCGTCACTCAGCTTCTACTGGAGGCCATGAGGACTTTTCCCAACCACCAGCAGGTAGCTTTAAACTTAGCACAGTAGTATGCCACTAATTCCATTTATGGAGATTTTTCTTTTTGAGGTACAAAATGACTCAATTTTCCCTTTCCCAATTCAACCATCTCTTTATTTTTATATATATATGTATATATATATATATATATACATATATATATATATATATTACACACACACAATGGGCATTATAACACAGAGAATAAACAACAGAAAAATAAATTAAATGGTTTAAAATTTGTTCTTCAAAACAATATAACAAGAAATTGATACTTTATTTTTCCCTGTTGAGGTTGTAGTCAGTAGAGATATTTTTTCTACCATTTGTGTATCTGCAGATGTTTGAAGAAAGAACCTAACACTTCTGAATCGGTCATCACATTTTTATGACCTTAGGGAAAACAAATAATTGTGTTAGTCCCACCAAAACCAAACTTTTGAAATGCATGTAAACATGTCAGTCCAGCCGAAATTGTGCAAAACTGGAGCTCTCAAAACGGAACTAACACACTTAGATCATGCAGTTGGTGGTGAAATAACTCCTGCATTTACTATCTTGCTCAACGTTACTCATACAAACCTGGATGCACTGTACAAGCTCCAAAGTTCCTGCATCTTTTTGTGAAAACATTAAAATATGCATATATTAACACAACTGAATTTTAAACAAAGATCCGCTTTCATTCAGATATTTTACTGTTTGTCAAACAACTAAATGGGTCAGAATTGGGACAGAAAAGCAGCACATTAAGATTGTGTCAAGCTGTGGTTGTAAAGCATTTCCATACTGCTGCTTTGCTCTGATCAATCCCTATTTTTTTATAATAGCAGCATTATTGGGAAAAAACCTTTCAAGTAACTTAAAAAACAACATCTATGCAGTGAATTCAGCTACACTTAACGTATGATGCTCTCTCTCAGAAGTACCAGAATGTTTAGGATGTTTTTTTGCATATTGACATTTTTGGGTGAATTACTCAGTTACCTTTCTGTGCATGTACATTATCACACGGACAGTGGTCCAGTTAAGTGGCCAGGTCAAGGTATAAACATAGCTTGTTGTACATGTAACTGCAGTTAATGAAGTTGGCAATTGCTGTGGGTTTGGCTTTGTTAAAGGAGGTAGTGATAGAAGCCTGCAGCTTGGGGAGAGAGGTTATCCATTACAGGGACTTCCCATAACCAGACAAAAGATGCTTCCTTTTTTGTTTTCTAATGAGATAAAAACAATTATAAAATGGTACAGTGCTAAAGTTATCTTTGTATTTTATTTGTAATATAAGGATTTCCTGTTTCACATTGCAACTTAATTCTGGGATCTTTGAATTAGTAACTAATTGATGTATTTGTGCAGTAAGAATAAAGATTTTTTTTTTTATTATTAAAGCAATCCTTAAGTTATACAGTAAAAGTTGCACCATAAGAATTCCACATATATTAACTTTTGAACAAAACTTCTACTGTATTTTGCACTTTTTCCTTATATTTGCACCTCTTCACTTGAACAGAGCTGATTGGATAATTGCTTTATCAGTCAACTGAGGCCCTATCAACGGATATTTTTCAGGTTTCGCAACTAAGCTTTGCTTTCTTCTCCCTTAGCTGCAGAAGAACTGCCTACTGTCTCTGTGCAGCGATCGCATTTTGCAAGAGGTTCCATTCAACAGGTGAAAAACACATATTTTGTTACATACAAATTTCTGTCCTCTGTTTATGTACCTGAAACAAATGTTTCAAAAATACAATAAGAAAAACCCTAAAAGTAAAAAAATCTATAAATGTGCCTCAGTATGATGAATAATTTTGATGCTTCTGTCAAAAGCATAATTTAAAAATCCAAATTTTTTCTGCTTTAAAGGTTTGAAGCAGCTAAACTAGTGATGCAGTGGCTCTGCAACCACGAAGACCAGAACATGCAGAGAATGGCTGTCGCCATCATTTCCATACTGGCTGCTAAGGTTTGATTGGTGTTTTGTTTATGTGAGATTACCTGGTTTCCATGGATTTTAAACAATCTGCTATTTGAAAATGCTGATTTTTCTTTTTCTCTTTGCAGTTGTCCACAGAGCAGACAGCCCAGCTGGGAGCAGAGCTGTTCATAGTGAAGGTATGTTTGCATGATTTCTCCCTTTACTGATACATTTACCAGAAAAAGAGGTGAATTTTCATCACAAATACTTTATCTGTCTCTCTCTCTCTGGCTGCAGCAACTGCTCCACATTGTGCGACAGAAGGCAACTCAGGGCGTGGTGGACGCAACCCTCAAATTTACACTGAGCGCACTCTGGAACCTCACAGACGAATCACCTACAACCTGCCGCCATTTCATCGAGAACCAGGGGCTGGATCTGTTCATCAAAGTTCTGGAGGTACACAGAAATATCTACATGAACATGGAGCATGAACAGCCTGGAGCTGAATTCTGGAAATGAATCATCACTCATAATTTAGTGATTTTGACTATTATTACATATATGTAAACCTTTAAGGCTTTCTGACTCATTGTTGTTTTATATGTGTACATTCCCCTGCTATCCACCCTCTCTACAGTCTTTCCCCAATGAATCCTCCATTCAGCAGAAGGTTCTCGGTCTTCTGGTGAGTTTCCTGCTTTTTATTTTTTTGTTTGTTTTTAACTTTGAATGTTGACTGGAGTAACTGCATTTACACACCAGGATTGCTTCTCCCCTGTTTGCTGTGCAGAACAACATAGCAGAGGTTGGGGAGCTACACGAAGAGCTGATGGTGCAGGGCTTTCTGGATCACATCAGCACTCTGCTGCACAGCCCGGAGGTGGAGGTCAGCTACTTTGCAGCGGGCATCCTTGCACATCTGACGTCAAGAGGGGAGGAGGCCTGGACACTAAGCCCCAGTCTTCGGTCCTCACTGCTTGAACAGCTGGTAGAAAAAAACACAAACATGCTCATAACTTGGTTACATCCACACTCGGTGATTTCCATAGTTGTGTTGACTGTAATATGTTTGTGTGTCTCTAGCATGCGGTCATCATGAAGTGGCCTCCGCCAGAGAGTGAAATGGTGGCCTACAGGTAAGATGAAAGTTGCACATGACTGTTATTAAAAAAAATATTCCAGATACACTATTTTATAACATATTTTAAACTGTATACAAGACTTATATGTCATCTATATTAATAAAACTGGTGACTGAAGCCATCAAATAAATACATGAAATAAAGAGATCCATTTGAGATGCAGCAGAGTTAAAGTTGAGTCCCTAAATGCCCTCACAACATTTTTTTAAACACCAAAATGAAAAATAATAGAAAAGAATTAACCTTAAAACCCTGTCATAAAATTGTAGGACACAACCTGAAACAACTGACACTGAGATGAAAAGATCAAATATACTGTCTTTGTCTCCCTTTTCAGGTCATTTAACCCCTTCTTTCCCCTACTGGAGTGTTTTCATACCCCTGGTGTCCAGTTGTGGGCAGCCTGGGCCATGCAGCATGTGTGCAGCAAGAATGGTAAGACACACACAGACACACACATGTGGCGGTACTACTCCAGAGAGGCTGCATTTACATCTGCACAAAATCAGAACAAATGTACTGGATTTTAAAACTTTGCATTTACATACAGAAGAGCAACAGCTGATGTGAACAAGTGCCTGTTTGTTTTATGGAACTGTAGAAGATAAAAATAGTTCTTGAAAAAGGTAAATCTATAACACTACTGTACAAACAGGGAGCAAACCTTGCAGACACATTCGTGCTCTAAAGTAAGCGCAACAAGTAAGTGGAAGGTCCTAAATCATGAATCATGAATCACACAGTTCTAGGGGTTTTTTGTATGTAAATTTGAGTTGGAAAAATATCAAAAGGGAGCCAAGATTTCCACAAATTAAAGCAGGTCACTGTGTGTCAGTGTACAAGTGGTGAGTGTATGAGCGTAAAATCAACCCAGCACTTTCTGCATTAAAAGCTAGCGTGTGGAAATATTTTGGCTACTATAAAGATGAAGAAAAGTACCTGGACAAGAGCCACAGTATATGCAAGTTGTGTCAAACTAAACTTAAATATTTTGGGAACATGACAAAAGTCAGATATCATGTTACATGTTTCCACTTGGAGTGGTAAGAAAATCCCATACTTGTAGCTGTTGCCAACCAGAGGACCACCGAGCAAGCAATGGCAAAGTTTCCACAGAGAAAAACCAAAACAAATCCCAAACTCCATTAGATCTTTTCTTGCCAAGGATTTATGTCCATATTGAGAATGTTGCGCACTTTGGAGCTGAGATATTTTATAATAAATTCACAAAAGCTGTGCTTCACAGTAAAACTTAAACTGTTTTATTTGGTTGAAGGGTTATATTGTTAATAGTACAAAGCAGTATAATGTTGGTTATAAGTTTGTTATTTATGTTAGTGATTGAGAATATGCTCAACTTTGCATTTATTTACTTCAAGAATCCTGCTACAGGCATATTTTCCCTGATGGTATGTTGCAGTGCTGGGATAAATGCTTCAAGCTTCAAGATGAAATGCCGAATCACTTCCATTTATTTAATCAAAATAGATATTGGAAGTAAATTCATAATGGGTAAAATCAAATACTTTGCTTTTAAAAGTATAAAGGAGTCAAATAATTGTTTTATAATCACATCAGATTATAGATCACGCAGTGATGAAACACGATCAACAACCAATAGATGAGCTCTGACAAAAGCAGAAACAGGAATCCCGACAGTCAGAACAACAGCAAAAATGGACAACAAAAAAAAAAAAGACGAACAACGGTGGATCGTCCAGAAAGAGAAGCGGATGGTTATTAAGAAGTAAATGTCTGCTGTGGATCAATTATGTGTTACAGTATCATGATCTAACAAATGAGAGAAGAATAGAAAACTCATTCATCTCTCCAGATTCTGATGAGTCGGTGTAAATCCTGGTGGAGATGCAAAGGCACACTTAATAATGTGTAATTCCCTCCTGGAGGGAAACTCTCCCCTTGTTTGCTTTGCTGTGGGCAGATCAGCCCTGTTTGATATCAACTGTCCAACATATCACAAAAAATGCTATAAGAATCTAGTCTTTTAAAAAGTGATTCACAGTCTTTATCAAATCTCAGTCTGAAACTAGGCTGAGGCTTAAAACTCTAAACATTTGTCTTTAGATGTGAGCTGGTGGTTTTCTAGAGTCTTTTGCAAATCTTTTAAAAGTCTTCTGGTGTAAGACCAGCATTAATCGAATCATTTAAAGATTCATATCCTACAGTACATACACACCCGTTAATACCAGCTTATCAGTGTGCTTTTTACACTTTACCGGTGTTGAACAGGCTTACTGAAGGAGTAACGACTCAACTCTGAAGATAAGCCTTCTCACCTTTTAAGCTGATTGATTGTCAACATACAATATGTTTCACATGCAAAACATTTTGGATCATCAAAAGCACACGCTGCTCTTAGAGTGCACCCATTCTGCAATACATCTGAACCATTCACCTGTCACTGACAGGATGGAGGTACGGAGGGAAGTTGCAGGAAGATTTTGTTAAAATACAGGGGAATCAGCATGTTGTTTGGTTTTTTTTGGTCAGTACAAGTGCTATCATGAAAACTTTTGGATACCTCTCCTTTCCACTGTCTGCAGCTTCACGCTACTGCAGCATGTTGTTGGAGGAGGGCGGTCTGCAGCAGCTGGAGCATGTTCATGCACATCCACAGACCCACAGAGACGTCAAACTGCTGGCTGAAAGCATTCTGGAGAGTCTTCAACGCCACAGAGCCAGAACAGGTCAACCTGCACACACGAGCCGCCGGCCACCACCACATTAACGCCACAGAGGTAAAAGCTCATGAGCACGAGTCGTATTTACATTTTCTATCTTGGACTAAGAACAGTTTAAGAGATTTAATCCTTTAACATCTTCTGTTTCAGAATGATGCTCCCTCCTCAAGAAGAGGACACAAGTCTGGTTCCCACCACAGTGAGAGGACGTGCATGTGTGCGATTGTAAATGTATATTTCACAAACGTACACTTAAAAGAGTAAAGGACGGAGGCGTTGCAATTCTTTGCACACACACACTAACTTTATTTATTTCCTTTGTGTTTGTTTCAAAACAAATATTTGTGTGCAAATCCTTCAATTAAGATCTGAAATTATGATAAGCTGTTGGTCTGTTAAGCTAAATTTGGAGTATTTTTGTGCTTGCTGACTTTGGTATCAAGATGTTTTTTTTGTTTGTTTTGTTTTCTTTCTTTCTTTTTTTTTTTTTCTTGTTTTTTTGTACCAAAAACATGCTAGTTCACACTTGGAAATCTCAGACTGGGATTGAACCCCAATAGCTGAGCTGAGGGCCAGTTCCCTGCTGTGCTCATAATGTTGCCAAATGCTCTGGTTGATTAATCTTTAAATGTATGCATGACACTGCTGTGAGCTCAAGCATGCTAGTCTGAATGCTGCTTATATTCATTTTAGGAACGTCTGCTTATGTTTATAGCAGTGCTCTGTTCACTGAATGGGTCCTCAAAACTACTGTTGCTCCCCTCTTTCCTTCGTCTTCTATCTGCTAATGCCTTTGATATGATGTGACAGACAACTTGCCAAGGGTGTGTCAGTGGGTTCAAATGTTCCCAACATTACATCAGAAACCCAGACTATATTAGAAGTCTGAAAATCTCCAGTGTATTGGTCTTTGCTGAACATTGTGCAGCTCTAAATCACTCATGTCAGTGGCAAAAAACCAGCAGCACAGAAAACTCAAGCAGAATTTACATGATAGGTTGCGTACCACGGTCTGTTTTGACTGGGTTAGTGCACAATGCACTCTCCAGAACATAAATGGTGGGCAGCATAGTCATGTTAGATATAATGTAGAGTCTCAACTGTTTTCTCTTTGAGAAATTTGTGTATATATTATGTTCGCTCTGCATCTCAATGTGTCAGTCTTAAAGACAGAGACAGCACTTCGGTGTGATCGTGTGTATGTACGTTTGTACAAGTAGCTGAATCTACAAGAGTGTATGTAATTTGTACATAATAGACTAGAGAGAAATAGGCATTGTTCAGAAATGTTTGAATTGGTGGCATGGAAATTATTCTATTGTATGTCTTCTGTTTTAAGAGTCATGATAAAGTGGAAAATTAGCAGCCGTGTGATATTAAGCTGTTATAGAAGACTGTCCAGAGAAGACAACCCTGATGCCCACATTTTCCTTTTTCTGCTCTTAAGCCCCCTGCTAGCATTTTCTTTGCAATCAATACCAACTTCTCTTTAAAAAGTTTTAATAAGACTGTGACCCTGAGGTAATGTTAGATCAGGGAAGGCTTGTTAAAATGATGAGATGTATGTAGATGGAGATGAATACATTTGGCTACAAAATGGTACTCTACATCACATCTCAGTGAATTATGGTTTTATTATTTTCTGAAATCTCTTATGTGAGCTTGGTATTTATGTATGTCTCCCAGATTAATCCACAGTTTAAACAAAGACTAGAGAACATAACTGTTTTTTTTTCCTCTCCAACAAATTAATTTGACCAAGTAAATGTCACTGGGAATTAAAACAGAAGGCCAGTTTTTTACAAGGAATTTAATTCAAATGGAAAATGCAAGACGTCCTGATACTGTATGTTTGCGCCATGTTGCTGCTCATGTTTTCAAGTTAGGAAATAAAGAATGTACATTGCCATAAACTGGAGATGACACTTGTGTGGCTTTTTTGTTCAGCCATAAAAAGCAGAATGTAATAAAGTAAGAAGAAAAAGTAAATATTCTAACCTTTATTGGCTGACTGTCACAAAAGCAAACAACCTAAACTAACGCACGGACACTGGGGAAAATCAATAGATGGTAAGAGTCTGGCATGAGTTTACAGAGTGTATAGAGCATACATGTAGTCATGTGAGTGCGACACATTTATTCTCCAGTGTATCGTGGAGGTCTCTTCTCGATGAAGGCTGCCATGCCCTCCTGTCTGTCCCGCGTGGGGATGACCTGAAATGTGATGGAGAGTTAAGCAGCGGCAGCATCAAATCATCTGCTCAATCATCCACATATTTTACATAGAGATTTAGGCCAAAGGAAAATTCCTGACCCGGGAATCTTCACAGAGTTCTGGAAACACCTCTTACCCGAGCGTAACACATCCTCTCTATTGCCATTGCTGAACTAATGTCAACCTGGAAGAGAAAAATAAAAGTCACTGCTTTTACTTGTGTAATGAATTACAAAAAATAAAAAACACTGAAGATCTGTGATTAACAAAGTACCTCAATTCCTCTATTCATTGCCTCCTTTGCCATCCGCACAGCAATAGGAGCCTGGGCATCGGAGAAAAAAAAGAGCATAAGAAGCTGATTATACACATACACATTATACACCAGCTGTTATAGCCATCACCATGAAGCTCCTACTTCGCATAGTCATGGACCGGATCGTTATTTACTGCTGAATCAAGGAAGGTGTTTAAATATCTTGGGATCTTCCTCATGATTTGGGGTAAAATAGCAACATCAGCAGTGATGATCATGAGACTGAAACTACGGGTCACAAAAATTAAGTTTTCTCTGGAGCTAGGCTGGAGCTCAGGCACCAAATGAAAATGCTCCTTTGGGGTGAGAGGGAGCAGTTCAGGCAATGCCCCAGCACATTTTTGGAATTTCTTGGAGGGGTTACATGTCTTGTAATGTAGGGATGGACCTCTGAGCAATCCTGATTAGCCTGCTTCCACCACAACCAAACATCAGGCAAGTGGAAGACAACAGCCGCAACGACAAAAAGATCAAAAAGCTATCATCGCCTCCACCTCACTCTCGTTCACTTCAATCTGTCACTCAATCCACACTGAATTTGCTGTGAATGTGTGAGCTTTGCTATATGTGGTCCACTTCTCCACTTGACTGCCACTCTGGCCCCACTGACTGGGAGCATCGGAGCTGGAGTGAAAGATATCTGGAGTGACAGAGGCCTGGAGGGAGAGAAGAGAAAAGCAAGGGGAAGGTGGGAAGAAAACACCAGGACGAATGAAAAGAGGGAGAAGAGATGAGATAGAGAGCAGATGCTTGTCTGAAGGAAGAGAGACGATATATTAGTGTCTAGGCTTTATCACAATGAGAAAATTGAGTGTTTACATCCTACCTGGGGCAGTATCTCTCTAGCCAGGCTGAGCGCCTCTCCGTAGGCAGCATCTCCTGTCTGGTTCTGTTGTACAGCTCTGTTTACCAGCCCCATCTCCAAAGCAGTCTCCCCCCCCAAACGCCTACCTGAGGTAGACAGAGACAGAGTTATACACAAAGCCATTTTGTAATTTTTTGCCACTTGTGTTTCTGTATCACCACCTGTGAATATGAGCTCCTTGGCCAGAGTGATGCCAACCATCCGCGGCAGCCGCTGACTGCCCCCTGCAGGACAAACCACGTCAAGGTGAACTCTCACAGCTGCTTCATCGCTCAACCTAAAGAATCAATGCAGTCCAGGGTCAATTCTGTGACCTCTGTTTGTCTTACCGGCCCCTGGGAGCAGCCCCCGTGTCGTCTCAATCAGACCCATCTGTGCAGAATATGCTGAAACACACACAAAGAGAGAGAGAAGGGCAGTTGAAGGTCTATGCTGCTGAGTGTCATTAAGCTCAGGAAGGTGCAAAGTCTGACTGATGCTTCTGTCAGAGCAGCAGACCCAAACACCTGCTCACCTAGCTGGTCCAGGTTTGACCAATCACAGAGCTCCCATGCCTAACACAACCAATCACACACAGAATCATCTGCACAAACAGCTGGGCAGATGGCTATCATTAGTCCCCACACACTCATCAAGAGAAAAATAGTCCCACAGGTGGAAAACACACACCTTTAAAATGCCTCGCTTAAATTACTAATGCAAACTTTTATCATATATAAGACATCCAGTTCAGCCTTTAATATGTTCTAAAGCACTGTTTGTCAAATGAGGGTAAACAACTCTTTTGATTACTTGGAGACAGTACAGGAGATACAAGAGAAAATAGACAAAAAACAAAAATAGTTGTAAACTACATTTTCTAAATTTTATATTCAGTTTAATTCATCCATGTCACCTCAACCCATGTCACCTACACACCAGGATTTTTTACACATTCTGGCTCATACCAGATAACATCACCTGTCAATCACTTGTCAGCATGGAAACGTGAAACATGGCTGAAGTGTAGCAGCGATGCTGCTGAAAACGGAGTCAGCTGCCAAATAAGGTGACAAATAAAATTCTGTTGGTATTTAGGCAAAAATGTTTTAATTTGGATTTACATCCACCCAAGGCAATATGTTTCTTATGTGGGGAGAAACTATCCAACAGCAGCACGAAGCCAGCGCATCTCTGGTGGCGTCTCTCTAGAAAGTTCGTTGTCATGTTTTTAAGCCGTTTGAGTTTTTTTTTAAAGGAGGAAATTTGCTGAATTTATGTCAACACAAGACACAATGGGAAACGCCTCCACCTCATCATCAAAAGCCCTGGAGGCTTCTGATGTGGTGTCTTTGCTCAAGGCTAATGCCAAAAAAAAACCCTCACCATCACGGAAGACCTCATCCTGCCTGCAGGCAGAAACAATGATGGACAAAAATGCAGCGGAAAAACTAAAATCTGCACCTTTGTCGGCTGATAAACCAACATCGAAGTATCTGTTGGATGTGGCATGCTAGCCTGCAGCTGTTTTTAGCTGTTTGGTAAACGATGAAAAAAAATTGTAAATACATAGTTTAAAAAAAAAAACATTTTTTAATGAGTTGCGGGAAAACTTGAATATTTTCACTCCATAACTGAATAAATCTGGCACTGATAGCACCTTGTTGTTTATCTCTACTTCTAACCAAAACTGGCGGTACTAGGCTAAAGAATTATTCCACAGGGAGTACAAAGTTTGAGAAACACTACCCTAAAGTAATGGTTTATTCCAGTTAGAGTTCATAAGTTCCATGTTCCAATTAGGAAAAATTAAAACAATTTTCAAGCCTTTCTTTAAAATTTCATTAGAAAAAAACAACTAGCTAAAGACTCAGGGACCGCCTGAACTGAAAAGCTCTGCTCTGATCTACAGTACTGCAAAAACAAGAGCTGTCAGTCTGCAGAAATGACCCTAAGCGCTGCTATCCTCCACCACCCTGTTTCAACTCGCCGCTGATCTTATATGACTGGACATGTGACGGATGCAAAGCGAACATGACATCACCTTTCCAAGCGAATTAACATCACCTGAATGAAGAACAAAGACGTGACTCAAGCGTAAAGCAGCCTCCTCCTGCTCTGGATTGACAGGTGAAGTCACTCACCAGCGGTGCGGAGGTCACAGGCCAAGGCGAGCTCCAGTCCACCTCCGAGGGCAGTGCCGTCCATCGCCGCGATGGTCGGCGTGGGCAACGATGCTGCCAAGGCATTGACACACAGTGAGGAAAGTCCACAACTGTCTGTACACACATATTAACATGAGCCCATTTATCTATCGATTCTCTTTCTACCTATTTGAGTCATGAGGGAGCGCAGGCCGTGAACAAACAGATCAGACTCAGTGTTGTTCATCAGAGCTCTCTCTTTTAGGTCAGCACCTATGTACACACACATGACACACACAAATTATCACCTCATACAGAAACAGGTTTTCTGGTATGTTTCAGATGTAAATGAGACCTCTCACCTGCACAGAAAACTCCTGGTACTAAACTCCTGAAGATAACAACTCGCACTGCAGAGTCTCTGGACAGAGTGGACACCAGCTCCTTCATCTGAACACACACAGGACTCAGTCACTGTGTGCATGTAAACATGTGTGTGTGTCAGCTGTAGAGGCATGCTTACCTGTGACACAAACACATGGCCGAGAGCATTTCTTGCTTTATGTCGGCACATCATAACTTCAACGATGCCTGATGTTAGAAAGATAATAAGGGCACCGAGAGGACAGCAAGAAGAAATTAATAACAGAGATAAAGATGCAAGTATTACTTCCTGTTGCCATGGCAACGTGTCTAATCAGAGCTTGTCAACAGATCTCACGGTCATACAACCTTCCCAAACAAGCCATACTTGTTCCGTCTTTTTCAAATTGTACCATCTTTAATGGTAACATTTAACATGCAAACTGAGGCATGTGGGGTCTGAGATTAATCTGGTTTTTCGTCATTTCTGAGCATTACAAAGTCTGATCTTGGAATAAACTTAAGGAGATGTCCAGTCCTGGATAGATAGAGAGTTATGCTGAATGTTTTCCACTTGTCTATTATCCTTCTCGCTTAAAGCTGGATACAACTGCTGTCTGCTTTGAAGATCCTGATGCATGGTATGAGACAAAGCTTTGTTTACACACCTTTAAGAGTATTTTAAAAATTACCCTGAAGAAAACTGCTAGGTGCTGCAGTGATTCACACAGAAAGAATGCTCCTCATTTAGGCTCCTCATACAGAAAATGGATGGAAAATTATTGTTCTTTTACATAACTTTATAACTGGACGTAAAAATTTGTGTTGGATTTAATTGGTAAAGGGTGTAAATAATTCTGTGTCTTGCAATAATATTTGGAATTCTTTTTTTTAATATGAAACGGTTTCTTGTTTTATGCTGCCAACTTGACTGGGACTGCCTCAATTCCTAGCTAACTAAAAGACAAAAAATATTAATTCATTCTTTAAAACAATAATCTAGCTCCAACTAAAATAGCTCAGTTTGAAAAAAGCGATAACTATGAAATACTATTTATCAATTCATTCATTTAGAAACAATAATCTTTACATTTGCATTGAAATATTAAGTCTATACAGAAAAAAACCTTAAATAAATTATTATTATCATCACTATCAATGATAATAATAATTCTGTAGTTTAAAAAAGTAAAATAAAAATAGATTTTAGCTAAAAATAGTAAGAGGAAGAAAAACCAAAGGAAAGTTTAAGATCCTTGTTTATAATATGGTTTTAGGTACAGATTCTTCAACAGAGACTTTGTAAATTCTGATGCTTCATGACTTCTCCAGAGAAATAAACACAAGTCTTTTCTAAAGATAATTTAGATCTAAAGATAATTTAGATGGGTCTCATCACCTGTGGGAATACAGCCTGTTTTTTATTAGAACGTATATACATTTGACATTTTAACAGGAAAAACAGGATTTGAAAGTAGAAGTCTTGAGCTCCAAATGCGTCCCTACCCTCGTCTTCCCCCTCTAACCGCTTCAGGTCCACCTCTGCGCGATCAGCCGCCTGTGTGCTCTGGCTGCGGCTGTTAGCGGCAGTGTGCGCCGTCAGAAAGCGGCCGCCTCGGCCAACAAGTCGCGCTCCGTCCCGAATGGTCACGTGGGCGGTTCGGCGGTGCGATTCGCGCAGATTCATCCGGCAACTCTGCGCTGCCAGTCTGCAAAACAGAGTTGTCATCCTGGCCCTCTACTTTTGCGTTTGACCTCCAGAAAGCAGGATGAGAGCGGAGCAAAGTTGGGAGCCAGACAGCAGGAAGTTGTTCTTCTTCTTCTTCAGGGGATTTTTATTTTGGTGATTGCAAAGCAACGTTTAGCAGGAAGTTTGGTGGAGGTTTCTTCCTGTAAGAGGAGGGACTTGGCCTCCTGGTCTGACTCTGAATCCAGCAGTGGCAAAGTGCAAGAATGGCTCAAACAAGACAGAAAACACTCAAGTTAAAATTTAATGACAATATTTAAACATTTAAGCCTTAAAATTTGGAAATTTTTGGATTTCTTTGAGTTGTTCATAGAGTGCAAATTTTTGGTCAAACAGATACAGTCACCATTTCCTTCAAAGAAAATCAAATGATAGAATTTGAGATTGTTTATTTATTTTGCATTTCCTCAGTCTAACCTCTGTCTCTTAAACACACAAAGAAACACACAACTCTATCGTAAACTTAAACCTGACAATAATCTGAATCCCCTTGAATAATTTATATGTGGACACACCTGTGTTCCTCAAAAAGAAGCTGAATTTTCACATTGTACTCCTGCAAACAGACTTTGGTCCCTATAGGATGAATAAGTATTTGATGCCATGCCTCTGGTGTGTCCAGTCTAGACAGAGCAGCTTGTTGAGATAAGATTTTTCCGTGAAGCTGTTTATGTCTAGTCTGACTATGCATTATTGAGCAAGTCTTCACAAGTTATGCAACCATGCAGTAAGACAGTGGCTCTCATGGCACAACAGCTTCAGATAAAGAGAGAGCCGAGTCTGAGCGTAGATTTGCATGCACGTGATAGAAGTGGGCCAGTTGTCAATCATTTTTTATCATCATTATTTTAATTTTTTAATTATTTTTTTATTATTATTTTTGATCAGAAGTTTTCAGAGTAATTTTTATTGCTTTCTGACTTCTTCATCTTTATGTGATTAACAGTGACGCTACTTTGGCTGATAAGTCCTATTAATTTTGCAACTGGGATGTAAAAAATTTAATTCTGAAAACACAGTAAAATGTAACATCCGAATTTAGGGATTTGAAAGTATAAACCGATATTCTATACAAAATAGAGCACAAAAACCCTGAGATGTTAAAAGTTAGACATTTTACTGTGTCATGATAAATATTAGCTTAAATTGAATTTGATGGCAGCAATTTGTCTCAAAAAACAATGGAATGGAGCAACACAACAAGCAGCTAAAAACACATCTTTTTAAACTTACTTAGTTTTATTTGTTTTTGTGATCTACTTTGTGATTTTTATTTTGAAAGGTGCTGTGTAAATAAACATTTACCTACTTACTTTACAGGATACAAATGTAGATTCTACTGAAGAGAAACAGCTGGAGGGGCATGTTGTATATATACATATTAGCTTTACAGGTACCAATCTTTGACATATTTGGGTATAAAAACAGCGCTTTACAGAGGTAGAGTCTCTACAAGTAAAAATGGGCAGACGTTCAGCAATCTGCAAAACCTTCTGGTCATGATCTTCATTTCTCTCATGGTAATGATTGCATGAGCTTGAAAACAGTTTGAGAAATCACCTTCTGTGACTACAGCTGTACCACAAAGAGGTTAAAACTCCATCAAGCAAAGATGAAGGATATGTGAACATGATCTATCACCACCATCTTCTCTGGTCCAAAATCATTTAAAATGGACTGACACAAAGTGTGAAAGTATTCTGTGATCACACTCAAAAAAAAAATTTGAAATACCCTTTTAAATATCACAGAGTCTGCATCCTCTGAACTAAAGAGGCGAAGGACTTTCTGACTGAATGAGCACTAACTTTAAAAGCCTGCCTCTGGCAAATGGCATGATGCATAAATGTCGTTGGAACTGGAAAATTTGCACATCCGAAAAAGGAACCATCTATGTTGGAGGGTTTATACAGGTTTTAAGGCAACATATATTATTTCCATACAGACAGCATCTTTCAAGGAAGGCCTTGCATATTTCAGCAGGACAATGAAAACCCCACACTGAATCTAAAACTGTATAACTTTATAGAAAAAGGTCCAGGTGCTGGACATATCTTTTTTTTAATGGGCAAGTTGTTGTATTTTAAACACTGAAATTCTGTTCCTGTTTTTAGTAACCTTTATATTAATTTATTCAGCACTTTTATAAGACTGTTATGTTGTATTGTATGTATTGTGGACATGTCACTCTTGGACATAAACGTATAAATAAGGGTAAAATTTAAGAAAAGCCCCACCTTTATTGGAACTGGATTTTTAAATTGATGAGATGGATGCAAAGGGTGTAGTGTATGTGGCTGTGTGTGTCTGGCAGGTGTCAAATCAAGATTATATGGATAAAGTGAAAATGAGATTATGTTCATAACTGCACAGAGGTATTCTTAACATACATTTTGACTCAGAAATGTTACCACTGTAAAGACACAGGTTCAATAAAAAAGTGGGAAAGATAGTAAGACAAGACATTTAATTATAAATGTTATCTGTGATCAGCATCCCTTGAGGTAATAGAAGAGAGAGATTAGGATTAGCCTGTGGGTTGTGTTGCACTGAGGTGGAAACATTACCTGAAGGATCAAGAGAAGAACAGGTTGTTCAGATTTGATGCCTGGCAGGTTTTCGTTTGTCTTTTTGTGTGTGTCTTGAAACAGGCAGCGGATGGAAGATGACGCTAGCAGTTTGAGTGTGAGAGTGGGTGAGTGACAGAAGCTAAGCTTGATGGACTCTGACTGACGCAGACAGCTTAAAACAGGACAAGATACCTGAACACGCATCACACCAGGACTGATCTCCAAGATAAATACAAGCCAACTAAACAATTACTCCCATCAATAAGGATAAAATCATAAGAAGTTAGTTGTTCAGATTAGTGTTTTTCTTTGCTGCCAAATTTCTTTTATTCCCCAGTCTTTACCTGATCCCATGCAGCTTTCCCCCTCCAATCCTGTAGAGGTCATCCTTGTATCAGAAGGCTGAACATAGGGACTGAAGCTCTGTCCTGCTGTTTCTTCTTTTGTTTCACCATGGACCTCTGTTTGGTTTCACCTTCCACACTTGTCAGAGTCAATAACAGGCTTCTCTAGAGACACATGAGCTCATAAAAAAAGAGTCTCCCTCTCAGCCTCCGTCTCATCATCTACTTTTATCAGAAGCAGGTGTGTGTGTGTGTGTGTGTGTGTACACTGCCTCAGATAGACACCCATTCTCAGCCTCATCAAAGCCCAGGGCTTAGTTTGAACAGTGAGGCCTGGTGACAGGGTACGATGTCGCGCATGAGTCACAGAGAGTGAGTGGTGCTCATCTTCCAAGATATCTGTCAAAAGTAAGATGGCACAGTGATCTGCTCAGGGCAAGTGCAATGTTTTTGACCTTTGTATCTGATGATACTAACACATGATTGTGTTTGGCAAGCTGAGTCTGAACACTGGGCTTTTGCTCCACATACATCTATAAAAACACTCAGCTCAGTCTTTTTAAAAATGTCATTTATCTACAAAACCTTGAAAGAAAACAATTATTATGAATGCTGCTTTATTTGTAGGCACATTTTTGGATGCAATGGAAACAAAAATGATGGAAAAAATGATAAAGCAGGGTGAATATTGAAGGAGATTGTACATGTGTGTAAGAAAGGGCAGGACACAGACAGGGGGTGCAGTTACGAGCCCATTAATATCACTTTAAGTGCATAAAAGCAGGGTGGAGTGGATTAATATTATCTCTGGATAATTTTGACATCCTAAAACATCCCACCTGAACACCCATGCACATTCATGCATGTGCACATGCAAAATGTCATGTTAATCCATCCATGAGCCGCTAAGATGTTTCTGTGCCCAACACTACTGTATTTTTACTAACACCAAATATGCAATCTTACCTTCTATCAATAAAAGTGAACAAATTTGGATTATTCCACTGAAACTAGTCCCAGTGAAATGCAGAGTTTCTTTATTTAATGCCAAAAAACTCTCTTGTCAAGCTGGGAAATGCATTAATCAAAACCACACATATTCTAAAGGTAGTCACCTGAAATAGAAAAGTCAGGAGTATTTAGGGTTGACACATGGCTTTAGTAGTGTAAATGTTCCATGCACATTACTACACAAAAGACACCATGTACAGTATTTGACCAGTTTCTGATGACTCCTCTTCTGACCTCTTACAGGCCATAAATAAAATATAATATTTCTGCGTTCTGTCTCTTCATGTTTAATCAACTTTCTTTCCCCAGATCACACGCCCATAAATTCAGCACAGAGTACACAGAGGCAGTCAAGACTGACTGATAGATGACTGTGCTCTGGGTTAAATTACATTAGGATGATGGAGCTGGTTATGTGCTGAAAAAAAACCATCAGGCTCGTAGCCTGAAAGATGGGGCACAGTGGGAGAAGAGTTACGACCATACTGAGCCATCAGGAGAAAAGGGAAGGGAAGAATTACAGCTTTATAAAAAAAAGTATTGCAACAGAACTCAGCCGATGCTGAGTAAAAATCTGCTGCTAGTCGATAGTTTCACTCACCATTATTCAGTCCAGCAATCCCACCAAAGAAGTCCTAAACATGGGGGTAATAGATGAAAAGCAAAGGTGACGCCCCCAATGGCAGCACTGAACCTCCCTTTAGATTTGGGATCAGACATGCTGTCTGGCAGAGGACAGATGACACTGAGCCTAACCCTAACCCTATTAAAAAATAAAGATGTTTCACTGCTCAGCCTGGTCTCTACACTCTACACACACACACACACACACATATACACACAAACATGAAAACAAAAAACAGCCATTAAGATTACTCACATGCTATACATGATCATACGAGACAAAACCTGAAGAATGATGTACCCTTGACATGTAACAATCTATGAACTTATGCACATTCATGCACATGCACACACACACACTAAGTGCCCCCTCCTCTGGAAGCTGACACCATTTGGAGCTGTCAGGAAGGAAAGTTACATTAATGATTCTGATGGCCAGGCTTTACCAAGGCAGTTATCTGCAAACACGATCCAGCGAAGCCATTTAGGCAGTAAAACCCATGACAGAGGGAGCAGACGGGCCAAGAGAAACCGACACTGATCAAATAGGCTCATTTTTCTCCAGGCGGCTCTGCACTCGCTGGAGCTTTACTTCTATAATAGTATATCAGACAAGAGATAGATAACCATGCCTGACCATTGCAGCTCCAAAATGAAAGGATGTCTGTGTCAGTACTGTAATATTGCTATCCATGTGAACCGTTATGAGGCTTTGTCTGCTTTGTCTCTGCTTGCCACCGGTTGCTTGTCAGTGAGAAGCAAGAATTTAAAAGATTTACCTTCTTCAGATTGTTTCATGTGTACAGGTTTTAGAAGAAGCAGAACTGTACAATATTTCAGAAAAGAAAAAAACATCTAAAGAACAGCCCAACAAATCAAGTTCATTTTATGGAGCTAATCTTTTTTAATTTCTTGTCTGTGTAATCATCTAACAATCCTTTCATCCTTTATTAATCCTTAAAGCACTTCTGACCCCAGAATGGAAACTATAAAGGGATACATATGCACTTTTTTTGCATATATTTGCTTTAAGTGGGTGCATTTAACTGGGTATGCCCATTTAACCTTAATCTTATTTTTTCCCCCAATATTCAATTAGATGGAGTAGATAGATATAAAAAGTAGAAAATATGTGGGTATATAAAACAACAGCTGGCCTCATGGTCCACTAATGGGTCCACCAAAGCTTTAATAGGTTCTGAGGTGAATCCAGATTCCCTGGGCTGAACCCTTAGATGTCATTTACTCCAGCAAGTCTCTGCTAGAGTTCTTTCTCTTTACCCAGAGCCTCTGACTCCCCGCTTTGGGTTAGGCCTTCTCAACTCTCAAGAGTACCTCAATTGTTGACATGATCACAAAACCATAAATGATTTAGATCTTTGCTTTTCAGTTACATGTGTGCACCTCAACTTCTGTTTAGCCTTCTCCTCTGCATCTTCCAGAGACACTGCAGGCTTAGTGAACAAGATGGTGCAAGGTACAAAGGAACACAAGGTTGAGGTTAGCCGATGCAATTTCAGCTGGGAAATGAAACCTCTAACTTAAGTCTTGTACCAGCTTCCAAATGCACACCCAGGCTTGCAGTTAGGTATCTGGTTGTGATGTGGTTAGTCAGCTTTGACTCTTACTTTTCCTTGACAGTTCTTCTGGTCATGTGGATGAACTTCTGCACTGCTCAGACAATACAGCACCCAGCTGATTATTCTTCCAGGTGTGTCAGCCTTAAGTGTGGTTGGCTTTGCAGCCTATCAAAGTGTGTATTAGAGTAAGGAAAAGGAAGCATGGGGGTCCTCTATGGGCTGTATATTGATTTTCTTTTCTGACTTTTAACATGAAGGCCAAGCAAAGCGTATAATGATCGCTTAAGGAGAAGAAAATGGGTGATTCACTGGTTACTAATGTTGTGTGTGTGATCCATAAAGGATAGAAATTTGACATGCATCTTTAATGCAAAGATTGTAGCTGCTGGTAATAAAGGATGAATAAATGTTGTCATAATAATAGTTTAACTTCATTTGCATAATGGCATTAATCATGGCTACTTAGTAATCCTTTATTTCAACTCATTTACTCACAGCAGGCTTGCACACTTGTTTGACAACACACTGCAACTTTTATCCACTTCCAAAACTCTTCCATTTCTAACCTGGATGTCTTTTATGAGACCAAAACCATCAAGAAGTGGTAGTCAGCATCAAGTCAGCCTTCCGCCAAATAAAATAATATTACGAAGAAAACATAAATGAAATGATGCATTTAGACAACTGAGCGCGTGACTTCACCACCTCCCTCAATTACATTTCGACAATGCAAAGCAATTAATAACAGAGCGCACACAATCCAATTTGAATGCATTATGTTGTCAGGAAGCTGCTGGGGACAGAGAGAGGAGAAATTAACAAGTGGACCACATGAGATAAGGACTGTTAAATCTGTGCATGGCTAAGAGGCTGCAGCTTTCAGCCAAGATTATGACCAAGTCTTTTTCATGCAAACACACAAAGACTCACCCACTCTTCCTTCATTTATTTGAGTTTTATGACGGTTTACTCTCTGAACTCCTATCTATCTATCTATCTATCTATCTATCTATCTATCTATCTATCTATCTATCTATCTATCTATCTATCTATCTATCTCTTTCAAAAGGATGACACCTGGTGACGTCACCAGTGCAAACCACCTATGGCCAACTCGCACACAACACAAACAGCACTTCGGCGCGTTCAGAGCTGCAGTGTGAACGCTGGAAGAGGACGGAGGGCGCGCAAAGCGCCAGAGCATCATTATACACAAGCTGTGTGAACACAGTGCGCTCCGGTTGAGGGGAGAAATCCACTCGTCTTCTGCTGGACACTGGTACACAACACCCACGCAGGATCACACAACACATATTCGAGGACATGTGAGCGGGGTGAGAAGATTTCACGGGGGAATGTAGTCTACTTTGTTCAGGATTCCGGACATTTGTTCAAGTCGTGATATTTGTTTGGAAACTACAGAACCAGACTCTGTTGGAGACGATTAATTCACGGAGATGAGACACACAGAGGTTGTTCGACAACATTCAGCTGTGTTATGGTCCTCAGGTGGGACAAAGTCCGGTAAGCTGCACGGGTCTCACCCTGACACCGACGCGCGTCTCTCGGTCACCTTCTGAAATTATGTCTTGCGGCGACGCGCGCGGAGCTCCAGCGTGTGTGTGTGAGTGACTGACCGAAGGTCTTTCCGAGAGAGAAAGGCTGGACATAAACAGCAGCCAGGATTTTAGGCAGCGACAGCCAGACCTCCAGAGCAGGCATCTCTCCTGTCTCCCAGCTCCACACACCCATGCAGGATGCCCGGAGAGCGCCGGGGAGTGCTGGTCCAGCTCAGCACGAGTTCATGAGGCTCTGGGCGGCTTCGTCATGCGTTTCTTGCCCGAGCCAAGTGCTCAGTCCCTCCGGCTCCTCTTCTTATTTATCTTCGTGATGGGGGTTGCCCCCTCTCCGGCTCTCACTGCCGGCTGTCCCGACAGATGCGTGTGCGACGACCAGCTGGTGGTCCAATGCGCGGGGCAGGATCTCACCCTGTTCCCCAATGACCTGCCGCTCGCGACCCGGCAGCTCATCATCTCGAACAACCGCATCGGGGACCTACCAGCGCTGCAGCTCAACTACCTTTCCGATCTTGTCTACCTGGATTGTAGCAACAACTCGCTGACAGAAATCGCCGAATCCACTTTTGGGAACTTGCGAAAACTCGCTTATCTGGACTTGTCTTTCAACAGCCTGCTGCAGATCGAGGACCGAACTTTCGGGCCTCTGGCGTCTCTGGTGATGCTCCGGTTGACGGATAATCCGGGTCTGGGAGAAATCCACCCGGATGCCTTTTCGGAGAACATTGCTCTGCAGGTGTTGGATGTGAGCAGGAACAATCTGACGACCCTTAACATTAGTAGCCTGATCGCCCTGCCTGCTCTGCGGTCACTGGGCCTCAGTGGTAACCCCTGGAGGTGCGACTGTGACACGGAAGACCTCTGCCTTTGGGTGAAGATAGAGGGATACAAGTTCCAAGGTGAGGATGGTCGTTACTCTACACAATTAACTTCGAATGAACAAGCAGGGTTATTTACTGTTATATATAAACTATAAATAATAATAGTTAACTTTTCAGGTGACATTTGGAGTCCAAAGTAAGAGAGAAAATGTCCATGCTTGCATAATTTGGTACATTTGGCCCACAGAAGTTTACTGTTTGGCTTCTTGGACTGCCCTGGCAAGTAAACTCACCATTTCTCTCTTAAGACTACAGACTAAAGACCCACCAAATATTTTTATCTTTTGTTTGTCACCTCATCCCATTTAGGTCATTTGATTATGTGCACTTGGTCAGTCTACATGGGGGGCAGCTGACTACATGTTTATACTTTGTGGATGTTTGTACACACATGCTTCCATGTGGCTTTCCATGTGCTCAGATGCAGGGCTCTCTGACAAGCAGTCACACAGACTCTGACTCTAATGGCTCAGCCTCAGAGTCAGAGCAATCTGAAGATTTTGTTTTCCATTCCTCTTTACAACACACTCTTCTCAAATTGCAGTTCACGTCTTAGCAATATCTCAGTTTTAAGCCAACAAATCAGCAGACTTAGAGACATCTTAGCAAGTCCATTAAACAAACAGAAGGAGTGAATGACACCAATTCAAGGAATGACCAAAAAGAGGACATGTGACCTTCTCAGTGCGGACTAGCTCAGACGAGTTTTGTCTCTAAATGTTAATTGAGCTTGTAGCTTCAAGCAGCTGCCCTAGGGTCAGGTGTTGTAACAATGATGGTGTTGCATCTAATGGCTGTTTTACATTCTGTTGTCATCCAATCAATGTCAGTGTTTTGTCTGTCAGGACCCTGAAGGCAGAGCTAGTCCTCAAAGGAAGATTAAGTCCTTTTATATCTGTTCTTTTCCCTGACCAGAACCTCCTCTGCCTACACACACACACACACACACACTTACACACAGACATACACGGGCACACACACAACACGCACCTGGGTGTGCTGGTGCTCCCATTGCCTTATGCTTTGGCCCTTCAGTCCAGATGGTTAATGATTATGCTCAGAAAAGCTGGATGCGGATGTTTCCACTAAGGACAGTGTGTGTAAGTGTGAGTGTGTGTGTGGGATTCCATTAAAGCTTTTCGTCTCACTCTTGCTTCCTTCAGAAGACACACCGATTCAACACTTAGGAAGACCTCTGCAAGACAGCAAATCCCCAAAGTTGTTATCCACCTTCACCTTTCATATCACACTCAGAAGCTATTACATATAATCCCAGAACACACATATTCACACACTTATTGTCCATACTGTGCTCTGCTGTTTAACCCACCAAGCACCTTAACACAATTCTGCAACAAAACTCAGAGCAAATAACCTGGAAGAACTGAATTATAAGCAATCCAACCTATCACCCCCATTTGAGTTGGTATACAATAAAAATGCCCACACCAGTGCAGGTTTAATCACTATAAATAATCATTCCAGCTATTTTTCACCTGCCTGCACACTTAATGTAAAAAATGTAACAAAGTTAAGGAAACTCATCTTCTGTCTTTTCATAGCTGAAAAATCATTCATGGGCAAAACACTCAAACAACTGTCATAACCGGTGTAATGAAGTAAATGGGGTCAAGCAAGCATGTGTGTTTGTGTATCTTAGTGTGTTAGATAATGCAGGGTTTCTGTGGTCATGAATGCCTTCTGATCTAACTGCAGGGCTGTGAGTCTAACGTACACAGATTCCAGCTGTCACTACCTTTCAGTGAGAATATGAATCAGGTGCATGCAACTGTGCATGTTTATGAGCGTTTCCCCTTCTTCACACAGAAATTTAGTGCTCACTCTGTGTTTCTGTTCAAGGACTTTAGCGTGTTTGATGAGTGTCACTCAGACACACTCACATGTTTTGATGCTGGCTGCCACCAAAGTTAAACTCTGGGTTCAGACAAGTTGCAAAGTTGGCAGCTGATTTGTTGTTCCACCTATAAAGGGAGACAACAGGAGTGTTATAGAGTTATGTGACAGAAAGACAGAAAATTTCAAACAAATGCAAGAATAAAGCAAAAAGAGTCAAGGGAAAATATATAAAACTGAGAACACTGGTGGGGGGGACAAGCTGGTCACATGGTTAATTTTTGGACAGTTGAATGCTTCTTATGGCATCTTTTTCCAGGTCTGGTTTAGGGAGAAAAAGTCTAAGACGGAAGGAAAAGTGAGTGCAATAAAAAAGTGAGAGGAAAGCAGACTGCGAAATTAATAATAACTTGCTTTTGAGTGGCATTGATTGCTAGTCAACTCCCCCCCCCTTTCAATCTCACTCTTACAAGCACACAATTACATACCAGAAAGGCTACAGCTTTCTGTCCTAAAAGCATATTCTTCATCATGAATGACGAAGGCAGATAACTGGACAAAGTGGATTTTAGAGTTAGAACAGTCACAGTTATACTTAAGGGGCTCTGCAACAGGTCATGCTTATTTCTGCAGGTGGAGTCATGCAGCTGTATAATTGGTGCTGTTATAGCAGTGACAGAGCCCAGTTGTTTAAGGCAGTTACAGTAAAAGTGTTTGCACCTCGTGCATTACAAACAAGCTTTTTACATTCAGATTTATTATTGTTTTATCTTTTTGCACCTTACATAGATTCCTTCTGCCATCAAGCTTTTAAATAAAGTTTATAGCTGTTAATAACTATCAGATCCTAGTCACTATTTATTTATTTATGTATTGTTTCTTATCTATTAATGCCATGGTCCTCTTGATCTTCGTGTTTTAAACCCGAATTTCAAGAGAAGTTGAAATACAATAAAATCTTTAGTCTGTAATTTTATCATTAAAAAATGTTATTTAGTATTGCTTACATTGCTGAATTTGAGCTTTAATGCGTTAAGGAAACAAACAAAACTAGAATTTGGTGGCAACAATAAACTAAAAACACTGGGATAGAGGTAAAGTAAGACAGAAAAATTCAAGATTCTGCAATCAGCAAATTAATTGGTGACAGGTGAGGGTGTCAGGATTGGGCATAAAAGTAGTATCTGCCAAAGGAAAAGTTTTTTCCAGCAAAGATTTGTCATAATTCCCAACTTTGTGCTAAAATTGTTTAGAAAAATTGGGTTGGTTTTATAGAAATCCAAATACAGATGTCTAAGAACTTTGGTCTTACACATCTATAGTGTATTAAACTAGGAAAAAAATTCAGGATGTCTGGGGAAATCTCTGTGCATAAAGTAGAAGGCCAGAAACCACTGATTCATGCCTTTCAAGCCCTCAGATGGCACTGCATGAGAATCTGTAATCCCACCACAATCAGCATTGCCATGTAGGCTTAGGATTACCCTGGAACACAATGTTACTTAACCACTTTGTTATTGTAACTTAAATTTTGAAGGAACGTTACTATTAAACTACTTTTTACATGATGTCTGTGGTTATTTCAGCAGCACAGTGCAAGGTATTACGCAGTGCATTTCTCAAAAGTATTAGTACAAACTGCAGAACCTAGAGGATAACCTGCAAAAGCATGTCACTTGCTAAAAATAGAGAGTTCATTCCTCAAAAGCAAGAAGTCAATGAAACTGTCAGAGCCATCCAAATGAAAAAGTCCTTCCACCAGTGAGTATGAACTAGGTACTCAAATGGCTTAGTCATGTTTTCATTATGACAGTCTAATCTGTAAGTGCTTTTAAATAAAAAAAAAGTCAGATCTCTGAGACGCTGCCTGAAAATGCCCAAAACAACACTACACACTAGATGTACAGCCATCTGAAAACTACAGTAGAGTTACACATTACTGTTGTTAGTAGGGTAACAGAATACATGACACAGTATTTCACTTCATACACTCTTTGCTATCTTACAGTAATTTGTTCACACCATTATACAAAAAAAACATACACCCTCTGCTGTGATCTCATTGCATCCTGCATCAGTGGCTGCTGGCAGAGCCATTTGAGTATGTGGAAGCTGGTCATACACCTTCCACCTCCAGGCAGAGTAAAACTCCTCTATTGGATTTAGTGAAAGCTGAAGGTCAGCTAAGAGCAGTTGTTCAAATTAGGAGACATAACAGGAAAATGTTATAAAGAAATGTTTAAAATCTGCTAGACAGATTTTGATAACTAGTTTAACTTTTATAAGTAAAAACTCAAGCAATGAAACAAGGACTATTAGTTTTATTTAAGGGGACTGATTATTCTGCAGTTATAAGTATAATTAAATTTGACCGATATGACCAAAGCAATGATAATGTCATGAAATAGGAGAAAATTGTATGAAAGCAAATGCTACATGACCAAAAGCATTTGCAATTTGATCAGTGCAATGAGACATGCTACTCTGAGACTCACAAATGACTAATTGTTGGGGAGTTTGAACTAATAGTTATAATAGTTGGCTGTCGAGCAGCTTCTTGTATCTTCTATTCAGCAAAAATATGCATAGATTCCTCTGAAAACTGGAACAAGTAGTATTTTTAGTTTCTAAATTATTAAAAGGTGTAATTAAAATGAAGGATTATGTAATGTAGTGGTACCAAAGAGACATTTGATATCTCTTTGAATGTGTCTGGTACCAAACTGGTATAAAATTCTATTTATGGTATCAAATTCTATTTGTTTATATTTTCAACTTACAGCAAAGTCGATCAACGAAACACTGCAAACTATTTCCTTTGTGATTGTGTCACTTCAAATCAACTCACAGCAATCACATTTATTATATAATCCACATTAGTCCAGTTAGTAATAGTGTTCAGTTACAGGAAGAAAAGCCTCCAGCAGAACCAAACTTAGGACGGGTGGCCATATGTGCCCTCTGGTTAGGGCTTAAAAGGCTTAATTACTGATCAATATATTTTTTTTAACAAATTTAGGGTAAGCAGACCTGTGCTTTTCTTGCCAGAAAGTTTGGATGTTTTAAAAAACTTTCCAACTTTTTTTGGACATAGGTTTTGTAATCAAGATGACCTTAATTCAAAGATTAAACCTATTTTTAATAAAAATGTTTGCTGTCTTATACAACAAATCCAGTATCTTTACTCCCATAATTCCCAGCTCATCTGTCCTGACATCTCTTTCTCCCACTGCTGTTCTCTATTATTAATTCCTGGCAATGAGTTGATGCACTTTCTCGTGTCCTAATGGAACCTCAGCTTGTTGAATGACCCGTTGTACTCACTGTCGGTTGATTTTGACAAGTGCCTACTCTAAATACACAGAATGTGAGTGGCTTGTCTGACTGCGCTGGCAGAGTTTATGGTTTTATGGCTCCAGTGTTGGGGAAAAGTATTTCTGGCTGCCCCTTGGTGTCCTGGACAGCTTAAAGGCGAGAGGCAAAAAGCCAAAGCAAGGGGCCAATCGTGGGGCAAGAGTTAAATATTCATAAAAGAGAAAGAGAAACAGAGGTCATGGGGTTGAAATAAAGGCAAAATGAACGAAAGAGTAACATTTTCACAGCATTTGACTACAGTTTGAGAGCGTAGTTTAGTGCAGCAAAAGAAAAGATAAGGCAGAAAGTGTGGAAAGAAGCTGGACCTGCAGGTGCATTTGGATTTGAATACAGACAAGGGAAAAAAAAACAAAACAGACTATCAAGGAGCTACCAATCGTCTGTGCCCTAGATCTGTCACTCAAATCCTTTAAAGCATTCATTATGACAAGCAGGCATCGATTCACTTTAATACAGGTAGATGATACATCATTTATTAGCTGGAACCGTTCCTCAGACCCATCAGGTGTAGAAAAGCACATCCAATTCAACTGGTCCACTTGTGCAGTGTGGCCTGTATATATTTGTACGTCCCTGTGCATTTCACGGTGTGAACTTGAAACCAACACCGATGTGATGTGTGTGTGGGCGTGTTTGTGATGAGATCACCTGAGGCACGGAGGGGAGTTAGCTCAGGAGTGTGAGTTTGCATTCATGACTTGATGTGTACGTGCACACGTGTGTGTGACCAAACTGAATAAAATTGGATAAGCGAGTAGAGGGTGTGAAGATGACAGAGCAAAACCCAGAGAAATAAAAGCACGTAGAGGAAGACGAGAGGAAAGGAGTGATTAACAGTGAAAGGGGGGAATAAATGCAAATGTGCCAGAGTGGGAATGAAAAGTGGGAGGTGATAAAAGGAGCAGGACTGATAAGGCGGATTGATTAAGCAAAGAGGAGAGCACGGGTTGTTGTTATCTGACCTTCACTTCTCTCACTCTCCACCTGGTTTCCGCCTGAGGAAGAAGGGATTTTATGAAGAAATGATGGAAACGTGGATGGTGATAATCTGACTAATACCATATTTAAGAGGAGAGCAGTATGAAGGCATGTGATTTTTTTCAGCCCTTGTGGATGTGATGATGAAAAAAGGTCAGCTATTCTTAGCATTCACTGACCCCTGTATGATGCATTTAGCTGGTAAACGGCGAGATATCTGCGCTTCAGTGGAAAAGGAGGGGCCCTAAATGTTTGACCACGTATATATCACAGACTTCTGTTAACATGGATTGGGACTGAATCTGGGCCCAGATCCAGTTCTTATTGGATGCATCATGCTAAGCAAATGAACATCTGTCTTATTTAGGCAGCGTCCATGTCAGTCATGTCGGTGGATAGATTTGATTGCTGCAGGTGTCACAAAAACTGTCCAGTCATTCCTGCTGCTGTGCTGCAGAAACTGAGACAAGACATAGAACAGATGTAGAATCAGTTATGTGTGAAAGTAATTTATTGCAAACCAAGGTATTGATAGATATTTTTAACACTTCACAGGGGAATGTTTTCCATTTCTATAGAGAATGAGAGGATATGTCATGCTGCTTGCATCCTGGGACAGAGGAGCCTTCTTATAAGTAAGGCTCTCCTGTTATCTGTC
Organism: Melanotaenia boesemani; assembly: GCF_017639745.1. Classification (NCBI taxonomy): domain Eukaryota; kingdom Metazoa; phylum Chordata; class Actinopteri; order Atheriniformes; family Melanotaeniidae; genus Melanotaenia; species Melanotaenia boesemani. The sequence continues at coordinate 25,552,483 of NC_055695.1, read as the reverse complement.
TTTACAACTACTGTTGTTTTGTTAGTTGTGTTTTCTTTGACTAAAAAGTAGTCAAATCTGGTGGAGAAGGGAAGAGATGACGTGGATAAAAAGGACAAAGACGATGATCCTGACTTGGAGTAGCTGAAATGCACAGATGAATTCAAGAAGTTGTTATTGTGCCACAATCTGATTTCTCCCACAGAATCTGACTAATTTAGAGTGGATGAATTTTAATGCTTAATTGTTAGGTGAAAAGACACAGCTGTTTACTGCGATCACAGGAGTTCAAACACAACCAGAAAACAAGTTAACACAGGCCACCCGACAATGTTAGAATTGATTTCTTAGCTCAGGACACATGCTTATATACCCGGTCCCCCGGGGAAAGTTCTCTCTCTTCCACTGCTGCCAGACCCCTGGAGTGAGGTTCATGTTGACTGTTTGCAGAAGAAGGCAATAAAGTCCTTTGATGTGTTTCTACAACTGTATTCACCCCCAGGGGCACTAAAAATAACAGTATCCTGTAAAAACAGTCCTGGTCACAATCATTAATGACTAGCTGTGTCTCTCACAGATGGTCACAATATCATCAATACAAGATTTTTCCACCACAAATACATTTAGAAAATGTGTTTATTTAATGGAGTGATATGAATTGGGAAGCAGTATATTGTGAATATTTTTTTTGAAGACAGATTTGATTGACATTTAGTAATGAGGATTAAAAAATGGACTAAGATTTGATTCCAGAGTCCAAACCTGAAGAATGAGCTTAGAGACCCTTTCCTGATGTTAGAATTCGGGGTCAAAAGACACCTTTAAAGCAAGAATACAATATGGTGTTTAAACAAACCTACGTGGGACGTTAACTTTCCTATTCAGAAGGAACTACAATGCTGCTGTAAGACAACAAGATATTCAGGTAGGAATTCTTGCTGCGCAGCAATGCTAGCACCTACTCGGACACAGGCCACCAGAGGAGCACATTTTTTAGCATTCGCAACAACCAATTTCATTGCTTTTCAAGCGAATGCCATATTGTGAATTTTGAGCTGTCAAGGGAGGTGTAATGTCCTGCCTTAGTGTGTGTTTACACACATCAAGCTGCCATTTATGGAACTCTAACCAGTAATGCTGCCGTCACTCAGCTTATTCTGCTACCTCCACTTGAACTTTGTAAGAAAATACTGATGCAGGGCTGAGACACCGTCTATGTCTGGGATGTGTGAAAGCTAAGGAGGAGTGGCGGGTTAATGAGGGAACCATTTTTCGCCAAAAAGGTCCAACCGAATTGTGAAAGAGGCAAAGTGTTAGAACAAGTTCTAGGTAGCTGTTAGCTTAGCTTCTCTGTCAGAATGCCTCCCTGCTTCTCCAGATTGAGAGCACATTGACTGCTTTCTACGAATGCCTACAAATTTGTCTGCTAGTATGAGGCTGAGTTGTCTGAATTTATGAAGCAGTTATCAGTCCTGGTAGAGGAAAGTGGATTCAGTTGTTTATGATGATGATAGGCTGAAGGGAGAAGAAACTACCAGTTATTGTGCTGTTTCAGAGTAAAACAATCCTCATGCTATTAATATCTTACATTTTGGTTATTTATTTGTATCAGATTCTACTTAAAACAAAGTTTATGAGAAAAGAACCAGAAACTTTAAATCTCCTCATGGTGATGTCAGTCAATTTAAAACCTGTGTTGAGTTCATTTGGTTTGGATTTTTTTTATAAAGACATGTGCAGTTATTATAATTGTAAATCATATTTTTTATGAATTAGCTGACAGGAAATGAGCAGTGTAGTGTGGTGAACAGAGGACAGGTGAGAGAAAAAAGAAATGTAATGGCGCTTGCCCTGTTTTACAACACCTGATTGTAGCTCAGGAAGAAGAGTGCTCATCTCAATCAGCACCTGCTGCCCTAAACCCCATGTTGAAATGTCATTGGGCAAGATGCTAAACCCCATGCTGCCTTTGATGCAATCATCAGTGTGTGTGTATGATAGAGAGAAAGCACTGCATGTGTGACTGTATATAGTAAAAAGGTCTGTTCTAACAACCTTTACTAAACTGAAGATCTGTACATCTAATGACTCTTGCAGAAGTCCCAACATGGGCTTAGGTACACAAATACAACACACAAAGAACTTATGTACAAATAAAATCTCTAGGCTTAAGCTAGCTTAAGGTCAAGTAGAAAACTGTCCTTCAGTTATCTGAAAGCCATCTTTTTCTTGGATAATAAGGTCGCAAATCTTTTGTCAAGTGCACATGACAAGGGTAACTTTATCATCTCTGAAGACACTGATGCTGAACGATGCATGGATTTTGGAGCAACATGTGATGCCATCCAAGGGTAGATCTTGTCTATTTCAGAAAGAAAACATGAAAACCACATTCTGCACATGTGATAACAAAGTGCCCCACAAAAGTCAAAAGACTGGCCTGGCAAAAATGTGAAAGATTGGGCTTTCAAATAACTACCGCAGCTAATCTCAGGCCAAAAACACTGACAGAGAGAGGTTAAAAGACACGGTGGTTAATATGTCCATATGTGATTATACATGTTCTTAAACCTCCTCCTTTAAATGATGTGCAGGTTAGAGATGAAGGTGAAGTGCAGGAGCAGATAGGAGTGGAGCATGCTGGTGGGCAGATGCTTAACTAGTTTTACCACTGATTTTATTAGTCTTATAGATTCTTTTAACTTAGTCCAACATGTAAAAAATCCAACCCATAACAGAGGACATACTCTTGACCTTGTCCTCTCCCTCGGAGTTGACATTGATAATGTAAACCTCTTGGATTTCTGTGTTTCTGACCATAAGGGTGTCTCATTCAAAACTAATTTGCATTCTACCATACAAAAGCTTACATCAAGCAGCCGTACTCGCAGTTTGAAACCCAACTCAACAAACAGTTTTAGCACCATGTTTCTGGCTGCACCGATAAGCAATTTGCAAACAAATGTGTCATCAGTAATTGAACTCCTGGACGATTTCAATAATACATGCCAGGAAATTCTAGATATTATTGCCCCGTATAAAACAAAACCTATCAAAAGGAATTTCCTACCCTGGCTTAATCATCATACGAGGCAGATAAAACAACAATGCAGAAAAGCAGAACGCAAATGGAAAAAAGATAAACTTGTGGTATCTTTAGAAAACCTTAGACACCATATGCTTGCCTACCAATTGGCAGTGGAAGAAGCACGCAAATTGTATTTCTCAGAGTTAATCTCAAACAGCAACAACTCTAGAATATTATTTAAAACAATAAACTTCGTTACTTGCCCTCCTACCCCTCCTATCGATGCTTCTGCTGCAAAATGTGAGCAGTTTCTCATTCATTTTGTTAATAAAATTGCCAACATTAGGAATAACATTCCACCTGCCCCTGGCAACTTTGATATCCCGAACCAAACTGGGTCCTCACTGACACATTTTAAACAAATTTCTTTATCCAATTTAAAGGATCTTATTCAGCATGCAAATCCTACTACCTGCAAATTAGACATTCTGCCCACTAGATTTTTGAGGGACATCTTCGACACCGTGGGTCCCCACATCCTCTCTATTATTAACAGTTCATTGTCATCTGGTTGTGTCCCCCCCTGGTCTCAAGAGTGCTGTAGTTCGACCGATTCTAAAAAAACCCTCACTTAATCCTCTGGACCTGAACAATTTCAGACCTATATCAAATCTGCCTTTTTTAGCCAAACTTTTAGAAAAGACTGTTGCCACCCAGCTGACCGAGCACATGAAAAATAACAACATGTTTGAAAAGTTTCAATCCGGCTTTCGCTCACACCACAGTACTGAAACTGCCCTTATAAAAGTCACCAATGACCTGCTCTTAGCTGCTGATACTGGTCTATGTTCAATTTTAATTTTACTTGATTTAAGTTCAGCATTCGATACAGTTGACCACGCCACTCTGTTAAAGCGTCTCAGAAATTTTATTGGCATTACTGACTCTGCATTATCTTGGTTCTCCTCTTACCTCTCATCCCGGTCATTTTCTGTAGTACTTGGAGAGTTTTCATCTTCCTCTGCCCCCCTATCATATGGTGTTCCACAAGGTTCAATCCTTGGACCTATTTTATTTTCCATTTACATGCTTCCCATAGGTCAAATAATTCAAAACCACAATATAAATTTCCATCTATATGCAGACGACACACAACTATACGTCCCGCTGGCTATGGACGACCCTGAATCATTCACTCCCATTTTTAACTGTCTTTCTGACATAAAGGTCTGGATGTCCCAAAATTTTTTAGAACTCAATGAATCAAAAACAGAAATAATTCTATTCGGTCCACCTCAAGTCACTCAAAATCTCTCTTCTCTTGATAGTTTATCCAATCTGGTAAAACCATCTGCCCGTAACCTGGGGGTTATTTTAGATTCACAATTTGATTTTAGCCCTCAGATTACAAAGGTTGTCCAATCTTGTTTTTATCATTCGTAACATAGCCAAGATCAAACATTTTATTTCCCAGTCTGACCTGGAAAAGGTGATACACGCACTAATTTCCTCCCGGTTGGACTATTGTAATGCACTATACGCAGGTTTAGGTCTGAAGTTGCTCAGTCGTCTCCAGCTGGTCCAAAACTTTGCAGCAAGACTTTTAACAGGCACTAAAAAACATGAACACATCACCCCTATCTTAGCTTCCTTACATTGGTTACCGGTCAATTTTAGAATTGATTTTAAAATCTTATTAATTACTTTTAAAGCCCTCCATGGTGTAGCCCCCACCTATATTTGTGACATGCTCTCCCCCTATGTCCCGGGTCGGTGCCTGCGCTCCTCAGGTCAGAGCCTCCTGACTGTGCCCCCCTCCCGTCTCCTCACTAGAGGAGACCGGGCCTTCTCAGTCAGAGCTCCTAAATTGTGGAACTCTCTGCCTGAGGAGCTCAGGGTAGCCAACACTGTAAGTACTTTTAAAACTAAATTAAAAACTTACTTTTATAGAATGGCTTTCTTATTGTGAATTTGTTTTTATTAATTTTATTGTCTCTTTTGAATTCATGTTTTATTGTTTTACCTTTGTGTATGTGTTCTTAAATGCTGTGAAGCACTTTGTAACTTTGTTTCGAAAAGTGCTATACAAATAAAGTTATTGTTATTATTATTATTAACAGTTGTCTTTTGTTAACTTACTGCAATTGAGCGTATTAGGAGATGCTTGTGTCTGCTGCTTCCAGTCTTCCCCTCAATAGAAGACCACCACCATACCGATTTCCATATGTATTGGCATAATTAATCTGCTTATAAATAGCTCAGTTTACAGATCACAGGATGTAATCTCAGCCCTGTTGGTTAATACCTCGTTGGTCTGATCATGCCATACACATGCAATGTGAAACTCTTATTCCTATAATGGCAGACATTTTTTTTATTTTTTTATTTTTTTATTTTTTGGGTGGAAGTATCAGAGATGATGGAACAAGATGAAGTTCATTAAATAATCAGCAGCATTTTTCAGTAGCGGCACCACCTCTCCTGCAGGACAGCGATGATCCCTCTGCTCTGTCAGCATGTCAGTCCTGAGCCTTGAAACAATCCAGCTGATGACACGGACACAGACGTATCGTCCAGCTGCAACAGCTAGTCAAACATGCACATACAGTTACGGAAGAGCACTCAAATATAAACACTGCATTTACTTCTCTCTGGATTTATTTAAATGTGCATTATCCTTTGAATGAAAGAGAAACACCAAAGTCCCCCACACCGTCCCACCATTCTTGAAAAGCTCAGCATATAGTGAAAGTTCAGAGAAAGATGCTTTGTGTTGTCAGAGGCTGCCTGTTTTTGTAAATAGGAAAGGTGCTCTCTGTGTGTTTTACTGTGATTACTGCTGTTTAATTCCTATACTATTTTTATCCTCATAGCTCCTGGCTTGGAGTGTGTCACTGAGCTGCAGGGCTTTGTGTGCAGTCAGTGGCAAACTTCTCCACATTGTGTCACTGGTCACAACCCTCCTGATACATTTTATTGGCACAGTGACATGAGGCCATACAAGCTCCAAAGAAACAACAAGGGTGTTAGCACAAAGATGACCTACAGATGACCACCAGCCCGCTCTGCTTGCTGCCCTGTGACATTATACTTTGCTTTCTGAATACACAGCTTAAATGTAGATGAAAATAAAGACATTCATTACTCACTGTCTCATCACCCAAAAGGCATGATGCTTTTTGTCCCACTTTTTTTTTATCTGACACTGCAGGGTTTTGCAGCCAGTGTTTGTTTTAGGTGGAGAAATGTGGAAACTGCAGTGCAGCAAGCATGCAGAAACTGATTTCTTTCAGGCTGCAGCACCTGTCCTGAGGCTGCTGGAATTAGACTGCACATTCAAGCTGTCCTGTGAATGCATAGAGGACACACATGCATCTCTATATCACTGTATCCCTTTCTTTTTAAGTTTCTCCAGCACACACAGTCTCTAACCTGAAAATACCCCATAGTTACTTCCTGGAGTATCAGTTTCTTTTTGCATCGCTGGTTTATGAGTTTTAATGAGGCTTAATGAGGAGCTGCAGAGGCAACAAAAAAAGGAGGGATATGTTTTTGCTGAGGGTGGCAAGCACTGGTTTGGACCTTCCAAATTGGACACTTTTCAAGACATTCACTCACACTTCAGACATTTTCAAATGAATAAAATGTACTGGTTCCTAGCAGTCATGCACATTTATAAATACTCTCAGAAACAATGTTGCTAACCATACAGATCCCCCATTGTGACCACTGAAATTTTAATTCCTTATACTCTGAGCTTTAAAACAGAAGCATTGTGATTTTAACTGCATTCAATAAAAGTGAATATAAAAGTGGGCATTTATTATGGAAGACAAGGCTGTGAAAAACAGGGACAAACTGAAAATGTCAAGGGCATTCTGCCAAAACGATGTCTGAGTGGTTTCCCAGACTGAGTGATGGGATGAGTGAGAAAACAGAGCGACAAAGAAACAGACGGTGTAGAGAGCCTGAACGGAGAGTGAATCATCCTGCCACCTCTTCCTGTGTTCGCCAGTAATCCACAAATCTCTTATCTCTGATTATTGCAATCAGTCAGGAATTTACTCGAAAATGTTGAGGAGAAACACAGCATGTGTGCAGCAGAAATTAGGACCAATACAGCTTTGAAATCAAGCTAAATACAGCTGAAGAATTGATGTATTTAACCAAAAGTGCGTTTTTAGAGACAATGTAGTTTTTAGACATGGAAGATTGAACTCATGACTTCTTTGAAGTATAGTGGCAATGCTCTTATTAGCATTTATATAATGGAATATTTAATAGATCCCCAAAAGGGAAATTATGTTGTTGACGAAAAAACTGATTTTAATTAAAAAATAAATATTAATATAATTAATATTCATATTGTTATTGCAATAAGCTTCTGCTGTGAGTAGAAATGGCCTGTCATTGTTCTTATCTGATGAAGCCTCTCTCTAAAAACACTTGGTTGTATGATATGTTGTTTAAAGGAAATGTCCATTATATTTAGTAACTTTGGCAACTTTAATCTACTCAGACAGAGACAGAGGTGGCTGACGTGGAGTATCACACACAAACTTGAACTGGATTAAGCAGATATAGAAAGTGGATGACAGTGGATCATTTAGACCAAAAAACATGTGTCAAACTTATTAATATATAATACTAGGCTTAGCCGGTCTTCTACTGATCTTTAGTGTCAGTTGTAGACATCCTTTGTGTGACAGTTTTTCATTTTTATCTGGGTTTAAAGCACTTCTATAACTCCATCTTCAAATCTTTTGTTTTAGAGATGTGTCTTATCTTCCATGACACTGTACTTTAAAAAGAGAGCAGGTGGCAGGAGGATGCAGCTGAGAACAGTGAACAATCAGAATTATTACAAGATGGGTGACCACAGAGGGAGGACAAATGAGATCCAAGTACCATGAGGGACCTGTTTGCTATTGTGTGCGTGTCCACAGGGCTAGTATCCGGTTACAAATGTTACACCGTAAGACATAATAGACAGCAAACTGACTGCAGATACCCAGGCAAGCAATTTTAAACCTGACTAAAGCCAAGCATGGCAGGGTAATGACACAGAGCAGATCAGCTGGCCGGCTCAGACATCACTGATCATAACAGATGGAGAAACACAAAATGATTAACAGAGAAAAACACAGAAATAATAAGATGCCCCATCACCTGAGTCTCCAGCTTGTCACGACTTTCTAAAAGAATATCCTTGAAAGAAAACTGACTAAATTCATGGGACCTCTTAAAATCTGTTAGTATTTTGATGAAATCAGAACTCTTCGTTGTTAAAGAGTTCTTTAGATTTCAAAGGCTTACCTGATCTAGTGGCTGATAATCAGGTGTAACAAGGACGGGAAGCCTTGACGTTAACATGGTACAATAACCAACCTGCACTATAAAGAAAACATGTGAACATGATAATAGATCATTTCAATAAAATTTGCCATAATTTCTTTCATTTTCTTTATATGTACAGTGAAAAGACACATGCTTTCATATTTTCATGTAAATCAGCTCCAAAGCAATTTTTGGCAAGAGCTTTGATACAGAAGGACAAAATATTCTTTAGATAATATAGGAAATAACTTGATTCGGCAGGTAGTGGTTTCTGTCCATTTTAACCATGTATTCACAAGCAACAGTTTAACTTTTTTGGTTGTCTGGTACAAATTAGAAATCATTTCTATATACATGTAAACTTATGTATGAATTGTATGTTGGCACCAAAAAAATGTGTCAACATCTCCTGCAATTCTCCGGTTGGTATTCAGTCTTGTTTAGAGTTGCTTGGTGGATTGAACTCTCCCACAGTAATAAAGACAAAAACAAGACATATTGGCCATTTTTACACTTTATTCATTTTAGATTGTCAGGGTTCTTAGTAGCGTGCAGATCCATACTCACCCACAACAGCTTGGCACCCCCTCCTCACGCTGGTCACCAACATGGTCACATTTTGTTGAAGGTCAAGTAGAGGGGTTGTGCTGGTAACAAAAGGATATACGGCAAGACCAAGCTGATCCAATAAATCTTTAGTGATATACTTCACAGATCCGCACTGGTTTTTTTAAGCACAGAACTATATAAGTGAACAAGTTGAAAATAATTAAAAATAGGTAATAAACATAAAAAGCCCCCTATATATATAATAAGCACAATTCTAACACAACTTAAAATAAAGAACAGTGAGCAACACATTCACAATAAAAAGGATATTGTGTTTTCTTTTTTCCTTTCAAAAAAAAAAAAAAAAATCAAACGATAAGAAAACAGCTCAGAAATTCGATTGCAGTCAGTAGTGTCCACTATTTACTGCAGCCATGCTGCAAAGTCAGGTACTGTCTCACTCCTAAAGCCTGTTCTGCAAGTCCAAATCTGAATGTGTGGAGACAGACTTTGAATCTGTTTCACACAAAGGAAAAGCCCAAAAAACAGCCCAACATTAAATGATCTACTTTCAATAATTTTCTAGCAGTAGTAATCAGGTACCATTTTGAGGACTAAGGCTGAGACTAGCCTACAAACCACCTCACACAGTGTCGTATTTGTTCCCTTTCAAACTCAAAGAAATTCACTGAGAGATAGAAATAAGATATGAACACAAGGACACGATGAAGATAAAACACCAGTTTGTATGTTCTCCTGACAGACAGCATGTCAGCTGAGCATGTTACACAGGCTGTTGTACACTCTTCGCGTTTATCCTTGGTTGAACTGTTGCTACAGAACAGTCTTACAGTAATCTGTAAGCACATCCCTGATCACTTATCCCATAATGACTTGCATAAAGTTACATGCTGTCTCATTAACTTAATGCCCTCTGGACTTAGCTGCCTGGACTGGGAGAGCTGTCTAATAAACAGTCCAAAACATCACAGTTATCACTTTACAAAAGAGTCTTAATCTGCTGCAACAGTCCCAGCAGACATGACAGAACAGCATTGATACAACTTTTTTTTCTCCTCCTGGTATTGTATTGATCAAAATACCTTATCAGAGCAATGCAGGTGTTTCTTTTCATTCTCCCTAGCAAGCTAAAAAAAACAGTCATGTGACAACTAAGTTAGCTAAATTGTTATATTTAGCCCTTGTATACACCTAAATGGACTAATCTACTCAACAGACTAATCTGTTTTATAGTTATTTCAGCAGTCAAATCTGGTATGACCAGAAGAAAAAAAGGCATAAGGATTTGTAAAGAAGGATTTAGATTTATTTAGGTGTGTAAGTCCTAACAGAGCTTCTGCTTTTGCTGCTGCTAAGCTCTGGCAGGGAGTATGAGAAGTATAGATCATAGCTAACTGGTCACGCCATCGTGTATCGCTCATTTCCTGCTCCAGACCTTTGGCTTTATTGGTGAGTATCCGCAGTTTAATGTACATGGTTAACAAAAGCATCAAATAATCCATCAGTTACAGCCACTGTAGAAAACACAGTTGTACGTTTTTGCATGTCTCCTGTCTTTGCATTAGTTTTCCTTTTTTCTTAATTTGACTGCATTTTGTTCTATTATCTTCCTCCCTACTTTTTCTTGACTATTATCTTTTAAAGTGCTATCTCAGTCTCCATTCTGCTATCTCTATCTCTCATTGCTTGCATTGTTCCAAGCTTAAAAGAATCTGCCCATTCTGGAGTGTGCAAATGCAGTTAGGCATACAGGGAGGGTGGGAGTGGAGGAGCATGGGAATTAGCAGTGAAGGTACAGTCAAATAAACTGATTGAAAATGGCGTGTGCTATTTTCTGCTCCCGTCTTGTTTCTGATTACAATATTAGATGCATATATGGCATGCATCTCCCTCCTCCACTCATTCTCTTGTTAACACTCTGCATTTGTACTAACTGTTACACAATGGCATGCAAGAAGCAATTTCTGTTACCGCCAGTGGTTAGTTTTTGCCTCTAGTAGTCCATTATGGATTTAAAATGTGTTTGTAATCATTATTTTGTTTTAAAAGCTAACTTTTTTATATTTTACATTATTTTTATTCGTCCCATTATCTTCACTGCTAAATGTGCTTGCTCAGTTCTCCTTAATACTGATCCTCAGGACCCACTGTTGTATGTTTTAGATGTTTCCCTGCTGCAACACACCTGATTCATATAGATGGATGCCCTCAGCAGGTTGTCATCAACTTCTTTGCAAGCCTCTCCAGAAGTCACATGAGCCAAAGCAAGGAAACATCTGTTAGTTGGTCCTGAAGAGCACGTTATTCTCAAATAGTTTAAAAAATGACCTACTCTCATCATTTTTAAAGCTCTTTTTCTTTGACTTTGACTGAAAATGTCATAGGGTTAAAGACAAGTGGGATAATTCCAAAAGACTTAGGAAAAAGACAACAGAGCTGCAATGAAATTCTGACCACACTTTACATTAAATTGCGATGCTGGTCTACAGCACTGAAATTACAGATGGTCCACCACATACAGAAGCAATATATCATATGGGTATGTTTAGCTATAAGATAAAAAAAAATTATCAATGTCTGTGATTAATAAAAAAAAAGGCACAAAGTTAAACATGTCACAGGCTGCTCACAGTCACCCCACTATCCTCATACACACTAATCACTGTATGACTGGATAAACATAACCGAGCTTCAAAAGTTGTGAAGGAATTGTTGGACCGAATTATCTCTTTTCTTTCATAAAAGATAGTTCAGTGTTGCCTATGCTAACAGAGATCTTAAAGTAAGCAATGGAGCTCTTTTCCTTAATATTCAGATAGTTTGAACAGCTCTTCTCATGTCTGCCATGTCAATACTCCATTTCACTCAGTTAGGAATGTTTTTCAGCAAAATCAGTTATTTGACCAGATCCGAGGATTGAGAAAAAAACACGACACCAGCCCGAAAAAATGATCAGTCTGCTATGCTTTCCAGCTGTAGAGGTGGTGTCTTCATTATGTTCTGCACCGCTTTTCTCCAAACATGCTTTTGCTCGTTCCAGACATATGTATTTTCTTTTGCACTGATCAGTTCACAGGACACTATGATTGTTTCAGACTTCTTGAATTTTGTTATGAGAATGCAGGACAGATTTTCTTCTGAAAATCTTCATGAAGGGCACACTTGTCTAAGGATCTCTGCACAGTAACCAGAGTCTGGAAAAATCTTCTGTAATGTCAAACAAGATGTCTAACAATCCCTACTTTAGTTCTCTGAAATTTTATCTCACTTTTCCAGCCATGAGCTACACCTTCAACCTTCTTGTTCACTGCTATTTCTTAATTGCATCACAAACTGATTAAAAGGCTAACTGAAGCCATTTTATCTTCTTATTGCCTTCTTTGTGGGGAATCAATTCTTTTAATTTTCAAAGTGCTAGGCAGCTGCCTAGATTGCTGATTGTTGGAACAAGATTTTAATAAGAAGAGTATTTAAAAAGCTTTGAAATTTGCATCACCTGGCCTGTAATCCTTGCTTATGAAAGACTATGAGCAAACCGCATCTCTAGTATGAGGATTAAGATATAAAGTCAAGGTAAAGGTTTTCAAAAAGCTCAAATTTTTTCAAAGTGCCTCTTTCCTGTTTTCACTTGGAAATAGTGAAAAAAATCCACTGATCTTGGTTCAAATATTTACTAAAAAAGTTTTACCTTTGATTGAAATCTTTTTGTGTTCAGCTTATATTCAACCCCTTTACCTACAGGCATGCCTCTTTTTTCTATATGATGCTACTGTATATGCTAATGCTGCAAAGTCAGTGTAGCAGAAGGAAATCATGCTAATAACCTCGACTAATAAGCTCCTTAGCATTTTGAATCCCATCTGGTATCTGTAGTCAGGCCTGTGGTGACTTTTGACCCCCTCTGTTTTAAAGTATAAAACTCAACACATAAACTGTTTGTCATGACATTGATTTTGCATCTCTGTGTGGTCAACAGAGGCCTCGGCTGATTATCTTATTCCTCATTATGAGTGGCAGATGTTTTGTCAGAGAAAGCATCCGTCTCCTTATCTCAGCTGCTGCGGAGTCATTTGTTGGTGTGTAATGATGTGCACAAAGAGGCGGGAGGGGTGATGTGTCATGGGCTTGCAGTCACCTTTCCTTGCATGTATGTGAGAGTGTGTGCAGCATGATAATATTTCCATGTCCTAGACACCAAAGACCTCAGAGGAAATCCATTGTTTTTCTTGGGTTGCTTTATCACAGAGGTTATTGCTGCAAGGTTGTTTGTGTGTAAGCCCTGACTGTTGATGGTTGCCCACCATTTTCTCCTCTTTAATTACATTTTTGTCCTCTTTTGTCCTGATACTCTGCCCTTCATTATTAACCATATGTACTTATTATTTTTTGCCTTTTGTTTTTTTCATACATTTCTCCTAATTAATTTACACTCTCATTACTCTTCTTGTTCTCTTTCTCCTTCCTTCTGTCCTTCACCTTCAGACGAGGGCCAGACAGTTTGCTACAATCCCCCTGAGCTGGCGGGCCAGCGGTTGGCGGAGGTCGGCATGCAGCTGCGGGCAGATTGCCACCAAGGCCTGGGCTACTGGGACTACCTCTTCTTCATCGCCATCGGCTTCGTCATCTTCTCGGCTGGCACGGTGTCAGCGTGGGTGATGGGTGTGCTAATGGTGCTGTATGAGCGCTACAGCAAGCGGAAGAGCGAGGAGTTGGACAGTGATGATGAAGAAGAGAGGGGCCCGATGGGTGGAGGTGGGGGAGGAGGAGGAGGGAACCAAGGGAATGGGGATCTGAGCAAACCTGGCATGCAGGTGTGACAGACTGAAGAGAAGAGAAAAGACAGAGGGGCCAGGAACCAGAAGTGATGAAAGGATTCTGACACCAAATGCCCGGCTATGAACTGAGATCTGCCTGTCTCTCTTTGTTATAGACTTCCATATTGCAATTTGCTCTTTAACATATTGGAACGTGAGAGTGTGTGTGTGTGTGTGTGAGACTGGGTGTGTGTCTGTGAGAGAAAGAGAGACAGAGACAGTAATAAGGATGACTATGCCTTCACTTTAGGATAACAGAATGACCTCTGAGATTATTGAAAGCAATAACGCTGCACACACAACAAAGAGTCCATCAATGCCCCTGAATACTATGTAAAGTGCTGTTGAGTAACACCGTGTAATTGACAGTTATAACCAGAAATGATACATGAGTGGCACATTAAAACACACACATGCAGTACATCCATAAAAAAATACACAAGAAAGTATCAGGGGTCACAAAGAAAGTGATGCCTTATCTCTGCTACAGTGAAAACTGGGAAGCTGGTAAATTTCAGTATTAATTTTTTTTTTTTTTTTTTTTTTTTTTTTTTGATGCCTTAAGGCAACTCACTTGAAATAGTCACCAGTTATTGTTGTCTCTTTTAGACAGGTGCATTTGGATTCTAACTGATTGGACAAAAACAAAAAAGTGTGAATGTACATGATAAACTGAACAAATTTCAACTAGTTCAGGGACTTAGTGGTCCAAGTGCTTCTTTAGTCTGTGCTCTTCAAGTTAAAAGGCACCTTGTGGAGTTTTACAACTACTTGTTCTGCTTTAAAGCAAACAAGTCCCTCCAAAGAACTTCTTTTACTGCTAGAGCAGTAAAAGAAAGAAGTTGCGGGTTTGTGAATGGATGCTGTCTTCAAGTACGTTGGCCTCATTGAAAACAGAATATGATTTTATATAACAAATTCTGAATGTAAACATGTCTTTGTTGGCTAAAAGCTCCACAGGGTCCCCTTTCAACGACTTAACACCACCTGAAAATCTTGTTTATTGTGTTTATGTTGTGTTGTCTGGCTAAAGGCTGAGATTAGATTATTTTCATGCAATTTGATTTTATAGATATTACAACTTTTCCACCTCAGCCCAGTGGCCATGCACAAAATCATCAGAATGGAAACATACTTAATAGCTAATGAGGCTGCTTTTCAGTCTGGTGTAAAGTTTCTCTTAAAGGTCATTTCCTCTGTTACAAAAAAGAAAAAGTAAAAAAAAAAAATAGGCAGAAGTCTTCCTATAATAACACTAAGTGACTGACATAAGTCGTGTGTTTTGTGCACATGTTTATTTTCAGGTTTTTGTGTATGTATGGTTAAACACTGTGAGCTTAACATGCTGAAGTTGTAGAAGTGGGGCGAGTTAATGGTTACTGCACTTGAAGACAGTGATGAGGGTGATAAAGTTAGTCATGTAATTAATGTTGACTCTACATGATGTGACTAGGCACCTTTCTTGGTTGCAGTGAACATACTATGCTTCAGTTTTAACCCAAATGTCAGTGTGGAAGTGGGTCTCTGGAGTATAAGTAGTAGTGTGGATGTTCATGTGTAACCGAGTGTATTTAATTTGGGGTCAGAGCGATCGCAGAGCATCTCTGTGAGCAGCGGGGACGAGTGATCTATGAGCAGGGACTGATCCAAAGCCCTCCTTCTCCATCCCGTTCCACTTCTGCCCTGTCCATCACAGGATGGCCTGGAGGTTGGAGATGATAAATGAAAATTTTGGCTAGATGTGGGATGAAGAAAGAGCAGGGTCGCCATCAGAGGCGGGAATGCATTCTGATTGATGTGCTAAGCAGCTTGATTGATGAATAGCCAGGGTTATATTCACATTCAGAATATATTCCAAATGGCCTGGATGAATGGGCCAGGTTAAAGGATAGCTCTCAGGAGAATTTGGCTGAGTCTGTGTGTGTGTGTGTGTGTGTGTGTGTGTGTGTGTGTGTGTGTGTGTGTGTGTGTGTGTGTGTGTGTGTGTGTGCATGTGTGTGTCACTCTGTGTAGACATGCACACATGTTTATTGCTTTCTGTGTCTTGGTTAATGAACCTGGTGGTAAATCTTTATTGTGAATGCAGATGTGTGAAAATTATTTTATCAAAAGTTTCAGGTTTACTCATCATCAAAGCCTTCACCAACACTAAAATGCAGGCATCAGCGTCTCTGCACACACACATAGCGACATACACATTGCCAAGAACTCTCAAGGGCACAGCTAAAGTCAGAGCTGCAGGCTTGAAAACATTAACACTCCTGTTTTGGTCTATCTTACCATGCATCACTACATCCTCTTATCCTCCCCTCTATCCTCAATCTGGCACCGTCATCAGCTTTCACACACTCGAACACACACCCACACACCTGGACCTATAACTTATCTGCTAAATCTTTAGGCTGTCATTATAACATCATTTATTCAAAGGCAAGCTTAAAGGACCTGCCGATTGCTGGTGTTCATCCTTCTTACATTACATCACAGTCATAAAAAGGCATTTGGCCTTCAAGAGCATGACCTCTGAGCTGCATGCCTGAACTTATCCATTCCCACAATACTTCCTGTTTAGAAACTGTTGCTATTCT
This sequence comes from Melanotaenia boesemani, assembly GCF_017639745.1. NCBI lineage: Eukaryota > Metazoa > Chordata > Actinopteri > Atheriniformes > Melanotaeniidae > Melanotaenia > Melanotaenia boesemani. The sequence continues at coordinate 25,536,167 of NC_055695.1, read as the reverse complement.
GCTGGGCTCAGTTGTTGTCTTGTTTTTTTTTTTTGTTGTTGTTTTTTTTGTTTTTTTTTCATGATGATAAATATAGAGCAGACAGAGGATGTTGATCTTTTATCGGCAGCAGCTTAGAGGACAGAGAGTCAGACAGTGTGCCAAAAGGATGGAGAAGAGTATGAGTGATAGTCGGACATTGTGCAGGTGCTAAGTTGCCACCTAACAGACAAGAGGATGGAGTAAAAATATCACTGATGTAAGAAGAGGAGGGCTTCTGTTTGTGCATGCATGTTGTGTCAGAGGATGCAATCAGCTGCATGTTTATTGGCTAAAAGGGCATACTGTGGAAGATTTGACAAGTACTTGAGAAAAATGTCAGTTTAAAAGCAGGACTATAGCTGTTGCAAGAAAGTGTGAGATTTTGTTGTGGAGAAATTGTTCTGATTTGAACTGGATCTCAGATAGGTGCTGCTTTGTAAGGTCTACCCTCAGCTTTTGACAGGTACTATTTGTGTGCGAGGTTATGTGTGTATGAGTGTGGAACATTTGTATGTTACTGCTCAGAGGAGAAACCATCATTAGTCTGCTGTTCAGAAACCAGAGATGCTGTGATCGCTCACTGCTTAAGCTGCAAATCTCCTAGAAGATGATAGAAACAGTCATAAAGCCCTCACTGAATATGTGTGTGTATATATGTGTTGGTGTGTGCGCGTGTTCACATGTATGTGTGTCCATCATGGAATTTCTGATACAGCATCTGACATACTGTACCTGCTGGTAGACAGAATTTATGTAATTTTTCTGTTGTTTCTTTGAGATTTTTCTTTAGTTTTGTACGTCTAGAATCGTAAGCAATAAAGAACTTACAGGAGAATTCTGTTCTTATTAAAGCTGGGCCCTATTTACCAATCTTTTATGGTCTAAAGGATTTATGGAACAGAAGTGTTTTGGATCACTCAAATATTGAGTGAGAAAACTAGAAGCAGGGACTGTGTAATGGCTATTGTCTAAAAGTCCAGCCACCAGAATTAAATGTAATTTTTTTATGTTCTTTACACCCCATATGTGTGTTTGAATCAAGATCTCAGTCTTACCTCTGGTTTGTGGCATGATAATGCCTTGTCAGGAATGTGAAGATGTCCCTCAGATGACTGACCTCCCACAAGATCTCAAGCTTATAAAACATGTCAGGCCTCCCAGGTCTCGTGAAATAGCACATAGACTGCACACCAAGTCATTGTGGTGAAGTATCTTGTAGTTTTTAGTTTTTTAGGTTTTGCTATTTCCATGTTATTTTTCATCATATACTGGATGCACTCTTAAGGAATGACTCTGCATTTAACATTTACCCAAACCCCTATTGTTTTGCATCTCATTCAACACACGAAATTTTCTAAATTGCATCTTGATATAATTATAGATGCACATCAATCTCTGTGGGAAGCCTTATTAATAATGTAATCAGTCATTTATAATAATAACCCGAGGCTGCTCATGCAAAAAATAAGAATTCTCACCTTGACAGATGATACAAACTATAACTTTATTTTAAATTTGTGTTGCACAGCACCATCAAGGTTTAGAAGAGATCAGTCAGGTGAGCCAAACAGATTGTAAAGAATAACGTCAGTAGCACCTTTTACATACGTGACGTGATATGTAGAGTGATATGTCATCGCATAGTGAGTGGGTATTATCAAGACAAATCTAAATTAAAATACCATGGACCAAAGATAAATACATAAACAGGCTAAATAGGAGTTAATATTGGAAAAGAGTCATTGATGCCCCTCAAATTTTGTGACAGCTTTTTGGTGGCTTCTGGTAACAGCAATGCTACTTAATATGGAACTGAGTCCAAACATTTCTGTACCTTATTATTTTTTATACCCTAAAAGGTGTAAAAATCTGGGCCCAGGTTTAAAATACTTTTTTTTTTTAAAGAATGAAGAATAAATGAAAAGTAGTTTTCTAAGACTTCACTTGTTAATACAGAAAAAAATGTGAATTCTTGTGCTGGAACTGAACAGGAATTCTCACATGAATAAAAGCAGCTCTGTTAAATATTGTTATGATCTTTGTACAATAAACAGATAAGCTGTAAAATGTCTAAAAACACTTTTCCATTAAGCACGCACAAATGCTCATTAAGTCCTGGGTTGAGTGGTGAATGTCAGCTTCAAATTGATTTTTAATCCTTAATATTTTCATAAAGTCAAGGCCGCTCATATTTTATCAGTTAATGGTATTTTTGTAATTAATGTCACTGCAGTGAGATATATTTCCATTTTAATGGCAGACTTGTCAATCCACTTCCTTGATTCATATCTGTACAGAAAATATTTACAGGAAATGATGTTTGCAAGCAGAACTATGTGTTTAATTTTATTTTATTGACAACTTCAGTACATTTAGCTCAGTCACCTCCAACTCAATCAAGGTTGTTTTAGATGATGCCTAAAATCCATTATTTCTTTTGCGATTTATTCACAATCATTTTTTTGTGAAGGCTGCAATTCTTATTAATTAGCTTTTTTAATTTTCTTTAAATGAATGCTCAGACTGCACAGCCACTTTATCAGAGCGGCTGCTCAGATTTTTCACATCACTGCAGGTGTCATCAAATCAACAACCACTGAAGTCTAAGAAATTCTAACTTTCATTGGTGAAAATATTGAATATTTGACCCTACTGTGTGAACTCTGTTTCACAGATAACCTCCACTCCGAGGGAATGTTTCCCACTCTATCCTGTACAAACACACACTCCCCCATACACATACACACACATACAGAGTGAAAAAGAGAAATGAAGCACAGTCGTATCTGAGCCAGACTCCATTTCGTATAAATTGGACACAGTTTGTCTGTCCTGTGGCTCTAGATCACTCAGAGATTTGACTCAACACATACACATATCACAAACACTAACACACACTGTGGGTATGGGACATTGTCTGGGGCTTAGAGCAGGAAGCTGACAGATGACTTAAGTGAACACACTTTTCGATTTTTTCTCTGCTCTCTCTCACCTGACAACTTTTTTCTTTCTTTTCTTTATTGGTCCTCACACTATGCTTCCACCTGCCGGGTTCACATCGCCTCATCCTTCCCCTTTACTCTTTCTGTCCACTCCCTCCTCCCTTCACATCGGTTGTGCTGCCAACAGCTCACACTACTGGCACAGTGCGAGCTGCAATCCATCACCCGGCCTGCAAAATTCTGTCTGCTGGCTCTTACAGCTCAGGCTCTTCTGAAGGCTTTCCAGAGAGAGACAGGAGAGACTGCAGACAGTCAAGTTGACACAGAGAGAAAGACGAAAGAAAAAAAGAGAAAAGAAGTGCATGTATGCAGTGTTAAGAACACAAAACCCCAGAAGCACAACTGCAATGCGAGAGCCAAAACACTATATGTTCACACAACTATCACAGTGTGTTTGTGAGTGGGTGGGTGTGTGCTTGAGTTTGTGTGTTCGGTCTGATTTGATCCCTTTATTTCTCTGAGGGCAATGTTAGAGCTTGAGCATAAAGCACAGAGTCCATCTAATGCAATAAGTCAATAAAACATCCCATCATTGCACGCACACACATGTAAAGAACAGAAAACTGTCTTACAGGGAAAAAGATGAGCATTTCTTCCTTGCTAGATTTTTTTTTAAAACAGCTGAAGTTTTGATGTTCTGCTTCACAACCTCAGCTCTCCTATTTGATGACAGCCCTGCAGTGGACCAAGTTGTAGTAGAGATAATACTCCTCTTCCCTTTAATGTAAGAAGGAGAATCATGTTTGTGATATAAAAAAAAAATACAAGGGACAGTGAGGGCTTTTTGCATCACTTTCGGTGTGACCCCACTTTTAGAGCATGCAAACACAAATATTTGCTGGCATGAAAACCTTTCTTCAGATGACATTGTGTGGGAGCAGAGGGGAGCGCCGCTGTCATCAGGATTCCCTCTGCCTGCTTTCTGTTGAGCGGCATAAAGTGGAGCCTGATGTGAGGAGATGGTTGCAGCGTGAAGAAAAACACAACCAGAAAACAGTAACTTCCAGCATGTTGTAACCTGGCTCTTACTCTCATAACACTAGCCTAGCTAACTGGTTTGTGCTAACTCTACAGTCTCCATCTCTGTTATGGAGATTCTGCAAATTTCACTCCAAAACATGATCTATTTAAGAGCTTGTCTAATTCTTAATAATAATTGCAGCCCCAAAGCTACTGAAGCTAATAAGTATCTTCAGAATCAGTTAGCATGGATCAGCAATTAGAAGAGTAAGACCTAAGTTGAACAAACTTAATGTTTCAAGAAAATGGGTAATTCTTCTAAAAATGATGTACCCAAGCTTTGGTAAACCTAACTTATCTGCCAGATAAGTTGCATGGACTGGGTGTAAGACAGGCTAGTCGGTGTGTACTAAAATAGAGAAAATAGTCATCATGAGACTAGACGTTAATATAGGAAAGTCAACATAGAGACAATAAGACACAAAGAGACATCAGTGTTTAAATTATTCTATATTTATTAGATAATAACTCTGCAGATGAACCTGAATTATAGTGAATAATAGTTCTTGTTTGTGTTTTATATTGTGGTTTCAGATGTTTGATGCTGTGAGCTGAGGTGCTTTTAGTAAAAAAAAAAAAAGAGTCACCTTTTCCTGCAAGCATAGATTGTAACGGGACGCTGAGGTCAGAGGTTGAAAGAGGACTAGAGAGATGTTAGATGCTACATGATGACACATTTTCAATATATTATAAGCACACAAGGAAAACAAACAACATCCTGAGCAGCGGAGCACCTAAGGGTCTCTGACCCATCTCAAATAGGGCCTGAACACACTTTTGCATACATACACAGCCTGCTGATCACTGGACTAAGTTTTTGACTTACAGTAGCTCTTCTCATGTTCTCTTTTCTCATCTTCACCACACAAACACACTCATTCAAACCTACACAGAACTTGCCTCTGATTAGCAGTTCTGGCTATTTAAAATTGCAGTAACTTATATTAAGTAATGTTTTATCTTTTACTATTAATTAAAATAATAGACTGATGTTTAACCAATGGCTGTGCTCTCATTCTTTTTTCTTCTTTTTTTTTTAAACATGTTTTCTCTAGATCTTGTTTTTTGTTTCTGTTACTGTTAAACAAAAAAGCTCACCTACTCTGCACAATGTGTGGATGGAAGGCAAAGAGGTGATTGATTGATTTAACTTCTGCACTATCAGTCTGCCTCTGGAGATGGGGGTGACAGGATCAAATGGTTGAAAAGAAATATGCATGATGATCATGCAACTTGTTAAAAGATGTCAATCCTAAACTACCATTTATTTATTTGAGTTTCTCTTATCTTTCAACCTCTTTCAATTTTTTTTTCTTCCATGGCCCCAAGTGTTTTTTCCTGCAGTGTTTGCTCTTATTTCTTTCCTATTCTTCCACCCTCATTTGCTTTGTCGTTTACTCTCCTTTCTGCCCTGCCTCCTGTATCTCCTCTTGTCTTTTTGGCAGGAGCAGCGGTTTTATTATGAAGCCTCACCTCTGCCAGGATGGATCAGATACTGCAGTGGAGCCGTCTTTACTCGGCACTTACCAAAGAAAGATGGAGGAGAAAGAGATACGGCTGAGGGAGGTAGATTTAGTGACACACAGATGCACAATGAAAGTTGTAAGGGTTGTCTGGTGGCCCAGCTAATAGTGCAAAACATTTGTGTTTACACACATGCATGTGCAAATGTTAAGTAGACAGAGTGTCTCTGAGTAGTGACTGCTCCAACTCTACTCGGTTAACTGAGCATCACTGTGGCCACGGGCTTTCTACCGAGGGATGGAAGACCAGACATGGCACGCCAAAGCCAGAATGCCCTGCCTGGTCTCTGCTGCCAGCTCAGTGGAACCTCAATCGATCCTGACAGCTTAGTGTGTCACCAGGTCACACTGGCAAACCAAGACAGAAAAGCAAGAGCAAGCAAGCATTTCACTTTGCTAAAGTGAATTTAGCTAACCAGTATTTTTTTTTCTTCTGCCTCTGCACCAAGGATTAGACTTTAGAAAGAATACAAATTGGCATGGCTTACTCTTTAAGCTAATCCTATGTGCACTTTAAGTAAGTCTCAAGTCTCAGCTTGTTTTCAATTCCATCCCTGTACTTTACCTATCCTCTTCACTCCACTGCTGGAAGATTGTGAGTCCAGAAAGATGTCTTCATTTAAATTTTATGTTTTTCATTTTTCATGACCAAGTCTTTACTGGAATACTAAGAATTTTTCCAACACTTTAGATGTGTTAGAAGTTCACGCCAACCATACAAGTTCATACAGAAGGTCAGAGTTTTCAAAGTTAAAAAGTGACATGAAAAACATTAGCTTTGGCTCAGCATTTTTCTAAATGTGGCTTGATACTAGAACCTTTGTAAGGAAGAGGACTTGTTAGAGACAAATTGATGGCACCATTTTTAAAACTGTTGTAGTACTGGATGATATATTCTGAATGTTATCCCAGTAACAGTGAAGTTTCAGTACTGGAGGGCAGGTCAGCCACTGCTGATGGATCTTTCCTCTTGTAAGGGCCAATTTCTTATAAATTGTACAAATTAAGTCATCTGAGTGTTTTTTTCCTTTTAGTTGAATGCATCTATTGTGATAAAATAAATCTAAATGTGTCAAAGCTGCAAAACGTGAAAGATGTCTATAGCGCCATCCATGGCTTAATGTATATGAAGGGAGGCTGATACATTAATGCCATGGCCCTTGCCATGTTCATTTTTGTCTTTTATCACCCGTATATTTATATAGCTCAGATTCTCTTTGTTATTCTGTGTCAGTCTCCAATTTATGTTGCAACCTGCACACTTTGGGCCTCGACCTAAATGGAAGTTTGTCCAGGATTTGAACCAACGACCTCTCTCAGCATAAGCAATAATCCTACACTTTCACTTTAATTACTCAAAACACATCTACAGATTTGTGATTAATGTATGATCAAGGGAATCACAATGGGAAGACATATTACCTTGGCGTGATGAGAAAACTTCCCCAGTAGACATCTGACTTTCTCAACCTGACCTATTGGCCTCCTGTCTGATGGTAAATCTCCCTCCAGGACCAAAACTGAACTTGTAAAGAAAGGAGGGCATAATGAATGTGAGGTTGTTCAATGGATGTGAAAAACAGGGTTGTCACTCTTGTTTTGGACAGAAAGATGGGAGCAAATGGAGAGAACAGAGCTGAAAAAACAGCTGTAAAGATAAGTGAAAATCATATCTGAATTCAATGTATCCATGCCCACATTCTCCATATTTGTTTCTCAGACCTAACACACTTCTCATTGTGGTCTTCATCTGTTTGCCATCTCTTACTTGAACAAGCGGTCAGAGGGAGAGCCTGTAACTGTGCTGAGCTTCAAGAGAAGGTGAACCATCCAGATTAAACCTTAGAATAGCTTCTCAGTGTTCTTCTAATTGAGCTCGTCTTCCTTTGAGACTAACAGCTCATTACCACAGGACTGCCCCCAAGGATCCTCACCTTCTTCATCACCAGCTCCTCAACCCCCCAATATGACCTCTCCCCAAAGGTGGAGACCCACGTCATGATGCACATCTGCACAAATGCTCCCGGTTTTTTCCTTTGATTGGCTACTCATTTTCTTTATGTTTGTATGTGACCTCTCTTTTCAGCCTTACAGCTGCCACCCTTTTGTCAAACATCAGTATGACTCCTCTGTCTTTCAGCAGACTCACACACACACCCACCTCCTTTGCTTCTGTTCCCCTCTGTCCCCTTGCAGAGTGGTTCTTTTCGACACCTTTCCTGATTTGGAAGGTTTTGATGAGAATTCCCCACCTTAATCTCCTCTGTTTCCTTACTTAACCCTCCCAGGGGCTTCCTAGATCTGCTCTGACTGAAACACACACCCAAGAATGACTGGATAATGATCACCGAGTTACACACACTGACACATGAGCGTGCACGCTCTTGCTTTATTGTAGGTTTAATGAGGTCTCAGCATGTCTTTTTACTCTCCTTCTCCTCTTTTTTTCTCTGCCTTGCTTTTTGTCTTTGTCAAGTGTCATCATTTTCATTCTGGTGCTCATCTGTAGTGTCAAATTGAAACATTAGCTGAGACAACCACTTGTACTCGTGTCAGAATTTAGATTAACTTGATAATTTCCTGAGTAGTTTTTTGTCAAATTCTAAGACACCCAAACTCTATGAAGTCACGCTAAAAAGGTCTCTTCATGAATACAAAGTGGTTTGCGTCAGCATGTCTGTGACATTGGAAATCACAGCACCCCCTCTTTGAACTCTCTTAGGTAGGAATCACATGCATAGCGTACTTGAATCAAATCTAACAGGACATTCTTTAAGTGTAGCAGCACAAACAAATGTCTCATTTAGGGTAACCCAAGGCTTAGTACTGGGACCCATTCTATTTGTAATATACACCACATTGTTGGGTCTGGCCATCTACTTGCATGGCTTCTAATATCACTGCTATGCAAATGATACCCACCTACACCTCTTATTATCATAAGATGACCTTACAGTTTTAGCATGGATCTCTGCTTGTATCTCAAAGACATGCCCAGGAATGAACTCATGCTAACTTTCAGTTAAAACTCCCAAAGACTTAACTATTGCTCACCTTAACTAATCATTCCATTCAGCTCAATATCAGCATTAAAATGCTCCTGCAACTATCTCCTCACCAAAGCTGGGTGAGTTTATTGATGACCAGCTGTACTTTTCTGATCATACCGCATATGTTTCTCAGACATACTGTTTTTCACTTCACAGGCAAATCAAGCCATATCTGACTAAGTCTGCTATCTAACTCTTTGTACAGGCCAAGGTCATCTCTCTATTGCAATGATTTTCTAGCGTTTCTCCCAATAAATGGCCCAGAACACAGCAACATGTGTGGTGTTTGATCAACCAAAAAGGGCTCATGTTGCTTCATTACTCACCAAACTGTGCTGGCCACCTATAGGTACCCAAATCTAATTCAGCCAGTAATGCATGTCTTTGAAGTGATTGATTGTTGGGTGTGCGTCCATGCTCATGCTACTTCTTAACCCCTGCTACACACAGTCCACATACAGGTAGTTTAAATGTTCGTTGTTATCATTTCTAATTCTACATTGGTAGAACAAGCTAAAAAATGCTATTATAGCAGTAGCATCCCTCTCTATGCTGAAGAATCTCTTCACAAAACTAATCTTTCCTATGAGCCCTTCTGCTAACACCTATAACATCCTAGCAAGCTTATCCTGCAATGACTTTGCATCATTGCATCTGTTTCTGTGAATTAAACATAAACATTAGCACCTAATAAGTAAGGCAGAATTTCCCACTCTGCTGAATAGTGCATGGAGGAAGAGGACGTCTACGTTTACGTTTGTGAAGACAAAAGCGAAGACAAAACTTTAGAAGACAAGAGATGAAGAAGAGGGCCTTAAATGTAGGGGAGAATAGCACGTCCAGTTGACATCTACTTTTTAACAGGAACCAGTATTTTAATCCCTAACCAATTAACTGAATTGAAGTAGCCTGGAGTACGTTTATGAACAAAAAACTAACTGGATCTTTATTAGACTTTCAGAAAGCTTATTCTGCATGTGTTATGGGGCCAACAGAAGATCCTGAAAGAAGAACTAGAAGAAGAAAGTGAAGAAACTCTTTCAAAGAAGTGCAAAGACTGGCACATACATTTATTTATTTATTATTTATCTATCCATCTACCTATCTATCTATCCATCTATCTATCTATCTATCTATCTATTTACTTACTTACTTACTTACTTTTTGGAGAAAATAAGATTTTTCCTCTTCCTCTTACTAACTGACAAAAGTTGAAATCTAAATACTTGCATCACTCCATTCATCTCATTTATAGGGACTAGCTCGTGATAGAAGGTGGCAAACTGGTTCATCCAGTCACTATCAAAAGCCTTTTTTTAAGTCCTTTTTTCTACAGTCTTTCAGTGAAGACTGTTGATATTATTTGTAAAACAAACTTGCTTAAAGTTACTACAACATGTAACACAAGTGGTTCATACCAGCCACAGGCTAACACATTCAGTAATGTTACAGCAGCTAGCTCAAGAGATATAAACTGTTTAACCATGGATAGCAGCTACAACCCACATCTTAACACATTAACTGTGGTCCCATCAATGCCAAAAATATTTTTATGTGCACACTTGTGTCCTTTGAATAAAATTTAGCTAATGTTAAATAGCTTGCTGTAGTTTTTGTGGGATGAAATTGCATAGTGTAAATAATTGTGTTTACAGTCAGCAGCAAACTACACTTTTTGAGATTGCTTTGACTGAGTAAAGTGCAGCACCAAAGGTTATTTAATAGCTCTGTTGTAACTGAAAATATACTGCTGTAATGCTAGTCACTTAGCTTAATTCAGGATGGAAACATGAATGAGAAAAAAAACACTTTACTGAGTACATGGTAGTAAACTTACTCAGCCAAAACAGTGTGGCTAACAACCCCGTCAAAAGGTTTCAATAGCTATGAGTTAGGTCATCTAGAAAGACATGGAGCATGAACCCTGGTAAAAGAAATAGCAAGATGCAAAAGACCTCCACACGATAGAGGATGCCTTTTTATATAACAGAGGATGTCTTGATTGAATGGGTCCTTTTGCATGAAAAGGTATATCCTGTGAGGGTAACCTCTTCAACCTCTGGGAACAGAAAAGCATTTACGCTTACCACACATTTTTGTCACAACACAAATAAAGGAGGAATGCTCACATGCCCTTCCCTCAGAAAGTGCTAGCTCAGCATCTAGTGAGGCTGGCTATTGTAGCAGGGCTTGTGTGACGAATGGCCTGTTGAACCTTTTCCAGGTAAAGGTGCAGTCGGATTCACCTCAGGAGACACTGAATATAGCTGAATAGAAACCTGTGTGGATGAGATAGCACACTAAAGCTAACTTGAGCCAACAATACTGAGATGGAAAACACCAGCAACTTGTTAAAATGTAAGTTGGGAAAGGGCTTTTGAATAATCACTGCAACACACCTAATGTTAAAATTTTTCCCTTAACAGCAATTTTCTGGCATCGAGGGAATACCGACAAAAACTCAATAACCCTCAGCACTCTTCAATTGCAGCTCCCTTTCTCCTCTCATACAAGACTGCAGTGTGTTGATGGATTTGTCTGTAAAGTTTATAGATTCCCAGGCGGTTAAAGGACAAATTACCCTGTCTTTTACTATCTACAGCACCTTGCTGCCTTTCTAATAATCCACCTGAAGATAACCAACTTTTACCCCAAGAAAACAAAATCCCCCACAAAGTTGTTTTCTCTTACATTGACAAAAGGTGAAAGGTATATTTGGCATTAAATAGTGACATTAACAAGTACTGATAGGCATTCCTTTATTAACCAAGAAAAAGAAAAGAAAAAGAGAAAGATCAGTTCAAAGAAAGGTCAAACAATCTGGAGGCTACAACTAAAAACAGCCATTTATGGATCAATATGAGAGCAGGATGATAGATAGAAGGAAAGTGAGAGAAGAACAAAAATATTACAATTGTTTCTTGTCCTCCACATTGGCTTCTCTCTGTTCTCTAAGATGCTTTGCATTGATCAAAGTCAATGTTTTGCTACTGACTCACATTAGAATGGTGAGTACATGCGTGTGCATGTGTGAGGAAAAGCAGATGCCTGCAGCTCTGGACAAGTCTGATTCAGTTAGAACAAACTCAACATGCATGAATGTGTGTGTGTGTGTGTGTGTGTGTGTGTGTGTGTGTGTGTGTGTGTGTGTGTGTGTGTGTGTGTGTGTGTGTGTGTGTGTGTGTAAATGCAAACTCCTTTCATCTGCAGAGAAAATCTGCAGCTTCATAATGAGATATAAGAAGTACATTTAAGGAAACTTGTTTTACTCTTAACTTTTATGATACGGTGGCTCCATGTTAAATCTCGGATAGAATTTAAAATTCTTCTCCTCACATATCAAGACAACCAAGCTCCATTGTGCATCAAAGATCTTATAGTTCCATATATTCCCACTTGTGGTTCCTAAAGTCTTCCTATAGTCGATTGGGAGGCAGAGCCTTTGGCTATCAGGCCCCTTGCTTATGAAACCAGCTCCCAGTTTGGGTTTGAGAAGCAGAAACCCTCTCTACTTTTAAGATCAGGGTTCAAACCTTGTTTTTTGATAAATCTTATATTTAGGGGTGGTTAGCCATCCATTAGTTATGTTGTCATAGGCTTAGGTGGCTGAGGGACATCTCATGATGCCCTGAGCACTTCATCTTTCTGCTGTTTATTGTCCTTGTATAAACTTATGACAGTATTGACATCATTAAATTGTATTTCACATCTGCTCTCTCAGCAGGTTTTTGGCTAAAAGTTGTGATGCCTGTTGGCCTCTCTTTCCTGTCCTCTCCACCACAACTGGTCGAGGCAGATGGCCAACCCTATCTGAGTCGGGTTCGGCCTGAGGTTTTTCCTTCCTGTTAAACGAGAGTTTTTTCCTTTCCACCCTCACCCGCCACCCTGTGCATGTTCAGGATGGGGGATTTTCCTTAGCTAGGCTATTATTTTTTTTATCAAGTGGCTTGTATGAACACTGATTAGATCACAATGAATTGGCTTTAATTGATTTGTATGTTAGGTGCCCTGAGATGACATTGCTATGAATTGACGCTTTACATATGAATTGAAATTAATTATAGAGCATCTAAAATCTAGATATTCCTGCGTTGAATGAATTAGGGAATATTATTAGTATCTGCAAATCCATTACCATCTTTCGCAATCCTTCCTCGTGTGGTGCATATAAGTGCCCTCACTATCAAAAGACTTTTTTTTCCTTTTGTTTACAAAGTCTCTCTTAAGTTTGGGTATTAAGCTGCCAATAAAAAACAGTCTCTCTGAGCATGGCTTGTTGGCCTTTCACAAAGCGAGAGGATATGTTCTTTTACGTCACTCTAAACAATAAGAGAGAGATAACTCATGACTGCAGGCTAAAGTGCTAATGGATTTAGCACAGTGAGTGCCTTCACAGTAGAGAGCATTTGCATGCTGGAGTGAATTGTTGTGTAAGTAGTCATATCCTCCACACACACCCACCCACCATTCAATATACGCACACACTCTCACTATGTGATAGGTCAGGCACCAAAACAAACCAGCGGATAAAGACTGCATATAAATCATACCACACCAACAAGAAGTACTTTGTTTTTAACTGTCTTTATTAAACACATCCTAATCTAATAAAAATAAAAGGAAATTAATCCCTACTGGCTGCATTCAATTACAGAATTTTGTTTTTATTTTCAGTTGTACATAATGTGAAAATGTCAACAAAAGGTCACATTAGGAATGAAGGAAATGTTTGTGATCTCTTTGAATATAAATGTCCTATAACATTTAGACCAAATATACCTTCTTTTTAAATTTGCTTTTGCATAGACAGTCCATCATGAGTGTAATTGTTCCCACACTTGCTGGTGCACTATGCTTGATACATGAAAATTCCACTAGGGAGACCTTAGACTGGACAATGTCTCTGAAATTGTTGGGTTTAAACAAAATGATAAATATGCCAACAACAGAGGAGTTTAGCATTTGGTAGATTTTGATTTTGAGCGGTATAGATGGTATAATAGATGGCCCCTAAACAAAACATGCAATATCATGACTGCAAAACCTTACATGATTTTAGTTTATTTTTCAGTCATTACACCTGGTTAAACTGGTCCCAACACTGCCCCTTGTGTTCACGTGCATATAGCAGCTTATGAACACGTAATTTTAATTAATTTCTGAGGACATCTGAGGCAAAAATTACACCTAAAACTAACACAAAATGGGGCCTGATATGTTTTTTGGGGGGATCAGCAGGACCAAAATGACAAAAATAAAAGAAAATGTAGTGGTTAATCCTCGTGCAGAGTTTAGGTGTATTTGCTAAAGTTTTTTTTTATTGTTGGAAGTTTTATCCTAATCGAACCAGTGTTTTGGGAGCCAAAAACACCAACTTTTTAAAACCAAGTTCCAAAGTGAATAAATCTGAAAATGCTTCTGTTTCATTTCCAAGTTTGCAACTCACACACATCTTTCCTGAATGGATGAAGCCACAGCAGCAGACATGTACAATCAGTCACATTTAAAAAACACAAGACATAAAAACATCCATCCATCCATTTTCTATACTGCTACCCAGAGCCTATCCCAGCAATTAGCAGGCGAGAGGCAGGGTATACCCTGGACAGGTCTCCAGTCCATCGCAGGGCCACATAAAGAATATAAAAATATATAAATTATGAGCAGCTAATTAAAACAGATGTGCTCAGTCCAAATCACCTAAAAACAAGGTACATAATTAAAAATAAATAAATAACAAATAAATAAAGGTGCTTTGGGTGCTTTGGAAGCTCTGTATAAATCAAATCTATTATTGTCATTATTACAGTGGCAGATTACAGTGCATTTTTGCCACAGAAGCTACTCAACATGATGTGGATTTCACTGTAAAATAGGTAAAGAATTAAAATAAAATAAATCAACCCAAACGTCTCCTTTTAAGCCAAATTCTCTACAGCTTTCTTTATTGTTGGCTCTAAGTCTGAGTCTATGTTTTCAGTGTATTTCTGTACAGGCCTGGCATGCATATATATATATATATATATATATATATATATATATATATATATATATATATATACGACAGCATTTTCAGTGGTCTTGTGGTCAAAGTTGATTCCCTCTCCGTGTAGATGTAGCTACCTCACCAATAAAGCTATTTAAACAAGCTTTTAAACAAGATTTTTAAACAAAATGAACTCAGTTTCATTATTAAATATAAAATAAAGTGCTTCAATATCTTTTTCATTCATTCTCTGTACTGCTTCGTCCAATAAGGGTCGCGGGAAGCTGGAGCCTATCCCAGCATTCAACAGGTGAGAGGCAGGGAACACCCTGGACTGGTCACCAGTCCATCGCAGGTCCAACACAGAGAGACAAACAACCATTCACGCTCACTCTCACTCCTAGGGAGAACAATTAGAGTGCCCAATTAACCTAACGTGCATGTCTTTGGGCGGTGGGAGGAAGCCGGAGTACCTGGAGAGAACCCACGCATACACAGGCAAAACATACAAACTCCACACAGGAAGACCACCTCTCCCCAGTTTTTTGTCCCACTGTCTCAGAGTGCTCACACCTTGTGTACAGTTGGGTTTTTTTTTAGTCTATGCAAAACTAAACAGACATGTGCCATAATCATTATATCAAAACCATCTTTAGTTAAAACTGCACATGATGGCAGATATTTTGCAGGCCTGCCAGCTAAATGTAGGAGTAATGAACAGCGGTTTCTCTGTGTTTTGTCAGATTCAAGTGATCTCAGAAGTGCTCTCCAGTTGCGCTCTGCACCGACACTCTATTTATAAAGAGTGCATGAAGCGTGGGAGGAGAGCATTATGTTGTGTCAATATTTCAGATGGCATAAACCATGGCAATGTGTTACTCAAGCGAGTAGACAAAGTTAGTGAGTAGAAAGGAGATGCCTGTCCGTCTACATACAAATGAACACACACACTCACACACACGTACACAGTGGCCTGGCCTATAATTGTCCCTATTTAAAATGCTAATTTTCTCTCTCCCGCAGGTGCCTAACTGTGTTTGAAACTAAATTGCTCGTCATAGCGGGTCAATCTGAGCCTAATGAATTCATGTGCTCTCACATTACACTTACTGATGCTGAATGTCGGATGGCAGGTGCTCTGAGTACTCAAGGGTTTGAAAGCAAAGCCTGCAGCCTCTCCTTCCCTTCTTAGTGTGTGCAGATGAAGTTCCACATGGGCCTGTGAATATTTTAGTGTCTGGCATCGGTGAGACTTGACCTGTGATCATCTTCGTTACAAGGAATATTTTACGAAGTAGTTCTCACTTTCTCACTGACTTTAAATGACCAATCAAGTTAGATCATCAGTCTTCAAGTACTTCCCAGTTGCCTGTTTATGACTTAATGTCAACCAGTGAGCAGGTGCATCACTTACCTCACTTTAAGGGAATTTATGAGATATTGTGACTTAGAAAATTGAATTATAGTCATACAATCCAGTGGCTATTATAATCTCAAATGGAAATTAACATAAAAATGCATGTACATGCACAGAGACACATATACAAAGAAATAATGTGCATTTAGTGCTTTCTATGCCTGCAGCACTTTGCAAAAATGCAGGAAGCAATGATGGAGACATACATAAAACACACATTTATCATCTCATGCTTTTAGCCAGATTCTGTGCTTCATCATGGTGAAAGTCCTGCAGGCAGACACGCATGTGCACAATGAAACTTTGCAGATACAGCTGCTCAGCAGTGCTCACAGTCCAGTCTTCAATAAGTGGAATTAACAAAGTTGACAACGGTCTCACACTATTAAAAAAAAGTGTCTAAACAGCCTATCCAAACTAAATTTCAGAACCCGCTTAGGGTGTTAATGGGCAAGTTTGGGCATCATTTCCTTTTATTGCCCAGCAACACAGATCAACTAGCTGATCTCTCTGGACAGCTAGAGCAACAAGAGTTGGGAGGAAGGGGGCAAAAGCAGCCAGATTTTTTCACTTCTGTTTTTACCTAACGGATCATCCATGGATGAGGAAACAGAAAACAGAAAGGAAAGAGAAATACATCAAAGGACAAAATACGGTAGATGGGAGCATTGCAAATGTTGATCTTTCCTGTTTCTTGTGTGGAATGAAAAAATTAAGGAATGATCTCATGTAAATGACAGATTTAGAGTTTATCGGCAGCCGCAGTGTAATGTTTAATGAGGGGCTATAAATCAGCTCATACACAAGTAGTGCCATATGAGACTTTAGCGCAGCAGCAAAGTGGGTAGGTGAGGGATGGAGCTCAATGCAATCTTTCAGTTGGAGGAGTGGGAAAGTCCCTCCTCTCTGCTGTACAGTCACTTATATGGAGCACTGTAGTGAAGAAACCATCAATCATTCAGTGCTCTCATTCATATTACTTGCATGTGAAAACACACAGTAGCTGCAGTGATCAGCACCACTCACACACCCAGCTTCTGACTTGTAAATTTAAAGTATCAACTAGCAGCTGGTTAACCAAGTTAACAGCTACACTCCAATGAAATATTAACCTTTAGTGGTTTTGAATAAAAAATGTAATCGTTTCATACAGCATCATCATACATATAAAAAAGACAGGTAAGGTTTATGTTTTTTTTTTATATTTTGGATGTAAATGCTTAATATTATCTGTTGACCCTGTTAAAACAAAGCTAACTCGCTACTGGTTATATTAACTGGTCAGAAAATGTAATAAGTTATTGGATGTAACCTGTTAAATGTCTGATTCTACCTCTAAAACACAACTATAAAATATGGGGGATAAGACATGGTTTTTGTTTTATCCCTTTTTTCGAATGCTGTGTTTAAAAATGAGCAAACCCAGTCACTTCCATCTTTCCCGTCAATACAATCCGATGGTATTTTTTCCCATTTAAGTTAATGTTTGTTATATAATAGCAATTTGTGTGGGATTGCTGTATAACCAGTCGCACAGAGTCTGCTGCTCCACTACTTCGTAACCGCAGTGGCTACTTGTATAGGTTCACTTTAACTATCATAAGAAACTAACAGGTAACTCTTATGTCTTGGTAGACTTCTTCTGTGTCAGAAATGATAACCGTTCTCTGTGCTTCCTGTGACGTTGCTCCTCTCCTCTGTGGTTCACAGGGTTAAATATATCTCATTCTCAGTGGAATGAAGTTAATCTAAAACAGCAGATTATATAAAGGGAAGCTCAGCTCAGGCCAATCCTCTCCTGTCAGACAGCTGCCTTGTTCAATGATGGCAGGTGAATGTGCTTACGTAGTTGTCCCCAAAAGACAAACAAGGATGTTTTTGTTTAAACACTGAGACACATATTTCCTATGATGTTGTAATTCTTTTACATATATATTAATACACAAAAATAAAAATCATTTAGTCCTTGCCACGTCTTAAATTAAAGTATGCAACCTCAGATGAAGAACACAGGACATTTGATTACTGCAACATTTTTCAATCACAGGAGCAACAGCAATCAGCTGCCTCATCATTCCTGTCTTCACATAAATGGCTCCATTTTCAAGAGAATAAGAGCTTTCTGTTATCATGCAATTTAAGTAGCCAAACTCACTTCTCTTTACCTATTTACTTAAGTTGTGTCTTCCTGAATACCTGTTTCTTGTGGAGGGAAAGCCAGAGAGATCTAAATCTGAGATTTAAATGTAAGATCATTTAACAAGTTCATTAAGTGTTTATGGGTGTACATAAAAATAGGATTTCTAGTTTCATCACCCTGCCAAGTCTGATGAAATAATTCAACAGTCATCTTTTTTTTTTTTTTTTTTTTGCTCTTCTTTTCTATTGGACTCTGCAACCACAACCAGCAACCAACTGGCTGCAGGAAAAATTCTGAGGCAGAGGACTAGTTAATTATGCTAAGCCCAGATACTGATAAGGAGACGGTTTTGAAAATTTAAACCTCTAGAAACACATACATACTCTCTGAATTAGAGGGGGTTTAAAGTGAGCCTTGCCCTTCAAGAGAATGAGACTATTTTGTCAAAAAAAAACGCAGTGATATGAGAAGATTTACTATCAAACTCTTTCTAATTTCGAAAAACAAAATCTCAACCTCCATGTGATATTTAAAAACTCTTATTTCTATTCTCTTTTATCTTAATTTTCAACACCAAATAGTATGAATATTCACAATCTGCTAAACTCTGGATGTTTTCTACTCTCCCTCAGCTCCCAGTTCCTCTGTTGCTGGTGCGCTGCTGGCCTTTCCCCTATCCGCTCGTTAGCTGATGTCTGTGGGCGGATAGTGCTGCTTCACTGATCCTCAACCCATGAAAAACCCCTGTCTTTCTCCTCTATTTCATCTCTGTCCAAAACTATCTCAGCTCCAGATTGCTTTTGCAGCTCAGAAGCATGCAAGTGCTGCACCCACCTAAAATTAAATTGCAACCATCTACCAGTCATTTGCATACATTTACTGTACTTCTGTTCGAAAACTCTTCAGTGCAAAATTTACAGCACAAAAACCACTAAAGATGGCACATTTGAGACTCTGCAAGAACAAAACTGTCTCTAAGGTCTAGCAAAACACACACAGGAGAGATGAAAGTGTGGCAGTGCAGCAGCTTTCTTTGCCAGAATTTACGCTGCACTGGGTTCTTGTGGGAAAAGTAAATAAATAAAACAATTTAAATCAACTAGATTTTTAATAAAAAGGTAGCCTTTTTAGGCCTAACTTCCTTAGCCCTTTCTAAGCTTAGTCCCCTTGTATTTTTATTTAATTTTGAACATATTACATCAGTATTACAAGAAATTCATATTTTTCCAAACTCACTTTTTTAGGACAAAGCTTGCAACCCCTCAGTTCCACAACAGCAGAGATTTAGTGACTGCAGACCCTGAAGACTATCAGACTTTTCAGAAACTCCTTAAAAATTAAAGACAAAAGAACATCAGTTTTATTCTCATTGTTCTTAATATCTAGTTTTGTGCCTAATTTTTGTGTGTGTGTGAAATTGCTGCAGGAAAATCTAAAACATGCCTCAAGCTTTAGTTGTGCAGCTTTGCTTCACTGACTTTTCCAGTTAAAAAGTACATCCATGCAACTCATAAATTTTTCAGGTGGAAATTTAGAGCTAACAACAACAGCTACATTATATCCTCAAGGCTTATGTTGGTCTGCAGTGTTTACTGACACAGCAATAGAGGGACAAGTAGAAAAGCAAGAGAAAGAGGTAGAAAGTTGTGAGATGGAGCAAAAGAGAAGGGGAATAAAGGAGAGATCAAGTATCTGTAGGATTATAATTAAGTCCATGGTCTGGCTCTCTGCAGGCCTGCGGCATACTGCTCGGAAATGCTGATTCAGTACAGGCAGACAGAATAGCAAGGGGGGGGGGGGCCGAGAAGGATGCAATATGAGACAGAGGGATGGGGTGTTGCAGTGAACATAAAATGTTGAAAGAAGCTCTACATGGTGAGAAAGTCTTAAAAGTAATAAAAGCAAAGAGTCAAAGTTATAAATTCAAGATGAAGCAGATCCAGCAAACAGCTGCAGTGTTAAATTGTAGGCTTTATGGTGTGAGGCAGGCTATCTGCAGTCAGTGTTGGACTTCATCAAGCATTGAACATTTGCAGATGCTTCAGAAACAGGAGCACAAACCCTCAGCCTCCAAGATCACATGGAGAATGGTGACACCTAGTGGTATAAGCATGTAAGTAGCTCGCCCCAAACTGTTGCTCCAGAATGCTCCCATACTTACAGCATTCCCTCTGTGCACATTGGAGCCATTTATAAACAAGTCAATGAAAATAAAGTAAAAAAAACAAAACAAAAAAAAACAACTGTGTGTATGGGACTTGTTGAGTGCTAACGCCCTGACAGAGGGGTCAGTCACAGTTGAGAGTTGTAAGTCTGTCAACAGGCTGGGGGGGGGCTGAGGCAGTTCACATCTATAATGCATCAGGGTGAATGTCAGGTAAACCTGAGACAAGTACCAAACAATAGCACCAACAAATACAAAAGAAAAACGATAAAAAAAAATCAAGAAATAGAGGCTTTAACAGAAGTGTTCAATACTATTATAACTGTAATTCCATCTCCTGAAAAAATATATTAAAAAGAAAATAAGTCTTTTCGTAATCGACATTGATTCTTGAATTGTGTGTTGATATCAGATCATCCGAAGGTCTCTTTTCTACTTAGAAATCTAAAGTCTGTATTTTCTGTGGTAAAACACAGAGACAGTACATTGCTCTTCAAAATACAACAGACTTTGATAAACAAGATAAAGTGTTTATAGAAACCATTCAGTAAATAATATGCGCCCTCCATTATCCAACATCAGTAGAGGTACTGATGCTGTAGAACAAAGTACAAAATTATCCAAATTCTTTAAAGCTTTTTACTCAAACGCAAGTTTGAACTTTTAAAAAGCCACCAAGCAGCTACTTATTATTTAGACAATTGAAAGAGGGAGTTTTAAAGTAGTGTCAAGATCTGATGAAAAATATCATAGCATCCAAATACATTACGTTCCCACATTAGTTTAAAACAACTTTCACCAGACAATTAATAAAGTTTAAGTACTAACACCAGCCTTAAAAAAATAGCCAAAAGTCCTTAAGGCAGCAGACGCTGAAGCTGATAACAGGATGGAAAGCAGGTCCACATCTCAGCTCCTCTTCTCTCAGCCGTGTCCGTTCATCTGATTCTGAGCATCTGAGGTGGGATCAGCTTCATCATCTTCACTAAGCAGGAAGCCCCAAGTCTTAAGCAGAGCAAAACGCTGAGCTGGGGGAGTGGAGAAGTAGTCTTTCTGTTTCTGAGAGTAGGTCTGGATTGGATGGACAATATCTCTGTAGCTCCAGTCCTTGTGGTGGAAAATATAAGGACAGTGTATTTATACATTAGTTTGGAATATAGTAACATGCCCAAAACAGCTAATGTGACAAACTGAAATAATAAATATATAGTTTGTGGTTGGTTATCATTGTTAGATTCCTAAAGTGTATCTTTTTTTTCACTTAGATGATGCAAACTTAAATAAATTTCTATCTTTTTATCCTTTATTTTTAAGGAAAAGACATGAAAGACTCTAAAATACAGGCTTTACTATCATCTTGCCTCCTACAAAAGGCTGAAATCCATTGAGGAACGGGTCAGTAAAACCTCCAACACATGGATGGTATTTTATCCAAACACTGTCTGTATGTGGGTCTTTAAAATGAGACTGTTTGGCAGTCTCTATTTATTGTGTGTCCAACATTGTGGTCCTGTACCTGCCAGTGAAAGTTAAAAGCCTCCAGGAGCTGGATCCTGTCCTCCCTGGAAGGCACACAATCAGGAAGAACCGGCTGCACCAGCTCAGAGCCCACCATCACGTCCCCAAACACCAGCAGAGCTCTGATAGCAAACCAGCCGCCAAACTTTGGGTGCACGCACACGCCAAACATTTTCTGCATGTAAACAGATCAAATAAAACTAAACTTAGGGGGCAGGATGAGATGAATCTGACCAGATGTTTCTGCAAATAACTAAATAGCATTACTTTTCCTGCCCAGGGCTGGTCTGTGACATCAGACTGTTGGTAATAAAACGCCGCTCCAGAGACGTGTGCAGCAGTCTGCGCTAAGAACTTTGGTTTCCTGCTGGGCAGCAGCTCATAGTCGTACCTCACATCTACCTTTTGACCTGGAAAACACTGAGGCAGGAAGAGGTAAAGTAGACCTTTGTCAGATGTGTCAGGAATACAATAATTTTTATACAATGAAAACTAATACCAGAACATTTCAAGTGCTTGTTGTTATTTAATGCTGCATAATTTAGTTTAGTTGAGTAGACCAACACCTTACTGATTAATCGTAGGACACTCATTCAGAATGGACTTAGAGGGTCATAAAGCTCTGAAATAGACAATCTTATCCACATGATCACCCTCTGTCCCCAGCTAAACGCAAAGCCTTATCTCTGCCAGTCTCACCATTCATCACATTTCATTCATCACACTTCCACCCTCACCTGCGAGACAACAGAGGTGACACAGTGTCTGACACATTGGTCTATAGGGTCAGACACCCTTTGGCAGCCCTTCTGCTCCATGAAGGGCAGGAAGGCTTGTTCAAACATAGCAGGAGTGCTGAGGACTACAACAGCCAAGCAGTCATCCGGGTAAGACAGGTGCAGGGAGGGAGGCAGCACAGAGTTATACCAACCAACCTGTGAACATAGAGACACAGATGGGTCAGACAAGGACATAGATTGATGGATAAGGTGTACCAGGAGATGCGTAAGCAGGCACAGTAGATATGTGCTCGTATATAAGTATTGATATTGATACACATACAAAACTTATTTGGATTTGGTAAACAGTAAAGAGTAAACAGAGGATGCATTTCCCTGCACCGCTCATTCTTTATAGAATGCCGATTGAAAATCCAACTTAACTTAACCACTTGACAGTAATTAATGCTATATTACCTTAAGAGGGTAGACTTCAAATCCTTGCTTTGATAGACAGCTATCTAATTGTCCTATTACACTTTCCACGTTTATATCGGAAGCCGCCATTATTGCGTGTCTGTGTACAGCTTTGGATTGTGGGATATTGTGTTCTTTGGCTAGTAAAAGTAAGTAATTATGTTAGGGTTCTCGTTGTTTCTGCAACTAACTGCTCTAAATAAGTTGCTTTTTACAAGTTATTTACAACGTGTTACTAAGTGGTTTTTCTACGGGGCCATTCTTTAAATGAGTGAATTCAGATTAGTAGTAAGTTCAGCTGATGAACAGCAATACCCAGAAGACCAGAGCGTTACGTCTTACGTAATCACGTAACAGTTATGGGCTGTCGGATTTAAAACAAGTCGCGAGGTTTTTCTTTGAATGCCGTAGTTAGCTAGGGAAGGTGCAGTGTATGTGTTGTCATTTAAAGTTTACTTTGTTACAGACAGCGTATAATAATTTGACATACATTAGAAAATACGTTGGAGGCGACATATTGCGGCTCTGTCAAATAAAACAGAAACATTATGGCCGTTGGGAGAAAAAGTCGCCCAACTACTTTTTAAACGGTTGCTATCTTGTTGTTAGCTGGGGTTAACGGAACGCCAACACAAGCCCTTTACATTCGCTGTATGTTGATGTTTGTTGGTCGACATTCATCTATGCCTCAGTCAGGGAATCTCTGTTCTGCTGAGTAGCTGTGAGAAGGGGAAATTGAGATTTTCATGATACCCCGACGGATATGTTTATCTGCTGATAATGTATCATTCAGGCAGCTATCTCTGGTGTTTGCTACATCAGCTTTTGTGACAGATAGGTGTCATCAAATCGTGCAAACGGATGTAATTTAATCTTCTTCTGTGTCAGAAATTGTAACTCATCTGTTACCTCACGGACCAGCCACAAAACACGGCTTAAATTACTACCATCCTTTTTCATGTAACGTTCTTGTCAGGCCACACTGTATTGTATAATGAGGCTTTAACAAGGATTATTATTTTTAAATGGATGTCTAAAGCTGATCGATTATGCATTTGGCAAGTTTATTTGTCGTATGGCTTTCAAGTTGAGCTCAGACATGAACTGGGACAATCAGCTGAGCTCCGTCCTGTTAGTAGCAGATGGCAGCGTTGCCAAGATGAGGGTAAGATCAAATATCCTTGAAATATATTCAACATGCATGTAATGTTAGAAATGCGTGAGTTTCCGTAAAACCTCCATTAAAATCTACTTTAAAAAACACACTTTCCCCCCATTTCCTTTTTAATTACTTATAGACTTTAATTGTAAGATTGTACATCTTGTGGTCAATTGTAATGTTATTATTATTACAACCTGTAGGTGGCAGTAATGCTCTATAAAGCTTTAACAGTTAGTCGGGGCAGATAGTGAGTAACGGGAATACCCATACCCTTTGTATTTGAAAGCTATTTTCTGTGTCAACAGGAAAGACTGACCCCACGCGGGAAATTTCCCAAAGAAGGAGTAGGTGGGTGAAGCATGTTTTGAGTTTCTGATATGACTAAAAAGGGAAATTACTCCAATTAGTTTATCTAACTCCTCTGGCAGCCTTAACAATGAAGGCCTCATATCACTAGGGCATACTGATTTGAAGTAATTTGTTGTTCATGTCCAAATCCATTTCCAGTAAGGGACAGTGTTTTTAATTCAGATTTGAACCCTCCCGCTCCTCCCCATTGGGACCTCCATCACCACCAACCTTCCCCATCTCTCAGCACTGGTGTGCAGTGGGCAGACCTGGCTGCTATCCAGTCTCAGCTTCAGATACAGAAGCAGGTGTGTGCTCATAGAACATTGGGAACTACCTGACAGTGCAGCTATTTTGTCTCATTGTTATAAATCAGGACTGACAGATTTCCAAATGTCTTTTTCAAATGTCTTTTCAAGGCGATTGAGTCCCTCACACAGAAGCTTCATGACATGGAAAAGGAGAAAGAATCTCAACATTGTCACATTCGGAACTTACAAGGTATGCTACTGTTGCAGCATACAGTCTGAAATCAACACCTGACCCCTCTCATTGTCAGCTAGAGGAATATAAGTCATTTCAGGGGTGTTACTTTTGAATGTGTTGGAAGTAGTACTCGAAGCTTGTCTGTGTGAATAAATCATAAATATATTAGTTTTTTCACAGAGCTTTAAACAAGTTTATTTAGAAATCAAATCCAGATTCACTTTAGAGAACTGACACTTTACTTTTAACAATGTAAACATGATCGCATTCTGTGCCCTGCTGAAGAACAATCTGGCTGTGGCAGGATTTAAATGGGACTTTCTTTTTTCTGCTTGTCAGAAAACTGAAACCAAACATAAATGTACCATTCACAGATAAACTACCTGTGCTTCACTTCTTTTTTCATATTGACTGTAAATAAAGCAGTAATGCCCCTGCCTGCCTGTCTTCAGTCAGCAGAAAGGAACTAAAACAGCTCTCAAATCTTACAAAAACGGTGTTCTTGTTCTTTTATTTACCTCATATTGTGTCCATGACATAACTGAAATGATTATGTAACTGCTGAAATCAGTTTGACTCAAACAGATCTGAAATCCGGGGAATGCCTGAATCAATAATGCTGTTTGCGAAGTTGCAGAAACCAGATTACACTGAATAGTGATGTCCTTTGCACAGGTGGCTTTGTGATTTAGACTGCTTGTTTATTTGCATACAAAGTGTGATTACAAGTGTTTATTGGAGAAGTGCATGGATGTGAATTTTAACACTTTAGAGATGCCAGTTTGTGATCAGAACATATGAAATCCATACAAATGCCAGGTTTATAGAGGGACAAACTTATAGTGTTTTGCACACATTTAAGCTTAGATTTTGAATTGGCATCATTTTGATCTACTCGTTGCTTGCATTTTTACTTAGCTAGTCTCAGGAGAGATGTTGGAAAATGAAAGCAGCAGCCGCATATCTCGAGGCAACAGGAAGCAAGCAGATTTAAAGGAAAATATGGTCCCAATTTTGTGGAGCGTCAGCATTTATGGCATTACTTGAAAGGACTGGGAGCAGCGAATCTTCATATATTTATTAATTATTTTACAGATGATTTTTTTTCTCTAATTTACCATATATTGTTATATTTCTTCACCCACTGACTGTTCATCAGTTTGACTTAAATGAGTAAAAGTGACTGTAAATGTGTGTGATGCACCAGAATGCAGCCTCACGATTATCATAAGTTCACATGTAGCTTGTGATTCTTCTCATCTGCCTTTGTTATCCACTAGCCCCTCTTCCTCTGACTTGAGAAGCTCAAATACTTTAATCATTCATAATTAAATATATTAATATCCTTATATATTCGAATAATAAATGAAGATAGTAATAATATCCCTATATTTTAGAATAATAAATATTTCTGATTCTTCCACAAGGCTGAGAAATTTACGGCTGATAATTATCATTCTTGTTTTCCAGATGAGGTTCACAGGCTGCGTGAGGAGCTGATTGAAAGGGAAAGAGGGCAGGAGGACCTGATTAGGAGGCAAAGTCCAGGAGTTGAGCAAAGGATGGAACAGTGGAGGAGAGAAGTTGGACGTGAGCTCAGCAGTCTCAGAGGACACATAACCCGAGCCACATCACTAGGCGATCTGGAGGAAAGGTGCATTACTGCAAGAGCTGCAGACAAAACTAGTAATAGGTTAAGCTCAATAGTGCCAAATCTATAGAAGTATTAACAAATTAAAATAAATGAATAAATTAAAAGCCTGCCCCCTCACAGTTATGTGAAATTATGTTACAGCTTTTCTTTCTGTTTCTTCAGTTTTAGCTCAAAGCTGCGTCGAGAGGAGCTGGAACTCCTGCGGAGAGAGTTGGATCAGCTGAAAACTCAACTAAGTGAGTAACGCACAACATGTTCTGCTGTACAGATTTAGTGGGACTGCACTTGTCTTATCACCCGCTTGGTTTGTCAAACAAAGGCAAGAACAGCCTTGGTAACATCCTTTGGCGTTTTTTTTCTCTTGAAAGGGAGACAGGAGGAGGACATGTTCCTCCAGCAGGCAGAATCCAGGGAGACCAGACGGCAGTATGAACGTAGCTGCAAGGTACACACACACCATATCATGCATTTGTGTTTGATCATGGATTTGTTGCTTGTATTCTTTTAGGTCTTTAACTATTCTTATGTGTACTTTGCTCAGACATTGGAGGAACTGACTGACAGATACAGAACTCACAGCACTGATCTGATAAAGACCATCTCCCAGTATTCCCACACTCAGCAAGAAGTCCGTCAGATCAGGTAAGTATTGCACATGTGTGTAAAGGGTTTGTATCTCATTTGTCAGTGGCTGATGTGTGTTACATTTAATCTCCTTCAAAAGGACAACGGTGTCGGAACTGAAAGAGGAAGTGAGGAGTCTCATTCTAGGACGACATGAGCCAGCACCATTGCCAACTGTACACACATCTGGCAAGTTGTTCTTCCTCTGAGGCTCTGCCATCTACATCATGATAAACCCACAGTATAAACCAGTTCTCCGTTCTTAGGGGCCTCACCACTACCAGCCCCTCACAGCCAAACCAGAGGTGACAGGGCTGACTCTGACTCAGAAGACTTCAGCCCGACCCCGAGCCTCGCTGAGATCAGCTCAGATGATCTCTCATGGGTGGATGACGGAGATCCTGGTAAAAATGATACTTTCTGAATAAGAATCTAACCTTGGATGGTTTCCCATTACTGCTCCTGCCATTACACTGTACTGCATCATCAGTACCACTTACTTTCAATTCTTCATTCTCACAAGCTGTCTCTTCACTTACACGTACAGCAATCTAAACATGTTTTGACAATGAGATCCCAACCGACAACCCGAGGCGGCACGCAGTCCGATGACGACTTTAGCAAGATGAGACATGTACTCACCCCACACACCTGACTCAACCGTCACTCTGATTCATCCCTCTACATCTGACTCAGTAAGGGTCAGATAGTTTATATATTTTTCAGAATATTTCATTTATTATATATTGTGTTTTTTTTTTTAGCGTGTTTTTGATTTTCTATTATAAATTTTCATAGCAGATCCTAATTAGAAGAAACGTTGAGTCTATTGGTTCCCTGGCATCTCCCAGGAAACTGCTACATCCTTCCAGAAAGTAGACCCACATACATTATTTTTGGTAAAATCACAGCAAATATTTTTTATTTTACTTAATGAATTAAACATGAAAAAAGAAGTTTAAACCAAAACTAGTCTAAACACAGTTTCCTGCTTTAGATTTCATTTCTCATCTTCACTCCTTACTCTTGACAACAAAGCCAATAAGTGTATTCTTACATTTCAAAAGTATTCAACAATTTAAAAACTCAAAAAAGGAAAAATCTTACTCAGAGTAGAATAAAATATTCACACACACACACACACACACACATCATTACAGGAACCCCCCCCCATCTGTAGATAAAGCACAGAAGCTCTCATTTCCTCTCCAAAAGTCTTGGTGAAGCCAGCCACTTAGAATATTCAGTGCCCTGTGTGTGTGTGTGTGTGTGTGTGTGTGTGTGTGTGTGTGTGTGTGTGTGTGTGTGTGTGTGTGTGTGTGTTTGTGTGAGCCCTCCTCACCCCTTGAGAATTGTTGCAACAGAAGGTTGACGTTCTCGGAAGAGATTACAATCACCGCTCTAAATGTTTTCCAGGGTGATTAGGCCCATGAAGCCAGAATAATTTGACGACTGTATTCACATACACACACATGCCCACACACTATGATAATGGTGCACAGTTGTTATGGGAAAACATTTGAATGTCTTCCAACCTAATCCCACATGATACCCCAGCATGAAGGCTCACAGTTCCTTACAAACACAAATTATCTGCTGCTTTCTTATTGGCTGCCAGGTCTCCATGAGGCACAACGAGCACGTCCGAGGGTTCGGTCCACACCGAGTGATTCTGCCGGTCCAGGATCAGATCTTGAGGATGATGGTGATGATCTTCTTGATGATGTCAACTCAGAGTTGGGATCAGACACAAGTCTTAATGACCTCTGACCATTTTATACAGCAAAGTTCTTACAGAACATGAGGACTCAGAGACTTTTTCTTTTGTGACTCTGAAAAGCTCTACAATAAAGTCATACATTTCATTTGATTAGCATGTGACTTGTAGCTCAGTTGTGACCACCAAAGCTTTAAAAAAAATCAAAACAAAACAAAAGAAGGAAAGAAAACAAACAGCTTACTTCCTTTGTGGTCTCATAAGAAGGGCAAAGAAAACAAAAGATGGCAAACAGCTGATTTGGAATAGCAGCTGAGGTAGAGGCAATTTGTTTTTGGTCGGTTATTTGTCCCTTTTAATAATATAATACCAATTGGTGCTGTATTATACATTGTTGGAAAACCTGATTAGTCACCTTTATGAGGCATCGCAAGTATTGTGTTTCTTTGAAAAAAGCTACACAGCTACACATGTGGGTGACCTCCTTACTTTCCTGCTAAGTTTTACATGTTAGTATATCATTCAATTCAGAGTTACTGCTTTAGTACACCTTGTAGGGTGTGATATTACCAAACAGTTGACAGCTTTTGTGAGAGTACTAGAAACCTTTAACTCTGGTCGGATCACAGCGTTTTGGATTATTCACTTCTTAAACAAGACATAACTCATTCCTGTGTGGTTGCAACACAGTTTGTTAAAGTACGTGATATCTGTTGCAGTTTGGGACGATGAGTTCACAGATTTTCTTTAAAAAAATTCATGAACTGTCTCCACATGCACAAAGCCATTGGGTGCTGGGAACAAACAGTGAAGGAGAGCAGCTGTTTAAAGAGTTCTTTGTATGAGCTCTTAATTCACCTCTTTCATAACGTTAAGGCTTTGTGTTCGTGAAGAACTGTTTTGAAAGGTGTATTATGTGTCAATGTAAGTAATCCAAAGCATATATAATATTGTAATTGTTCACTGCACCCTCTACTCATATGTTACATGCTACTGACAATAAATGATGGTTCCTACTAGAGTTGGAGACAGAAGCACATTGGCTTCTAAACCTCAGTGTTTGATTTTAGGCAAGATGGGAGTAAAACAGGGTTTGCCCTAATTACATGTAAAACATATAAAGCTTTGATGTGGGCAGGACTTTGCCCATAGCAACAGCGTAGTCCATAAGGAGACACAACAAATTGCTTTGCTTTGCTAAACTGGCCTGCAAACTTTAAAAAAAAAAAGCCTGCACGGTGCTTAGGCTTATCCAAGTTGGTATCATTGATAAGGAAGCAAATGAAAGCTGATTAAACCTTATGGTATTAACTGAAATGCAAGGTGTTAAGATCCATGCTAACTTGTAGCCTTAAAGTTTGAAGATTGTGGCTGGCAATGTGTCAGAAGTGCATTCTTCAGTATGGTAGACAAATGGATGTGTAATGGATCTTTCATCCTCCCATGATACCCTCTTTAGTCAGGAAGAAATCTGATGCGGGATGATGTTTGACTGCCGATAATGTGGTTGAGTGGAATAAAAAAAAAAAACTGTCTCCACCTCCATTTCAAGCTCCATACTGGCCACTATGCACCAGACTGCCAGGAGTCCCTGACATGATTCAGACAAGAATACCACTGGTCCAGGCTGGACCTCTTGCTGTTAAATATTTCAGCTTCCAATCCTCGTCAATATTCCAGGACAACAGTGCAGAGCAATAATCCCTGACAGGCAGATTAGCAGTTCAATGTGGTGCATATATGAAAATTCAAGCAAACTATGGAACAGGAGATGGGACCGAGCAGAACATAATTAACATAAACCTCTGTGATGAACAGCTTCTTGTATAGTTATCAATATTGTGGTTAAACACACTTTTAAAAAGAAATAAGCATCTGTTTGTTGCAACCACATAGTGGGGGGGGGGGTTAAAATGGAGATGAGAAGGAATGTAGAGGATGGTTTAAAAATATCTTTAATCATGAACCACCAACAGTCCATAATTCACATGGCAGCGAAGCCTCACTGCGCATTCAATGATTTAACACTTCAAGAAATGGACAACACCGGACTTTAAGATAAGAGTACTGTATGAAAAAAGATCAATGAATGAATGATTTGCTGTTGTCTTTGCATTCCCCAAATCTTAATCCACCTGTAGTTGTTAGTAGCACAAGAATGAAAGACTAAACATAGAATCACCTCAAAATAATTCATTTAGTTAATACAGTAAGCTTTACTCATGGGTCACATTTCAACTCATATTTTTCCGCATATCTGCAGAGTGAATGTACAGCGTGTCGGATACATAGTGTAACCAATGAATATTTGCCAGATCAGTCTATTTTTTTATGTATTTGTGTTGAATGCTGAAGCAGGAAACGAGAAGAGGGGTTTCATTAAGACCATTCTGCTTGATGTAATCATCAGTAGTACTTACAACATGTAGGACGATATCAATATTGTATGGAAACGCTATTGGCCAACTTAGACTTTAAACTGTCACTGCATGGAGAAGTGGTGCTTAGTGAATATGCCCAAGGCGTATCTTCAAACATCTGCGAGTCAGCGCAGCTAGCTAAACCGGAACAGTGTGTGCTGAAGTGGGGTTCAAAACGTTCTGGGAATGGCTGGTACATCTGGTGGTTTGTGGGGTATACACAGTAAATACAAAATTTAATGTAAGAGCTATAAGGCACTCTCTCCTGGACTGAAGCCTGCAGGAAAGAAACTGAAAAAAATGCACACATCAAAATCAGACCTAAAGGCAGTAAAACCTATTACACATAAAAAACAAAACATACTCTTCTCATACCTGCAGTACAGCATACATACATCCAGACCTACACTTGCAAACACACACACAGATCTATGCCTATTTATGTACATAAAACTTTCATTTTTTTTCCTCTTACACAAAATATTTTTTCAAACTCCTTAAAATCATAAAGTGCAACCTTGTTAACACTATATATATTTTTTTTATCTTCTTACACCTCTCTGTTAGATATTTTGGCTTTAATTTCCGCCTGACCTGAACTGATGGATAAAAATAGATCAGTGCTCCCAGGTGAGAGAGGCAGCATGGGCTCAATGAGTGTGAACCACAGCACTGTTAGAGACAAGTTATGCTGTTGGTTTCTGCTTTACATCAAACTCCAGGGAAATCAAAATATAACAAACTCCAAAAGATGGGCTGACAATATTAAGTTTACAGAAAAGAAGCTGTAGCCTGATTTGCAATTAAACACACCAAAACAGACTTTTTTTTTTTTTTATAAGGCAACCATCATTGATGTTGTCTTCATTGTCCATGGCAAGTTTAACTCATGTCCTTTCCCCATGGTACATGCCAATCTAGGCAGATGAAATTAATCCATGAATGTGCTTACACCGACCCAGGCTTGTTATGGTGCTATTAAGAAGAATAAACCAGGTTCAACAACAACAGCAGCCTCAGTCTGGACTGAAGGGCAGTAACTGGGACCCAAAAGTCCTGTTGTGTCTCCATCAGTAGCTGTACATGGACAGAGGAGTGTCTTCCATCATATCATCCTATGCAGAAAATAAATGGAATATTAGGAGTAATTAAACTTTGGATTTACAAAGTCATGCTGTCATTAGTGCTCTATCTTTTGACAGTTTAACAGATTATGAAGTAAGCTTAGCGTAATGCCAGCATTATGAAGCTATTAGCTTAGAATTAACTGTCTGATAATATTTTCCAGGTGAGAAGCTTGACACCCAAAAGCTGCTATGAGATGCATTTCATATAACCTATTATAACTACATTAAAGAGGTAAAACTGTTGTACTTTTAACAAGAGCATCATCTGGACGTCATTGGTATGCTCACCATGGGTAGATCCTGCAGTCTGCGGAACTCTGGTCTGTTGTTTCTTCTGCGCAATTTGAGGAAGAGGAGCAGAACGATAACCACAGCAGTGATGATGAAGGCTGACACCAAGCCAGCCAGGAGGGGGTCCAATGTGGGAGAGTCATGGGCCATCGTCGCTGGAACAGAAACAGTCACATCAGCAGAGCACAATCGTGTGTGCAGCTGCGGCTTACAAGCTGATGACGCAGCATTTATGATGGCGATCACTTTGACCTCACATGGGGCAAAATCAGCCTATGTAGTGGTTATTTACTGGAGTTCAATATAGAAAACTGTAGTGTTCATCATATACAGACGTGGACAAAATTGTTGGTACGCTTCGATTAATGAAAGAAAAACTCACAATGGTCACAGAATCTGACAAAAGTAATAAATAAAAATTCTATGAAATTTAACCAATGAAAGTCAGACATTGCTTTTCAACCATGCTTCAACAGAATTATTTAAAAAATAAACTCAAAACAGGCCTGGACAAAAATGATGGTACCCTTAACTTAATATTTTGTTGCACAACCTTTTGAGGCAATCACTGCAATCAAACGATTCCTGTAACTGTCAATGAGACTTCTGCACCTCTCAGCAGGTATTTTGGCCACTCCTCATAAGCAAACTGCTCCAGTTGTCTCAGGTTTGAAGGGTACCTTTTCCAGACGGCATAATTCAGCTCCTTCCAAAGATGCTCAATAGGATTTAGGTCAGGGCTCATAGAAGGCCACTTTAGAATAGTCCAATGTTTTCCTCTTAGCCATTCTTGGGAGTATTTAGCTGTGTTTTGGGAAATTGTCCTGTTGCAAGACCCATGACCTGCGACTGAGACCTAGCTTTCGGACACTGGCCAGCACATTTCTCTCTAGAATCCCTTGATAGTCTTGAGATTTCATTGTACCTGCACAGATTCAAGACACCCTGTGCCAGATGCAGCAAAGCAGCCCCAGAACATAATAGAGCCTCCTCCATGTTTCACAGTAGGGACGGTGTTCTTTTCTTCATATGCTTCATTTTTCCATCTGTAAACATAGAGCTGATGAGCCTTGGCAAAAAGTTCCATTTTTGTCTCATCGGTCCATAGGACATTCTCCCAGAAGCTTTGTGGCTTGTCAACATGTAGTTTGGCAAATTCCTCTCTGGCTTTTTTATGATTCGTTTTCAACAATGGTGTCCTCCTTGGTCGTCTCCCATTAAGTCCACTTTGGCTCAAACAACGACGGATGGTGGGATCTGACACTGATGTTCCTTGAGCTTGAAGTTGACCTTTATTCTCTTTAGAAGTTTTCTGGGCTCTTTTGTTACCGTTCGTATTATCCGTCTCTTTGATTTGTCATCAATTTTCCTCCTGTGGCCATGTCCAGGGAGGTTGTCTACAGTCCCATGGATCTTAAATTTCTGAATAATATGTGCAACTGTAGTCACAGGAACATCAAGCTGCTTGGAGATGGTCTTATAGCCTTTACCTTTAACATGCTTGTCTATCATTTTCTTTCTAATCTCCTGAGACAACTCTTTCCTTTGCTTCCTCTGGTCCATGTTGAGTGTGGTACACACCATGTCACCAAACAGCACAGTGGCTACCTGTAGCCCTATATATAGGCCCACTGAGATTGTACACACCTGTGATGCTAATTAGTGAACACACCTTGGATTAACATGTCACTTTGGTCACATTATTTTCAGTCTTTTCTAGGGGTACCATCATTTTTGTCCAGACCTGTTTCATGCGTTGTTTTTTTTTTTAATTCTATTGAAGCATGGTTGAAAAACAATGTTTGGCTTTCATTGGTTAAATTTTATAGAATTTTTATTTATTATTACTTTTATCACATTTAAGTTATTTTCTGTGACCATTGTGAGTTTTTCTTTCATTAACCGAAGGATACCATTAATTTTGTCCACGTGTGTAGCTCAGGACAGGACGTCAAACAGGATGATGTTAAACATGCCCTTGCAGCATGTAGGGTCTCCTTAGAACAAGTAATTTCTTTCTATAAACCACCAAAGATTTTTTCAGAAATTTATATACAGTAATGAAGAATAAAAGTATAAGTACACCCCTTTCAATATTGAAGTTTTACATATGAGGATATAATTAAAAAAATACTACCATTACTATTAACAATAATTATAATAATAAAAGATTTAGCCCTTACAAGATCATGAATTTGGTAAAAACAACCTTAGATGAACAACACATGACGTTTTACACCATTACAAAAACATAAAAAATGCAAAGTCAGTGTTTAAAAACTTAAGTATACCATTACAGCTTTCAAAGAGGGTAACAAGTGGTGAGGTCCTGCAAATGAAAACCAAACAGCATATCAGGATAAACACCTCAAACCAGCTGTCAAGAACGGTGCTGGAGGTGTGATGTGGTTTGCTTTGCAGCCACAAGACCTCATCACTTTGCAGTCACTACGTCAACCTTGACTCTTTGCGTCAGCCATGAGCTCCTCAGCATACCAAAATATCCAAGAGTCAAATGTGAGGTTGTCGGTCTGACAGCTAAAGTTTGACTAGAGTTAGGTCACACAACAGGGCACAAATAACACAAACACAGCAGATCTACACTACAAGAATCAATGTGTTGCAATGATACAACTAAAGTCTAGGTGCTGGGATCTTGAGAGAGTTTTGTCTAAATAAATATCACAAAGCCACATGAAATGAAGCACTATTTTAAAGAAGATGAGAACAAATATTGTAAGAACTAAAGATATAACAGCTAAAGATGAATCTTTGAATCAAGGAGTGCACTTAGTCTGCATTTTGGGTTGCGTGCCATGTGTTGTTCTTTGTCTGAGGTTGTTTTTACATAAAATCTAAGGTAAGGACCCGATGATTTTTAAAAAATATTCAGGTACATAAATGATGTACTTTTTTTTCCACATGGCTATAAGTAATTATGTACACAGTACATTGTGTTGTATTTTTTAGTCTGTTAACACATCTTGACCTGTCTTACTGTTTGCATATTTCTGTTAAGGAGTAGTTTCTGTATATGGTGGTTGCTATGGAAGACTGTTTAGTAAACCTAACTGTTTTTATATCCTTTGGTTGAACTAACATCAACCACAGAGCGGCGAATGCTCCCTGTTCCTCTGGCTAATGGAAAAAGGCTAGATGCCAAGCTCCTAATAAAACCGCACCAAATGAGACAAGCAGAGAATTTTAGCCAAGCAGTCTGATCAAGTCAGGAAAAAATCTTTTCTTCTTTTCACTCACGGCCTGGTTAACACACTCTGAAAGCGGACGAGCATAAACTGTATTGGCAGTGTGAATATAGTACAAGAAACTGTAGGTATATGAATAATTTAGCTCAGAGAGGGGCAGACAGACACACAAAAGAAAACAAACATACAAAAAAAAATTCTCTAAGCCAGTGTCTCATGACTGCCTCCGTCCCTTTTGCAAACAAACCCATGATTGTGGAGAGCTTGGTGGTGACAGTGCTTGTGGATGGGGGGGTGTGTGGTGTGTGTTGTTTGTGTGTGAAGAAGCAAGAACTGGCTTGTGCTGGAAAACAAAGAACAGCATTGCCTTTGTTGTTAAGCCAATTCACTTCTGGCTCTCTCAATATCCAGGCAATGAATAGTCCAGAGCAAATTCATACACCAGCACAGAACTTATAATGTACTTACTGTCACGCCCAACATTCAGCTGGGATGGGTTGCCGCTGTGGGTTTTGGCCTGAGTGGAGGTCCTGCTAAGGGGAGTGACGGTGGGCTTCGGCTGGGATGTGCTTGAAGTCTTGTCATGGCTGATCAATTGTGAAGTTTCTGTTGTCAGATGCAAACTGGGGGTCCTGTGAGAAGAGCTGGTGCTGGATGTTGAACTAGACTGAGTGGTGGTGGTGGTAGAGGAAATTGTTGGATTTTGGGGCTCAGGTTTTGGGGCGGAAGTTGTTTCAGGTGGCCTTTCTGGCTCTGAGGGTATAGTAGAGCCAGGTGTAAGAGAAACAAAAGGGTTTGATATTTTGGAATTTATTGAAGATTGTGTGGTAGATGGTACATGAGTAGTGTGAGCTATGTGTGTGACGCTGGTAATAGGAGGGGGAAGGGAGGCGTGGGAGGTGGGGGAGAGGCTCTCAGAGGGAACAGTAGGAGGCTGTGATGGCAGCTGATTTGTTGAGTTTTCATTCTTGTCTGAAACACCAGTCTCTGCAGGAAAGACGTCAGTTGCTGTAAATGCAGAAAGAAAATCATCATCATTAAGATACTGAAGATCTGCAGGAAAAAAAGCTTCTCTTTTGTTTGTACTCAATACAAATTGTGTTCTAATTAAAAAGTAGTACAAATAAACTTATACAGCAATATCCAGTCATGTAGACAGCTTGGTTTTATTTGTCCTTGCTTTGAGTTTTCTCTCTTTATCCCAATAAAAATGAGGAAAACTGAGTTCATTAAAGCACAAAAAGCCCTAAAAAATTACTTTAAAAAATAAATGAATTCATTCATTTAAGCTGGGGGACCAAAAAGCAAGTGGGAGAGTTGTTATTTTTGGATTATCTGTTCTTTGGATTATTCTTCTGCATCATCTGTGAGCCAGCACTCACAAATATGTTATTCTAACAAGTAAATGGCAAAGTTAGAAGTTAAAATACAAACTTTCCATTGTTTATAACAGAACCACAGTTCAGTTCTCATACATGTCAAGAAACAGATGTTTCTGTTGATTTTAGGCCATGCTAGCACCATTGTGGTCCAAAATAAAATAATTAAGTTACTTTTAATTGGATTTCCATGAGATATTTATTGCCTAATTTTGGTGATTTATCAAATGAAGGAAACATTTCTGGTTTGAGGCATTCATTTTTTTTCCACAGATGTGCATGTTCTCCTCAGGATCACTAAACACAAATTGTTTCAAATTTTGTGCAAAAACATCTTTATAAAAATGAGCTTTTTTCAAACACTTGACCAAGTCATGGAGTCCTACTTTAGATCAATTCCCATCCATCTCTTTTTGTATTTTTTGTACTGAACTTTATACTCAGAGCTGATTAGCAAGTGTTAGCATGCTAACACTCTAAATTAAGATGCACAGCAAGTATTACTCCAGCTTAACATAAACAGAGTCACTACAAACATGGGCATGCTATGTGCAGCCCTGCAGAGCTGAGGCTAGTGTGGCTGTAATCTCTGATAGGTATGGAAACCACAGAACCAGTATTACACTCTAGTCAGGAAGCTTGTTTGTTTAAAGCACGTCTGATTCATCATGACCTCTGGTGTAAATATGTTGGATTGTAAACTGTTTATTATTTGTCAGATGGAATGCCAAAATGTTGTTAAAAGACAAGCAGCATCACTTAGCTGAACATGAAGCCCCTTTAAGCATGATGAAGATGAGCACAAATGAAACCAGTTAACCTCTTTAAATAGGGGTGGAGGCAGAATACTTAAAGAATACTGAAAGCCATCTGCCTGCTTAAAGAGCATCTTTCAGGTTGAATTTTCCACAATATGACGTTTTGAAAAAGTCCGAGAGACACTGTGGCATAAATAAAAGCTTCTTAAAATTTCATTTTTTGTAATTGCACTTAATTCAGCTCGTCTGCGATCCAGTGCTTTAAAAAACATAACTTTTCCTGTCACGTGATACCTGACGTCATGTAAGGTAAACGAGCCCATACGCCAGCGGCTATCAGCTCAGTTTACCGTAGGCATCGGCTGTGTTTTTTACTCCAGACTTCTAATAGTAAAACTAAAGATTTCTGGAACATCACCATGGTGAATACTTGTGTTTGTGCATCCTGCACAAATTCAAGTCTCTCTGGACATCGTGTCCACAGTTTCCCTAACAAGAAGAGCCCCACCTTTCGCTCCTGGGTCAGGTTTGTCCAGGCTAGGCGCCAAGACTTCACTTTCAAGTCCGTTCATCCCAAAAACTCCGTCATTTGCAGCGCACACTTTGTGGAAACGGACTATATGCCTAGTGACCTAACTGCGTTTAAGATGGGGTACAAGACCATGAGGTCAGTGCGTTTAAGGTCTGATGCAGTTCCCACTGTTCATGCTACGGCTAGCATGCTAGCAGCAGCAGGTGCCCCATCACGTCTGCCTTCACCCGGGAAGCCGCGGGCCGCCCATCGGAAACGGGAGACGAGCAGAGTAAGTTTTTCTCTCTGTTTTTTAACCTGTTTATAACCTTTTCTTATAAAACGGAATTGTCCCCTTTTTACTACTTATTATTGAGGACAGTTTCAACATATTTAATCCCGTTTGCAAAGGTGGATTCACTGTGCGTCCAGTAAAGAAGGAGCCATCATATGGTAAATAATTGAAGGCATCGCGCACATTTTCTTCAAATAATGGCCATCTATTTTCCCGCAGAATTATATAATCCATAAGATTCTGGACCATCTAATATGTGCCTGTGTATTTCAGAGTGTATTTTCTATCTCTATTCTCTCTTTGTAATTCCTGTATGACTGTGTAAATTAATTGAGCTTTATTTACTTCTAGCAACAAGTTTAAATAAGATGTTTTGCTTCTAATAATTAGAACTTATTAAATAAATCCAGGAAGATGATCATAACAGAAAGATGACATTGAGATAGAAGCAAAATATTTTATTTATTATTACAATTTACAGAATAGGAAGACATGTCTTGTATGTGTTACAGGTCAGGCCATCTGAAACCTTGGTAGACACCATGTTCATCAGGGAAAGCTAACCGGATTGCTGAGACAACACATGCTGGAAGAGGTTTCCTCACATGTCGTCCAAGCACTCCATGTGCCCAGCGTACCATCTGCCTGTAGGCAGTATACCTGAACTGTTCATTTTGGGTCAGATCAAGTGGACCATGTTCCTGCTTGAAAGCGCTGTAGGCCACCTGAAGCACCCAGGGGTTCAAACAGCATGCAGAGAACCCAGGATGCTGTCCCACACAAGTAATGCCTTCGGGTTGTGGATGGAGGTCTTCGACGAGGCTCCAAATTGCAGGAATCTCCCTGCAGCATATGCTCTCCTCCGCACTGCTCATGGGCTGACAGTGTCCACATAAACACCTGTAATTAGATAACATGCTGTTAAAGAATTTCTGTTGTTAAATGTAGATACAGTGTTGTAAATATATGTTCAACCATGTAAAGATTTTTATTTTTTTTACTTTTACATACAGGCTTTAAAAATTAAATGTTTATATTTCATCCGTAGTCATAGCTGCTTATAACATGCTGAAACATTTCATGTAATACATAAAGCTGAGATGCCCTTTTTTCTGTTGTCACTGGCCTTGCTGAATATAGGGGGAAGAGGGATTACCAATTGTGGGTGAGAGTTGTGGGCTCTGTTGTTTGGGGGATAAAGTGTTAAGACTGCAGTGCACATGGCATCATATGTGGAATGACCATTATTCAGAAGGGTTTACAATCCAGTTTTAAAAATAGTTTTTCTGTTTTAACAATATCTTTAAACCTCAGAATCAAGCTTTATTTATCATTGGGAAAAAAGTGCAAAATTATACACATCCTGAAAAAGCTGAGACCAAGTGTTGGATTAGAAAAAAAGGTAAGTTTAGCGAAAAAACAAAACAAAAAAAAAACAAGCGATGGATCTGCTCAGCCAGTGCGCAGATCCATCCTTCGTCATGGAACCAGCATCCTGGCGCAACAAATTTTCTTCCAGTTTTTTTTTTTTTTTTTTTTAAGCGTATTTAAATACCGCATTGAAATAGTCTGCTTCTAAGTTTAGAGAGTGCTGGTAAAACTAAGACATTACAGCACGTACATTCTATGAGGTATTTATGAGTTTAGAACAGTGTGGGCTTTTTTTGCGCACTACACGCACATCCAGTCTGACCAACTTCAGAAAAAAGATTATAACTCTGGTATTCCTTGATCAATCAACACAATTCAGAAAGTTTTTTTATAGTCTAAAATGACTGTTTTGCGCTGTTAATTAGGCTACCCGACGTGGATTAGATGATGGAGCCTTAGCGAGGCTACTTTGGGCACTAGCCTACGTATCATCAGATGATTTGATTAGAACAGCGCTTTTCTGTCTACAACTGTGTGAACGGGGTAGCCATTGCACAGCTTTTATAGGCATTATCTGCCACAGAACTATTTTATTTAACCAATGTTTTGTCACGAATCGCTAGTGACATAGTAGCAGCTTGAAGTTGTTTTTTTTGTGGCGAAACGTGATTTTTAAAACAAACCTGTCAGGGCGGGGCAGGACAGGGATGTCTTCCTATCGGCTGCAGTAAGTAAAAGGCTTTAAAATCTATTTGCTATTGCAAACACTGTATTTTTTCACTGGTCTGCAGCATAACCAGGTATTACTTGCCCAATTCAGAAGGCTAATGTGGAAGAAAATTTACGAAACATTTGTATCGCTTACCATGCTGTTTGATTAATCCTCCAGATGTTTTCAGCTGCCCATGACTGAATCTGCTGCCTGTTTCCCGTCAACGATCTCCTTTGCTGGTTGTCAGTGACTCTGTTTGTAGCTTCAGGTTCAAAACTGTATGGATCCGGTCCTTCACTTCTAAAAATAAAATTATCTTCTTCTTCCTCCATAATCTCACGCCCATTCCGTTCCGTTGTGTTAGCCATAACTGTTGTGTTAGCAATAACGTACATAACAGAGTCCCTTACGTGACGTCACTTCCGGCAAAACAGATTTTTACAGTCATTTGAGCAGTTTTTAATAGTCCATAACCGATTTCTTTATTTTCTTATTCACGGACTTCAACAAAAACTAAATAGATATTAACTATAAAATATGCATAATCCAAACCATTAATCATGCTCTTAACCTGCCAGTTGCTCTTTAAAGGATAAAAATGTTCCACAAACATACAGTAAAGGTGGCTTGCTGTGAAAACTTTGAGCCAAACGTGTGAACCAGCACTGGTGTGTGTTTGAAATACAAGCTGAATTTGTGTGTGTGAACCTTGCGGGAGCATCTCACATCTGCCTTTCTCACCCCCTTGTGAAAAGTCACACAGCATTTAATCACTTCTCTCCTCTTCTCAATATCTCCTGAACTGCTTTTTAGCCAACATTTTCCCCTTTGTTCTCCAGACAGGTTACATTTACTTAATTAAGGCAGCCATAGCTCGCTCATTAGCTGTTTGACTTGTGCACCATCTCTGTTTTATATCCAGCATTCTGCTCATCTGCAAGTCTTCTTTGGTATCTAAACTGAGCTGCTTGTGTTGTGATTTTGCCATGACTGTCAGTTTGTTAACCATCTCACTAGCTCTGTTATTCATTTCTGGACATGGAAAACTGCGATAAGGACTTTGTTAAATATAGCTCCCTAACTCTAGGCCACCTGCTGTCAGACTTCCCACTCTTCTCAAGCGTGATTCCGTACTGGCAAGCCTCAAACAGAAAAAACAATAACCCCAACATCCTGTCCAAGATAAACACCTAACAGAGATGTCTTGTACCTAAACCTGAAGTCTTCTCTTATGTTTTCTCAGAAAACACTGGAGTGGGAAGTTGATCTTGCATACTTACCATTGGTAAATATGGTTTGGTTTTCTGTAGATGTGTTGCTGCTGAAGCTGCTGGTGCCACTGGAAGTTTGGTTTGCGGTGGAGCTATTCTCTGCATGACTGGTGGGGTCAGGACTCAAAGTAGGGACACTGGCTTCAGCTTCACCAGGCAACGTTGCTGAGTTTGGAGATGGAGCTGATGAGATAAGCACAAAGTCACTTATTTATTTATTATTTTAGTTTTTATCTTCAGTCATTAACAGTGCAAACATGGGACAGCAGACAGTGTACACAATTCAAAACCACCGGAAGGAAAAGTCAACACACCATTAATTATTTAAACAATTACTTATTATTACTTCATATAATTTCAGACTTTTTAAGTGATGTTAACATCAACAACGCACTGAATAAATTACATGCCCAGTACACTCCGTGTTGCACTGACCAGTATGCAGCCTCACTGAAGCAAAAGAGTATTTGTTTCTTTTTACTACTATGCCCATGCCAATCATTTTCCCCACAAGTCATTGTCATTAATTACATTACATTACAGTGAGCATTGTGGTGATGGTCATTTTTTCAGAATAATTCCATAAGAAATAAGATATTAGTCCACAAACATACATACCTCCACCATGTATTACTATAGGTAGTGTGTTCTTTTCTTTGTGGGCTTCATTTTGTTGCTAATAAATAAACTGAAATTCCCAGAGAGCTCTGTTTTGGATACCTTTATCTGTAGAACATTATCTCAGAAGTACTTTGGCTTTGTCGATAAATGAAAGTTTTTTCCTTTTAGTGCGCGTAACCTTGCCTTTCTCCATGGAGCCATCGAGTGTGCAGCCTACTGTATGCTGCAGACTGAAACCACTACTCAGATCACTCTAGCGTAGCCTGAAGCTCTGTTAAGATCCCTTCTGCAGTATTTTATCCAAAGCCCACAAAACATTTACGAACGCTGTCAGCTGCTGTAGCATCACATCCTGCAAGCATCCTTACGTTGTATCAAAACAAGAATTTAAGGGTGCTTGCAGATTGCCTTGTATTATGATTTATGATAGTATTTGTTTTTGTAATTTTCACCTTTTAATCCAGTAAACAGCACAATTAATTTCTTATTTTTGGCATATAAACATATGAAAATTAAGTTTGAGTTTTTTTTTTTTTTTTTAAAGAACTATTTTAAAGTCATTAGAAGTGTGCCAATAAATATGTACTGTTTTGCCTTTACTTTCTTTAGGTATTTTTCTTACCAAATCAAAAGGATAATATTCCTAATGATCAAAAACTTTTCCATTTTCATTCAAATATTTTGATTATATAAAATTGTTTCATTTTCATTTGTTTCTGAAGAGCATAGTAAATGTGATCTGGACAGTCAGAGGAGTCAGTTGATTTTTGGTCTTTGAAGTAATATCCTTCTAATAAAGACCTTCAATCACTCTCTCCTACCAATCTGTCTGTTTCCTTCAGCACTATGGTACAAGGCTCTGTCTCTGTTCCCTTTGATGAAAACCAGAACACTAATGTAATGTAAAGTCATTACCGTTCACTAACACACTACCCTGATGCCTTTCATTACCTCCATAATCACTCACACAGCTCATCAGTACGCACTGTGAGAGAGAGAGAGGGAAAGAGATATAAATATAGAGAGATAGCGACCTGTTTGAACTCTGAATTATACCAAAACAGACACACATAAATAGACAGAGGTGCTTGACTGTATAATACAGCCTTTGTTCCCCCACTTTAGCTCTATTAGCGCTGCTTAGGTCAACTGCTGGAGTAGTAGGCTGTCTGTTTTTATGTGTGTGTGAGGAGTGTGTGTGAGGAGTAGGATTCATAAATAGGCTCACTGTTTTTCACTATAGCCCACTCCTCTTTCAATATATAACACGGCCTTACAGACTTTCAGGTCAACGCACATG
This sequence comes from Melanotaenia boesemani, assembly GCF_017639745.1. Taxonomy (NCBI): domain Eukaryota; kingdom Metazoa; phylum Chordata; class Actinopteri; order Atheriniformes; family Melanotaeniidae; genus Melanotaenia; species Melanotaenia boesemani. Next base: position 25,491,877 of record NC_055695.1, on the reverse strand, counting down.
TATCTGGGGAAATACATTTTACTCACTTCTAGACCTGAAAGGAACAGCCAGCCATTTTTCTGCGAGCAGATGTCTGCTGCTAAAGCACTTTTCAGAGATTCACTACAGTCTGAATCCTGTTTAAGTTGCTTCAGTACATCCCCATAAACACTGTTTTCACAGCAAGTGATCCTGCTGATATTTCAATCAGTGCCACGGGTCGCTTTGATTAGATTGTGGAACTGAAGAAACTGAGGACAGAAAGATCAGAGTGCATCCTGCATGCAAACTGCATATCATCCTCTTAGGTTCTTAGTTATTTTATTATGTCTTAACTGTTTTGTTTCTTTGTTTCTTTAGAAGTGTACTTATAACATGAGGTGGATTTCATTTTGATTTTCAGTTCACTGACAGAACAAGCACAGGTTTTTCTCTAGAGAGGAACAATTATCTTCCTCTTTCTATGCCAGGAAGGTACCTGAATGTGAGCAGGCGTACAGATATTTCTGCTCTGTACTTATTTTCATGACAGTACATAAGGAAACTAGTTAAACTTTTTCTGTTATATTGTGTATGTCAATGCACATGTATGTTTTATAATATAGTCTGCCAGTTATTATTTATTTTTTCACACACACTTTATTTAGTTATATTAGATTTAAAATCTGTGTAACCATAGAGATCAGATAAATGAAGAGGGAGCATAAGGCTGAGGGGACTGTACTGCAGAAATAAGCCAATTAGCATGAACCCAGTTAAATGACAGAGTCCTGCTGCACATAATTAGAGGTGCCATTTGTCACAATGTACTTTCCTGCTCATTTATAGTCAGCAAATGTTCTTTGGTGGAGTCCTGCTGGTTTCTGTTCATTTGGGGAGACAGTGAAGCCCAATAAAATCTTTTTAAATGTCAGTGGCCTTATTTTCCTTTCATATACAAAGGAGGTGCTGGTGGAAAAAGGAAGAGGAGGTGGAAGGTGGGGAGAACAGGTTTGGGGCAGGTAGACAAGAAAGCAGAAGATGTGTTAAGAGTTTTACACAGGATGTGTGAGAGATGTGTAAAGGTAATGCAAGCAAGAAGAGGAAGAGGGTAGGGTGAGGAAGTGATGTGAACGATGTAGAAGCAAGGAGTGATGAAAACCGATTTAAATCAAACTTAGCAGGTAGGTCAAGGGAATGTGGTTTTGCTTGAGTTTGCAAACAAGCCAAAGTCAGTGAATGAAACAATAATTAAATAAATAAATAAGGACTACAACCACTTACTTTGTATAGTGGATACCGAGTAAAGGAATAGAAGCGCACAAAGAGCCATCAGTAGTTTGGTGTCCATCATCTCTGTCCTCTGGCTACGAGGGAGGAAAATGATCAAACCAATATCGTGTCCTCTTCACAGATTCTCGCAGGTCTTTCCGTTCTGTCTCGTTTATGGTCTGATCGCAAACTTTCATTGAGTTGAGTAAAAATCCTGCGTTGTGGTATTACTATCTTACCCAGTGTGAACACAGCAGCTTTGCCAGTGTATGCGTGGCTGAAGGTACTGCAAGAGGACTGTGCGCGCAGCTTCCTATGCTCTCTCCACAAGTACTGCCACGTGTTCCCTGTTCAAAATAGTCTGTGTGTCTGGCCCCGAAGCTGTGACGCATATTCAGGAGGAAGAATGAGTCCTGCCCACACAAGGCCGAAAGAGACGGATGATAAACTTTTGCGTGTTGTTATAGCGTACCAATTACAATCACAGCCGCACGGATCGGCTCAACATCTGAGATTTATTTTTTTTTATGTGGACATAAATGAGTCGCTTCTGTTATTTGTTAACCCTGTGCAACTCTACGTTCAGTTATGAATTCTTGAGCAACAGATTTGTTTAATGCGAGTAACAATGTGACAGGAAAAACCTTAGATTCTCTGAAAAACCTCAGATTTTAACTCATCTTCCTCTTTTTATTTTTACAAAGAACTGTTGCACATACACTCTTGCACATACTCTTTTGCGCAGACATTTTGCACATTTTTTATTTTTTTTTTTTTTGCACTGATATTTATATTTATGTATTTATACTGCATCCTTTTGTACTCTTATTATTCTTTAGTTTTTATTCTCAGTGCTTATCCAAACTGTTTTGTTGTGGCCAAAAAATGCATCGTAATCTCGTTCTACAGCGCATCTATGATGTTATGTTGAATGACAATAAAGGAATCTGAATCTGAATCTTATTTATTATAACTACTGACAATAGCCCATACATATTATTTTAAAGACAGTGTGATGATTTATTGAAATTCCGATTAATACAGTAGAATTGGGAGTGATTGTGTGTTTGCTTCTAATGTTTGTTAGAAATATTCAGCAATGAAACTGTCTTTTCTTAAGATTTGTGCTCTTTGTTGTACCTGACCTTTACAGAGGCTGGAAGAATATTTATTTATTTATTTCCTTGTTGCTTGCTTGCATGACGGAGCTCTTTCACATTTTAACGGGGATGTGATGTCTTCAGAAGTCCACATGGGGGCGCTGTCGCTCCGAAGTTGATTGTACAGCATGACATTTTTTGCGGCCATATTTGTTATCGTTATTTATTTCTGTATTTGAATTGACAATTCATGGAAGTATTTTTATATTATTTTTTAATTATTATGTTATACAAAGTCATGCTATTTTTTGTCTTTCAGTCTCTTTCTGAGATAAAACAAAGGATATAAATAATATAAATAATTATTTTCTCACCAGCATTTAACACATTGCCAAGCTTTTTTTTTACAAGTTAACTGCATGCTAGTTTAAAGTACTGCATTAATTATAAAAATGAATATACATGTTTGTAGTTACTACATATTTATTGTAGTAATATCATATGGCATTGTAAACATAGGTTTTCTGTGTATTTTTCGAATTCACCCTTATAATTGGGGAGATGTTGCGTTCCCGTGTCAATATTCCAATGCATACAGTATTGAAAAATGTCAAGCGCCAACAACGGTTTGAAAACAAAAAAAAACTTACAAAAAAAAAAAACTTAACCAATAAACTAAACATAACACGCGTTTTCCTATTTTCGAGAACCACTGCATTTCCATCTTTGATGTGTGGTACTCTGAAATATCTTTAATTTAATATTTTTTTAAGACTCTATTTGGAAGAACAGTATTTTACAATAAAAGTCGTTCATTTAAACCTTGTTTGGGTGGTCCTTGGCCAGTTACGCTATGATTATGACTTTTCCCACGGTGCTTGAATGTAACAGAAAAGCTCCCGGTGACTGAGCAGAGAGACAGAAAAGCGGCAGGGAGCTGCCAGCATCGTCTCATCATACCATCGCTGGACAGAAAGGTGTGAAAATATCAGTCCTCTATTAATCCTAGAGATAACACCCGGAGACCGCATTGTTTTCATAATACTGTCACACTGAAACTATGAGTATAGCTGTTTCCACTGGTTGTGTGTGGAACTAGGGCTCGGTCAAGTTACATGGCTACATTAACTAGCTTGGTGTTAGCATAGTGGCGCTAGCCCTTGCTGCTGTAATCTTGTATTGAAGGTTAGCAATAGCTAAGCGAGCGAACGTTAGCTTACCGGTTAGCCTATCCTGTCTTTCATAAGCCTAAATTTGTAATTGTATAATATCTTACAAAATGATCAGATTGCTGTCGTGAAAATACAGTGGAAGTGGCATTTCATACGAAGAAAAGACAAACGATCGCTGCTTCTGAATAAGCTGCCGCTTGTTGATCGTTTGACAGCTCCGTGTCCGCGGAGATATGGAGACGCCGGGGAGAATAGCAACCACACCGGACGCCCTGGACTTCACGGTGGAAAATGTAGAGAAGGTGAGTGTTTGCATCAGGTAGTTCCCTTCACCAGCTTGTATTCTCATTCATTCATTGCAGGGGTTTATGAACTGAAGTGGCTGCTGTTTTTTTTAGACAGACGATTTCAGAGTGAAAGAGCTTTGTTTACTTTGTAGTCACATAGTATGTAATTTTGTGCATATTACAGTATTAATTTTCTCTGAGGAGATCATGTTTATGTCTTTAGGAGTATCGCTTACCTATTTTTGTCTAGACTAAATTGTTAATATTTAAAATAATTGATCAGATTAAAATAAATATCAGACTGTAACCCATGAAACCTTTACAGTCTCTGTAAAAAAAAAATGGGAGGGGGGGGCTTGTTTTTCTGACTTAGATCGCATGCATTTGGCTGTACGCTTATGTGTATGCATGTATGGTTTAGTGTTTGTGTTGCAAGGCAGGTTGCTGTAATGAATCTCCCTGCTGGGTGGCTGCTGACTCGGACACAAGAGGATGGGTGGGGAGACAAAGGAGAGGATGAGAAAAGTGCTCAGTGGAAGAGCAGATTGATGTGATGAGATGGAGAGGGGGATAAGGTGAAAGAGATGCCAGTAAAGAAAGAGGTGGAGGTGAGGAGGCTGGCAGTGTAACAGAAATGATTAAAGGCATGTCTGAGGGAGAGATGCACATTCCTTTAGGGAGAATAGTTTGGCCAGATACTGTGGTTTCTGGTTTAATGAAAGAGGAGGGAGGATGACAAACAGTGTGTATCGATGTGTCTGCCATGAAATATTCTTTGATTAATTTCCACTGGTTGAGAGAATGCTGTCTGAGAGCTGGAACCAGTGAATAAAACAAGCACATTTCACTTTTATTTGGATCACATTATCTAAAGTTGAAAAATACATACAAACATGATGAATAATAATTAATGTACACATATATATAATTAATGTAACAGGGAGGGTCATATTAGATCTGTGAAGGTTAATCGGTTGTGTGCTATATAGAATTTAAGTTACCTTTTCAGATCCTGATGCAGCTTGCGTCAGCATCTAGTCTGCTCTACATGATGGTGTTCTGATAAGGTTCAGCTATGTTTGGTAAGTTTATTTATTTTATTTTTTGCTTAGATAAGATTTTTCAGTGGCACTCCATTGTTTATGAAATCATTAACACCATTTGAACCAACTCCAGTCACAGATAACTATGCATATGCTTATTTTACAATGAGGTGTTGGAGAGTGTGCATTTGATGCATACATTGTGTTGGAGATGATGGTTCCTGGCCCAGTATTTTTATGTGTCCAACAGAAAGTTCTTTGTTCACAATTGGATCTGTGAGACAAAGTTCCACATTGTGAGGATCTTTGTGTGGAATGAAAGGGTTCATATACTGTAGAGGAAATTCAGAGCTCTACATTGTGTTGAAAAAACAAACAAACAAACAAAAAAAAAAAAAAAACTATGCTGTTAGGATTTTGGAAAACTGCAATTCTCCCCAGAGACAAGCAGTTACTGTGCTATCAGGAAGAACCTCCATACAGTACTGGGTCAGTTTTGCCCAGCATCTTGCTGTAGGGTGCTTGGACAGGAGTGACTTTCTCATACCATAACTATCTGTAATCCCCCCACTACCCACACAGGATGCTTTCCACAGGAACATGTCAAGGTCCATTCAAGGATGCCTAGCTCCCAGGCTAAAGCATTTCTGCCGTTTGAAAACTAAGAGTAATAGAGTAAGATGCATGTAACACCAAGTGGTGTATTTTTAAGAGATGTGAGGGATGATGAATCAGACTGCCAGCTAACATATATTGGAACAAAGTGGGACTGGGACAGTAGAATCAGTCATAGAGCAGTGATGCATGTTACATTAAATAGCTTTTTAGTCATAGAAAGGGATGGTGCATTTCCATCCAGTTATTGACCAGATGGAACAAATTGCACGTAGATTGCATGAGACACACATGTCCTGGTGTTAATCCTTTTCTGTCAGTTTTTGAATCAATAGTCTTGGAAATGGTATCACAGTGCCATTGACTTGGAAACTGTAGGTGGTCATCCTTTGTAGTTGATGCAATCGCATGTTAATTTAACTGAGCCTCGCAAGTTAAAACACTTGGTTTAAGGAATTATTTTCTGTTCTTGTGCTGAGATTTCATCACTGTTGGCAACAACTTGCTATTCTTAATTTCTGTCTTGGCGGTGTGCTGTCAGCAGCCACCCTCGCACGCTCTCACACAAACTATTGTGCTTTGTTCCTTTATTAATCATCATTCCTCAGCATGCCTCTGATCCTCACAGTTATAGCGCACTATCATGATGGGTCAGTGATGTGACGGTGCTTTCTGCATCACGGTATCATCATTACAACAGCTCTGAGAGTGACGCTCCTAAGAACAGATGGCTCGAAAGCACTTTAAGCCTATGGTCATGATCTGCTGTGTATGGACATAATGTGCAAAGTATGTAAGGAAAGAAAGATTTCTATCTTGTTTTTGTTTTTTGTTTTTTTAGTTTAAACATAATTAAGGTATACCTCATTTTAAAAAATGAATAACATTAACCTTATTTAGGATAATGGGATCCACCATTTTCTATATTGTGGCTATTTGTAATACAGGGTATTATTCTCATAGTGAATCTTTTTCACTGAGCCATGTTTTCTTTACTTTCATCCTCTTTCCCTTCCTTCTTCTTTCAGAAAAAGACTGCAGATAAGATTAATGGCCTTTGGCATTGTCTGCCAAGTGCATGCCATACTCAGTTGAAGTCAGGTAGTTCAGGCCATTAGTTAATTTTGCAGCAGGTTAAACCAAAAGCTGCTGTTGCTATAGATATGTGTAGTTCACTTGTTAAAATAATTTGTTACCAAAAGTCAGGCTAAGTGTTGAGATGCCTGGTGTTGTGTATAGGAAAAGCCAGGCTACGGTGCTTTTGTAAGAAGATTAAAACTTTAAATTGAACAATCGGTTTTGTGTCTTGGTTTCATAATAAATTTGAGAAGGACAGGCAGCCCTGTTTGGGGTTGGATAAGAGAGGTCTGCAGTCGTACAGTGGACTGTGGTGCGGTAATGAGCTGCTGCTGCTTTGATATCACACCCTCGTTTAGAGAAAGAGGAGACTGGAGCTGACTAACAGGCCATCCTAATGCTAATGTGTTTTTGAATGAAAGCACGTTAATGTTCCATAGAAAGACCCTGCCGTGTCTCAGCACAACAACGCTTTCTTAACTCATGAACTCTGTTATGACATTTTGTCTCCATTAGTCTGTGCTTTTTAAGCAAACTGTCTCATAATCTCTTTTTTCCTTGTGTTTTTCATCCTTAAATTGCAGAAACTAGAGGCTGTGCACAGAGACCTGCCATCAATGAACAAGCCAACGCTACACATATATTATACATTCTGTACCTGTTCCTTATAATGCGCTCCCTCTTATACCTCTCTTTCACTCGTAGATGTAGAAATGTTACCTGGCTCTCTGCAGACAATCTGCTCATTAACACCCAGACACCCTTGTTCAGAGTCTCGTACAGTAAGCGGAGACAGATAATTGCACCGGAGAATGGCAGACATGGAGAAAACAACCTGACACTGTGCTTCCTGTGGCATTGACATTGCATTGATGTTCCTCTTTGCAGCAGCTATTGTATCACTGCACTCTGTGACCCTGCTTTTTTTCCCTTTTAAAACAGCATAAAGTTTTCTGATGAGGGAAAATGTTGATGTTAGAAGAAGGCTGAGTTCAAGATTAAGAGTGAACAGATGTGTGAAAGCTGAATGGAGAGTTTAGGCTGAAGGAGAGCAGATGCAGAGATGAAATGGAGGGATAAATTGGTGGAGTCACTGATGGGGGCTGGCTCTGAGGGGTGAAATCTTCCAAGGATTCTATTTTTTTCATTCCTATGTTGCTTGTGAGACTTGCTTGTGTGCTGGTAGTCGGTGGTTTTAGTGAGCATGTGTGTTAGTGTAAGAGAGTCAGAAATAAATAGACCTTTTTACAGACTAGTGTCTTAAAAATTCTGTCATTGTAAGCATCTGTTTAATTGATGCTAATTTCTTTTATTTTATCCTGTCACACAGATTATTTATCTTTCTTATACGTTTTTCTTTGGCTCATTCCTGTTGCTCAAGTAGTCAAATTACTCTAAGCTGTATTTCAGAGCGTAGTACTGGTCACTTTTACCTTCTGCTCAGAGTTTGGGAGTTGTGTCTGCTGTGTGTTTGTGTGTGCTCTCTACCAGTGTTACCAAATCTTTCTCACAAATAAATACTCAGTGGTTGTTTTTCCCTCAGCTTGTCTCTTTTCTCAGACACCCACTATTTTAAGTTTGTGGAGTGCAGTTGCAAACATATTTCCCAATAACCATGTCACTGCAGTTCAACTCTTTTGCAGTTCAACCTCCACAGATTGTATGGATTCTTGCAATTGTTCTCTATTTCTTTTTATTTCCAGGCCCTTCACCAGTTGTATTACGATCCCAATATAGAAAACAAGAATCTGGCCCAGAAATGGCTAATGCAAGCTCAAGTCTCGCCTCAGGCTTGGCAGTTTTGCTGGGCCCTATTGAATCCAGATAAGGTACAGGCTGCACACACTCAAATATACATGCAAATACTTCAAAGACATTTGATTAATTTGCATTTATCTAATCTCCTTACAGGTGCCTGAGATCCAGTACTTTGGCGCAAGTGCGCTTCACACCAAGATCTCTAGGTACTGGTCAGATATTCCCACAGACCAGTATGAGTCTCTCAAGAGCCAGCTGTTCTCTCAGATTGCCTGCTTCTCCTCCGGCTCCAAGATGGTCCTTACCCGACTATGCGTGGCGCTAGCCTCTCTGGCGCTCAACACAATGCCCGAAGCCTGGCCTGGTGCCGTGGCAGAAATGGTGCGGGTGTTTCAGGAGGAGGGGGGAGGGGTGGATGGGCGGGCACGCTGTCTGGCTTTGCTGGAGCTGCTCACTGTCCTGCCTGAGGAGTTCCAGACCAGCCGCCTGCCCCAGTACCGGAAGGGACAGGTATGTTCTCCGGTACCAGCTTCACATGTCAGTGTTCACACAGTTCTTTGAATTAATCTTGTCTTAATTCATTCATACCTTTGGGATATTAAATTATTTTCCATTTGTATATTATAGATTAATCTTTGATTAAATTCACGCCTTATTTGATGTGGGAAACTTTATCACAGCTTGTGTGAATCAGATGTATTTGTTATTTGGCCTTGTTGGGGAAAATAATGTTTATATTCTAAGGTTTAAAAAAAATAATCAAAAGTGCAAAATAAAGTCAGAATCTTATTGGCATCACTATGGCAGCACTTTAAATAATGTCCTTCTCCAATCTTGAAACAGTGGGAAAGGCCAGGAATTAGCTATATGAAGCAGTATAATCTCTCTTCATTGGTCTAGGTCCGGGGAGCCCTGGGCCGGGAATGGGGGTCAGTCTGTCCCTTACTGCAACAACTGCTTCGGCGAACAGATAGCCCAGGGGCCGTGAAAGCTCGCGTGCTGCGCTGCTTGTCGTCATGGGTACTGCTGGATGTGCCCCTCAGCGAGAGCGAAGCTCTGGTTCATGACTGCTTTAGTGCCCTGTCTGACCCGGAGCTCTTTGACACAGCTGTAGAGGCAATAGTGAATGCCATCTCGCAACCTGATTCTCAAAGGTATGTACATTGTTGTGTAGTATTTTCTTTTAATGTCACCCCCCCCCCTCAAAAAATACACTAGAAGGAAATGCTTCTTCCATGAAATTAAAGCTTTTCATTTTTATAACTAGAGGAATTAGATCTAAAAGATTGCAAAAATGGAGAGAAAAGTGAGAGAAAATGGGGGTGAGGGACAGATGCATCAGCGAAAACCAAAAGAAAATAGACTGGCTGGGCAGTGAAGGGGCACCAGCGAAGGATGGAGTGAAAGAAGGAAGGATGGACCGATACAGGGCAAGTTGACAGCCAGGGGGAGGAGAGAAGCATTTCTCGGTTGGCTGGCGTTACTATGGTTACAGTGCTGGGGAAAGATGTCATCATGCCCTGGTTGATTCAGACATGGCAGGCACCCATTACCCCTCCTCTAGAGACGGAGGGGTGGGGCAGATAGGACAGTGCAGATAGAGGATTGAGGGTGGAGGGCAGGGGAAGGTGTGAAAATGTTCACAAATAAAAGACTATCTTCCATACCTGAGTGCTCCTAACAGACAGATGTTGGACCTTTGAGGTTGCTGCTGACGAGCCAGTTTAAACGTGGTGACATCATGTCAAACAGATGTTAGGATGGACATTAATGGCAGGGAAGTTAAAAGGTAGAATCTCACAATAACACACAGTTCAATACAAATGTTTGGCCCTAAAGTAGACTGTTAGCTAGAGGTGAGATCCTTCTGATTTATTTTCAAGTTTTCTGCCCTCTACGTATTTTCAGTATCAAAATGACTTTTCTAAAGATCTTTTTTCACAAGTGATTGATTTGTTGAGCATTCGTTAGGTGAATGTGTGAGTTCTTTTGCTGGTGAATTGTTTTATTTATTTTTAATTATTGTATATTTTGTGTATAGTCAGTAATTTAGAATGGAAATAAATAGGTTTGAGTGTTTTTCTCCATTGTTAAAAAAGACAATCAAATCCTAGATTTTTTCACTCTCTTGAGTTGCTTGTCTTTTTTTTTTTTTTTTTTTTGCTGTCTTCTTCATCTTCTGTCCCACGCTGCCTCCATCCCTTTGTGCTCTTCCTTTCTCTTTTCTCATCTCCCACCATCAGTACTAAGCCCTCCTCCCTGTCTCTTGTTCTTTCTCTCTCTGTTTAAACACATTACAGTCAACTCATTTGGGGGGTTGCTATTGGTCCAGCTGCATCCTGTTGCCAGGCAACCCATTTCCCCTGTCTCAGAGTGTTGCAGTAATTGCAGAGGGGAGCAGAGGTGGGGAGAGCGATGTGTGGGGGGAGGGAGAAGGTGGAGAGAGAAGGAGACACTAAAGGAGGAGTCAGTGTACAGCAGGACAGAATCAAAGAGGGAAATGATGAGTTAGTGGAGAGGAGACTGCAGCAGACAGTCTCAGTGGAAGCTCAAGAATGTCATATCTGACTAGGGGAAATGGGAGAATGCATACAAATCCATTCTACCCTTTTAATCACATCACATATACACCAATTCCTGCGTTCTGGAGCTAAGAGTGCATGACCTGCATCTACAAGGTTTCTTATTAAAAATGAACAATCTTGAATGCATGAATACACTGACACATAGAGAGATACACAGATACACTCCTAAAGTGCCTCATTCAACAAAGTAAAGTGCAGTTCCTGGCACTGCTCTTAAGAGTTAGTCAAAGACAGTGGATTCAACTCTGTAGATGTCCGGGTATTGGCTTGTTAGATGGAGGGCAGATCCATACACATTACTTCTTAGTAGGGTGGCACTTTCTCCAGAGAAGGGGGGATCAGCTTGGACTTTGCTTCTTAATGCAGGACGGTAGAACAGCCTTTATGGCTCATGAAAGGGCCCAAGGGAAATTAAAATAATAAATGCTACCAGTACTGGTCAGCTCTGCATTTAGCCTTCAGAGCACATGCACAGAGCACATAAGGGAAATGTTATTTTTTAAACCTGTTTTTAAAAGTCCATCTAATTTTTTATTTTCTAATGTGGGGATTTTTTTCCTTTAAGAAGTTGTGCTAGTTTTTTCCCCTTTAGAAGTTTGATTAGGAATATATTTAAAAAGGTAAAGATTCTTAGTCCCACCACATAATGGATCCTGAATGAAACATCAATACTTTTATTTTCTTTTTCATTTTGCTCATTAAAAAAACTGCTACTAAAGTCTCTTATCCTTGCTGTGTCATTGATAAATATTTATCAACCCAGGCCAACATCTTTATTGACATTCTCCCTGAAAGATGAAGCACTTCCTGCATACCACAAACCCTTGGGACACACACAGTATGGCTTCCATGTATAGAATTCACATATGCACACTATCCTTTCTGTGACATTCAGGGAAGGCGCACTCTGTCCTTTATCTCTAAATGTCACTCCTTTTCTTGCCGTCATTAAGGATGACAGGAGGAGTGATGTCTGATGTTGTCATGTGCTGATTGGGGTGGTGTGAGTGTCTCTGTGAGTTTGTGTGCATGTGTAACAGAGTTATAAATGGCTGATGCAGCAGTGAGAAGACAGAATAACAACTGACAGCAGTGTAACAATGAGAAGGCGTTTTAAATAGATTTTCAGGTTTCCTGCTTGATTATGCAGGACTTTTAGGGATCAGAGAGTTCTGGATCAGAGATTGGGCCGACTTGGATTTGATTTCAAATAAACACTTAACTCAGGATGGGAAAATAAATATATCAGTATCGCTGTGAGGAGGGCGAGTCACTTATATTTTTATCAGTCCTTGCATCCTATGCTCTTTTCTACCGTACAAATTTTTTTTTACAACAAATTATAGTTAAATCATCTGTGCTTGTGATTGATTACCACGGTATGTGGTTGTTTTTCTTGGGTTATAGATATGTGAACACTTTGTTGAAACTGGTTCCCCAAGTCCTGGCTCTCCAGGAGCAGCTCAGAGAGGCTGTTCAGAATGGAGACATGGAGACCTGCCATGGTATTTGCCGGATTGCTGTCACCCTTGGAGAGAACCACTCTAGGTAAAAATGTTGTCATTGCATAAAGTAAATTACATACACTCAACAATGAAATTGGCTAATGGTTATTATATACTGCATATTAATTTTTTAAAATATTGAAATTCTTTTCATTCATATTTCTAACAGCATTTTTAGGCTGATTTTATTTTAAAGGAAGAAATACTCAATTTTTAACCCAGCTAAATCTCTGCCACTCTCCTTAGAACTCTGTTGGAGCAGGTGGATCACTGGCAGAGCTTCCTGGCTTTAGTCAACATGATCATGTTTTGTACAGGCATCCCTGGCCACTACCCGGTCAATGAGACCACCAGCTCCCTCACACTCACCTTCTGGTATACACTACAAGTAAGAGATGTTTAACTTTAAGTCAGTGTTGGACAGTTGGACAACAAACTTGTTCTAGTGCTGGTCGGAGGCAGTGACAATTTAAAGCCGGTTCTTTGTGTTGTGACTGCCAAAACATTTGAAAAATGGTGCTACTGAGGCAACACCTCTTTGCTAGTCCAGAGCAAAGACCAGTTTATGTAATGAGTTCCAGGCATGGTTATGAAGATCATTTAGCTCAACTTCACCCAGAGCCAGTCATAGTGTCTGTTTTACCAAATCCAAGATGGAAAAATAAAAACTAAAAATTAAGTTGATCCAGCTGTGGAACAAGAGCTTATTTTCCTGCTCTTTATGTCTTGATGTTACATTTTCTTGCTGTGCAGCGGAATTATCTTTGTTGAAGGCAGAAGTTTTGAATCTGTGAATCAGAGAACAGGCTTGTTTTAAAGTGAAGAAAATAAGCTTAATAGTGTTGCCAGAGGCTGGCGGTTAAGTCACTGGTGGCTGTAATTCAATAGAAGAAGTAATTGTACTGATCAGAGACTACATCGTATCCCATTTCCCAGATTGCACACAGTCGCTTCCTCCACTCGACTCCTCTATTTGCTAGTCCCTCCCATCAGAGATGGAGTCTGATAAGATGAGAACAGAAACGAGGAGAGAAGAGCCGAGCTGGAATGCATTCATAAAAGGAGACGTCATTTCAGAGCTGTCATTGTGAAGTGACATCAGCTAATAATGTTAATTAACTGCAGCCTTTATTTAATAATTTCTGTCTGATGGACATTGCATGTTTGTGACAAAGTAGATATTTACTTTTAATTCAATTGGAAGTGTAGGATTAACATACCATGCCTCCTTTTCATACAGCAAAAAAAAAACTCCCACAAAGGATTCACTGGTGTATCCTCACTTATACTTCATCCAACAAGCCTCTTATGTGTGCATTTGTTGACTTGAGATGTAAAAACATTTTATAAAAGCAAGAGGACAGAGGCTTAAGGAGACAAGAGGCTAAAACTATAAATATAAATAAATAATAATAATATAATAATAATAATATATAATAATAAATAAATAAGAAGAGCCTCAGAGCTCTTGCCTACAGGAGAAAAATAACAAAAAAAAGACTGTAGTGGACATACAGAAAAGAAAACGAGTGAGATCTCTTCTTCAGGAATTACTTTAATGTTTAGGATATTATTTTGATCTTTGTCATGTCAGACAAAATTTGTAAGGCGGCCTTCATTCCTCCTGATAAGTTCTTATTTGAAACAAACAAAAACCACCTCAAGCACTTTATTGGAATTCTATTAGAGTTTTTGCTGATTTCATTTACACTATCTTTCTTGCATCCTCTAAATGCACATCAAGCCTAACAATGGAAACCTCACTACTGTGTACATCTGAATGCGTGTTTTCTGTCCCGGTAACATAACAGCGTTCTTCTCTATGGTTCTTCTCTCTTTTCTCAGGATGAAATCATGTCGTTTGAGTCTGATAAGCAGGCAGTTTATCTTCAGGTCTACAGGCCAGTGTATTTCCAGCTGGTGGATGTTCTGCTGCACAAAGCCCAGTTTCCCTCTGATCAGGAGTATGCATCCTGGTCCTCGGATGAAAAGGAGCAATTTAGGATTTACAGGTACATGTTTGCGTTTTTGCATTTGTGTGTGTGTGTCTCTCTCTCTCTTTCTCTGCTGTGTTGTTGTGTTTCGGTGGCTGCTAAGTGTTTCCGAAATTACTTGCTGACAGGATGATTGGTCAGCAAATGAGTGTATCTTTTCTCTAATGGACTCTCGCTAAACTGGCAGCTGAGGGTGCAAAACCTGTTTGTCAAATAGCTTAGCAGATTAGACTTCAAGACTGCATGCCCCTAAAATGTCAATTTGTGCACATCTGTCCCTCAGGGTGGATATTTCTGACACACTCATGTATGTATATGAGATGCTGGGAGCAGAGCTGCTGAGTAACCTGTACGATAAACTAGGGAGACTGTTGACTAATGCGGAGCAACCTACCTCCTGGCAGGTGGGTGTGACGTACAAATACAGGACATTGAAAAGAATAAACATGAGTTATTTTCTATTGCATGGAAGCCTGCACTGAAAATTCTCAGCACTTTATACCAAAACTTTAACTACTGGAACCATTTTTCCTACTTTTTCCTTATTATTTTAAATTGCTTGCAAATACATCCTCTTTCTGTAGCACACAGAGGCTTTGCTGTATGGCTTCCAGTCCATAGCAGAGACGATAGATGTGAATTACTCTGACGTCATCCCTGGCTTGATAGGACTCATCCCCAGAATCAACATCACCAATGTTCAGTTAGCAGACACAGTGATGTTCACAATAGGTAAGAGAAGCCACATTATAAGATAAAAGCTGCTGCATTTTGCAGTTGTAGGTTGCAGGTTTCTTTTTCTGTCTCTAAACTAATACTTTATTGGTAGGTGCTCTGGCAGAATGGTTGGCAGACCACCCGGTGATGCTCAGCAGTGTACTGCCATTGGTTTTACAAGCATTAGGGAACCCAGACCTTTCTGTTTCTTCTGTTTCGACACTCAAGAAAATCTGCAGGGAGTGCAAATATGACCTGCCACCATACGCAACCAACATCGTAGCAGTTTCTCAGGTACAGTGCATGCTTGCCATTTTTTGCCCTAGTTAAGGATGAAAAAGAGCTTATAATAAAACTGCTTTTTCCCTCCCAGATTTTTTTGTTTATTTGTTCTAGAAATAACCATTAAGCTTTGAAATCACTTCAGCTGTATTATTTTGGAGATACTTTTTATTACTGCTTTGAAATTGATTTGTTGTGCTTTCAAAATAACTGAGCAATCTCTCTTTTTTCTCCTTTCAAGGAGGTGCTCATAAAACAGATCCACAAGGTCAGTGTATATAATCTTACATTCATTCTGTTATTGCTGTTCAGAAGTAAGATTTAACAGATTTTCAGCCTGTAGTTTACTCCTGACATGCATTACGAAAAATATCCACCTGTATTGAAGTCTTTAATGAGCCGGAGCGTAAACTAAAGCTAGACCTGTGATTGTCTCCTCCTACAGACAAGTCAGTGTATGTGGCTGATGCAGGCTCTCGGCTTCCTGCTCTCCGCTCTCCCCGTGGAGGACATCTTAAGAAACCTTCACTCTCTCATCACCCCTTATATTCAGCAACTGGAGAAGCTAGCAGATGAGACGGTCAGTGAGCAAACCAATGCAAAACAGTGCATGAATGCAACACACAGAACGGGCATAGTTGGACTCTAGCCAATAAAAACAGGCGTTGTGTCTGTGTGGTGTCACTGCAGTGGGACATTTCTCTGCAGGACCAGATTGTGTTTGAGCCTCCACCGTGGGCAAGTGACTCACAGTGAAGTAGCTAAGATGCACTTTTTCCTCACTCAAGTCAAAGGCACATGCACGGGTGACAGCGAATAAATGTAGAATTCTAAAAATGAAAATGCCTCCATGAACGCGCTTACAGTAGGTCATGCTTTTATGTGTGAGCACACAGTCATTCAAAGGAAAATTCCTGACTCTGCTTAAATGTCACATTTAATATACCCTAGCTTTTTCAAACTGTCATGCTGGGTAGCATAAACGTGGAACCGTTCTTATCTAAAAATAGTTTGATATTTACTCTTTGTGGACTGCAGAAGAGTTTATCCAAAATTCTTTTTTTCCACCAGTGAAGGGAAATAAAGATGTCTGTTGAGATTAAGCATGTCATATCTTTTTTGTTTGTCTGTGTTTATGTTTTACTTCTCCTCCATACATATAATCACACACAGGCTTATCCATCTGTCTTTCTTCCCTCTCCAACTATGTCTTACATCAGGCTTTACAATGTCACAGCATTACATCAGACAAGCAAGTCAGGTGTTGTCTGGAGCTGGACAAATAGTGGCACCTAGTGGGAAGACTTATATTGTATCGGGGTGAATGACCTGATCTCTGATGGGGATAGCTTTAAAAAAATGTATGTAAAAAAATGTATCTACTCTTGTGAGACAGATAAAAAGGATATACACACGCATATTGTAGATGTTGTACAGGGAAAGGCATGACTTTGAGGAAAAAATGTCTGTTAGAGGGTGTGGCAGCCACATCTTGTCCTCTCTGTAGTCTTTTGGTTGTGTTACATCACCATGGAGACAGCAATGATTTAGCACTCCCAGTGACACACCCTAATTAATGTTTTCACCTTCGGGAGTTTGTGTGTGTTCCTGGTATTACTCATGCTCTGGGGACCTAAATCTGTTGATATGGTTGGATCTTGTCACCCATGTAAACGACCTTGTTGAGCAGGGGAATAAGTCTCATGCAGACAGAAAACAACTTAATAACCCAACTCATTAAATCTAAAGGTGAATACATTTAGCCTGTTTAATTTCTAAATACAAGTCGTGTTTTAAGGAAGGACTCAAGTGATCAAGGATGAATTTATTTCCACAAGATTTGTCAGGGTGAAGGCAGGATTCTGAAAATGGAGGACGATGGACAGGTGTGCTTTATCACGTCAGGTGCAGCTACAGGCAGAGTGAGGAGAAACCAAGTAAAACCACGATGTGCCGGTGAAGCCAGGGAGGCAGGGCGTGACACACTTAGGGTTTATCCTAAATATTTAAGGTGCCTATTGGATATTTGATTTATTATAAGTTAATAGATAATGTGATGTAAGGACTGTAATTTTTATCTTCATCAACACGTCAGCACTATATAAATGCCTTGGACGGACTTATCGGTTTAACTGTTTATCTTGTTCAGTAGTAAAATTTTGGTAGCATGTCTCCCTTTTTAAGGTTTCTTTGGCTTTGTAAATATATTTTAAGCCAGGCATCAATGCATTTAATTAGGTTGTAAACAAGCAAATTGACAGTTAGAAGTAATCTGTTCATTTTTCCTTCCTTCAGCCTAATCCCTCTAATAAACTGGCCATCATCCACATCTTGGGCCTGCTGTCCAACTTGTTCACTACGCTCGATATTAGTAAGCAAGACGATGAGTCAGCGGATGTCTCTGCACCACCTGTCAAAACAGCCCCACCCCCACCCGGACCAAACCCGGTCAGTTACCACACACGTCATCATTCTCATAAGTAGGGTCGGGAGGTTTAACATGTATTTTGGGGATTTGTGATGAGCTGAATTTATAGATTCTATACACTGGTCATTATGAACATGGAGAATGTGCCATTTTCAAGTTTTGTAATGGGATATACTTCGTTCCCTACAACTTCACCCTCTGCTGTCTTCAACCCTGAATATGTTTGCCATCACTAACTGGAGGCATGAGGGTGGGCTGCAGGAAAACAGTAATTCTGCTGACAGGCATGCACCCACGTGGAAATGTTTCTGTACTGTTCCTTTGTTCAGGTTTGGTTTTGTTTTAATTTAACTAAATTCTTTTCCTGCGTTCAGGTGGTGGTGGTTTTGCAGCAGGTTTTCGCTCTTATACAGACGGTACTGAGTAAGTGGCTCAACGACTCACAGGTTGTAGAGGTAAGTTTTTGAGATGCATTGCCAGATACAGTCACTACTTTGTTACTGGTGCTGCACAGATGTGCTTTTATTTAATTTCGTTCCGTCCTGTAGGCGGTATGTGCCATCTTTGAGAAGTCGGTGAAGACTCTCCTCCATGACTTTACTCCCATGGTGTCTCAACTAAGTGAGATGCTCGGGCAGATGTACAGTACAATTCCCCAGGCCTCTGCCCTTGACCTCACAAGACAGGTACACACTCAACTTATGCACAAAGACATAGTTTTTGATTTAATTAGGAGAGATTTTAGGGCTTTATCAGAGATGGCAGTGTGTTACTTTTAATTTGCTAATAAAGATTTATTCCAGGTTTGTAAAACTTCATCCATCATGTCACTTACATGTTTCAATCATAATGTTAAGAGCCCAAACTGAATAGAGCACGTTGTTACTTAAGTATTGATATCAACTAATTACAATGAATTTACTATATTAAACTAGAAATTAAACATTGGTGACATCTAAAGTAATTAAAAATTGATTCTTCTTTTTCTTGATAAGCACATAGTCATAGTTTTATACTAGATCACCAGAATCAAGTGCACTAGAATGCACTAATAGAGCTAGATTTTTTTATTCTTTATTTATTCTTATTTATTTCTTTATTTATGACTTATTTTTTTCAAAATGACGACAACAGTGAACTAAGTCTCTGATCGGGTGTTACGATGCCAACATTTGTACATTTTTGATGGGATGTCTTTCCATCAATGTGAGTGTTTTTGCACCTGATGTCAAACCAGGCAGTGAAAGTGATGCTATGGCAACAGTGTGAAGAGATGACAGATCATTACTCCTCATGTTATTGCCACATTGATAAAATTCAGATCCACCCTAGACTGCAAATCAAGTCAAAGCATGCCAGTTTCCACACCTGAGTTGTGGGTCATAATCTTATTAAAGACCCTGTTTCTCATTCAGTGACATTATGGGTCCTTATTTTTTCTTAAATATGTATTTAAGTTGTGCATAATGGCTCTGTCCTCATCATGCAGCTTTCTATAACCTGGTTTGTTGTGTACAAGCAAAAATAGCCCGTGTCTGATTTGTGGTCCTGCTGTTTTAGATGGTGCACATCTTCGCCAGTGAGACAGACCACTTTCCACCGATCAAGGCTCTGTTTGAGCTGGTTACCTCGGTAACACTGTCCATCTTCCAACAAGGTAGGGGTCCAGCAAGGGTGGGAGTCTCCATTAATAACTATTTCTGTTCAATTGTGTAAAAGATGTTTCAGATCATATGTGGTTTCACAGGGGTCCAAAATCGTGTTTTGGTGAAGCCTTTTTCCTTCCCTTGGTAAAGGAAAAGGTGATGTTGTAAACAAATTTAGAGTGTAAGGAAATACATTTGTTTTCTAGGTGGTATACAACATTATCATTTCCTCTTCTTATTGTGCTTGATTTGCTGCCACATTATGAGACATAACTCAAACGGATCAGTCTGGGAACATGAATAGGAAAATTCAAAAGGTTAAAGGTTACTGGACTCTAAGTGGACCTTTCAACATTTGCTCCTGTTACTCATTAACAGAAGCGGTACATCAACCTTTTCTGTCTGCTTGGTGTTTTCAGGAGACAAAGTTTAAAATGAAGATTTTATCAATGCAGATTTTCTCCCCAAATGACTGTTGATTAAATTATTTTCTTACTGTTTTAATTTGCTGTAAACATACAAAATCAATATGTTGCCATGTTTTATTTGTCAGCCTGATCTTTGCTTATTCCATTTCCTTAATTTATTTTCTTTTAACATGTACAAAGATGTGGATGAACTTACACTTGGAGCGTTTTGGACTGCATGTCTTTGAGTTTGGTTTAAGAC
Source organism: Melanotaenia boesemani (assembly GCF_017639745.1). Taxonomy (NCBI): domain Eukaryota; kingdom Metazoa; phylum Chordata; class Actinopteri; order Atheriniformes; family Melanotaeniidae; genus Melanotaenia; species Melanotaenia boesemani. Next base: position 25,471,769 of record NC_055695.1, on the reverse strand, counting down.
TAAAGACACTGGTGTTTCCAGCTTTTATTTAACGTTTGTTTTTGCTGCAAGTAAGATGGACATCAGTGAGATGATCGCATTCACTAAACTTGGCTTTGAGTGTTTGTGCCAGGTCTGTCTGATGCTTCCCTTCCCTTTGTGTTGTCCCTTTTCCCTCTCCTATCTTCCTGCTTTGAATGGTTAGGTAATGGCTGCTTCTCCTCCTGCTTCTAAACTCTGTTTTTTCTGAGCAGGTGCCCTTTACTAGACAGTATCAGAACAGGATACAGTCCCAATAGAGCCACCGCTAGCTTATTCAGTTGGCTGACATGTAACATAGCAGGGAGGGCCAACCAATACATCTGCAGCCACTGCTGCGCTGGGATTAGAGTCAGGCTCTCCATCACAGCCCTCTGAATAAGTCTTGTATTCTCTTGAGGGGGTTGTGGTGCGTGGATGAGGATTGGAGAGGGGTATTGAGCAGGAGGCTTGTTTGGAGTCTGGGAACAGCCAAAGCTGGGCGCTCACTACTGACATTCATTCTCTTTCATTGCATGTCTCCTGTTGGACTTTGTCCAACATCAATCTGAAGTCTTCAGAAAGAAGCTGAAAGTCAGAAATCTTAATGTGGATGCTTCAGCTACAAGGCTTTTACAGGAAATGTTTGTTTAACTGTGAATTATTTGCTATCTGTTATACCATTAAAAGTCTTGTAGTCTGTGTCCAGCATACGGCAGGTAGTGACATAAGAACCTATGCAAAGATTTGAGTGTCGTTTTTACTGATGCATTGGCTTCACCTTTGAAGCTTAAGGGATCTGATCAACCTGTGCTGAATGGACCTTTTAACAGTAACCTCCTCCTCTTCTAAGACACTTTCTTGTTATTTGATCATGATGCAGTCTGTGGTGTCTCATGAGAAGGAGGTAAAAAAGGGTTTGTTCAGGTGTGGTGCCTCTTATTCCTCCAAACTGTAACAGTAACAGAGGTGCCTCCTGGGTTCCCACTCCAAACCCACCTTTGCTTTTTTAGGTTTGTTCCTTTTCTCTCGTTACTTCTTTTTTGATTTTTTTTTATTGTTTATTTTGTTTCTCTCCAAACAGATCCATGTCTTTGTCTTCTGCCTGTTATTTGTTTTTGGTTGGTCTCTTCTTCCAAGACTCTGCCAAAGCTTCATACGCCCCTCCCCCCCTTGCCCCTCCCCCTTCGTTCCTTACTCACGTGTAAATTATTTCAATGAAATATTTTTGAGTTCTCTTTTATTTCCACATGACTGTTGAATCTATTAAGTTGCTGTTTGTATATTATTCTTATTCTCTTATGATTTCTTAAGTTTCATCTTTATTATATTATAGGACCCAGGGATCATCCTGATATTGTTGATTCATTTATGCAACTCCAAGCTCAGGTGTGTTTTTGGTTTCTTATTTCATTCACTTTGGGTTTCTCTCTCTTTTTCTCTGTTTCTGGTTTCTCCCTGTTTCTCTGTCCTTTGCTCTTTCTCCCTATAACTCTTTCTGTTCTTTGTTGGGACCTAAGGTGTCCCATCACATAGGCACGGCAGTGGAATGAAACACTCGAGGGAAATGTTTGAAAAGGGAGCATTTGTCTCTCCTCAAACACTTTTGACTAACAGTCGCCTGACCACGCAAACATCCTGAGCTCATCAGCATCAGCCAGCCTAATCAGTCTGATTTGTTACTTTTCTTTCCTGTAAAACCAACTTTATTTTAAATAGTGAACTGATCAGAGCAGAGATTTCTACTGGCCTTGGTGCCATTATTCAGTGTGTTCTCACTTACACGATACTGTCATCACACAATAAGTCTTATTTTACAAACTGCTTTTTTTTAAATTAATTAAGCTCATTTCCTCCCATGTAATCCCTTAATTATGTTGCTTAAAGAAGAGGAAATGAAGATTGGTGTGGATTTTATTTATCATAATGATCCACAAAATTTAGCATGCATGGAGGAAAATTTCCACCATCTTGTCTGTAAGTTCACCGTCAGGTCACATTTGCTCCCTGGTAAAAACATCAGTGCACTCAGAGTCTTAAATGAAATATTTAAGTCGACACTGCCCTCTTTAGAAGATGGAGCATCAGTATCGTGGTCTCAGGTGACTGGTTAGTCTCCAAGCCCAGTTCCCCCCTAAAGTCATTCCAGCCCAGAGCCAATCAAAGCCCAAATGAATTAATATTCAACTAATATTAATCAGTTCAAGCAAATTGGCTGATGGCTCTCTTGTTTTCTATTTTTGTCTTTCGTCTTCATTCTTCCTTTGTTTTCTATCTTTGGATAGATCTGACCTTCATCTCTCTCCCTTTTCCTCTCTCCCTCTCTCCTCCATCCTGAATGAGTTCATTATTATGAGATGAGTTGTCTTTCTCTTTATCTGCACATGTTAATTACCTACACACTTCTGTTGCATATTCTGTCCAGTCAACCAAAAACAATGGAAAGTAATTTTTCAGATATAATTGATTTCAAGAAGCAAAGCCATTGCCTTTAGTTTGACTTAATTTGATTTTTTGCAATTTGTTTGTTATACCTGTTCAGTTCTGCATTGGAGGATCTGTGAATGAGTTTGGATTAAGTTTTTCCTAAGCAGATGGAGAGGGCGCTATTGCCTGGTAAGCAGATCTGGTCCCTTGTTTTTGTCAGATCTGGCTACCAGGCTTAGCGGGTAGTGTTGATAGCAGTATTTTGAAAAAGGTTATTCAGTGGAATGTGGTGAAGAAGTATCGATTGGGTCGGGCCGACAGAAACGTACTCTGTTTAATGCTTTTATTTGCCTCGTAGGCCCTCAAACGGAAGCCCGATTTGTTCTTGTCTGAGAGTCTTGATGTGAAAGCAGTGTTTCACTGTGGTAAGTGTACATGAGACTTACACACAATCCCTACTCTGTTGTTTTTTGGTGTTGCACAGTTTTTGTGAAATGAGTACAAATTGCAGTCTGTAAACATTTGACACCTGCCCTCAGCAGTTTCTGTCTTCCATCTCCAGGAATTCTGTCACTCAAATTTCCCGAAGCTCCGACAGTCAAGTCAACATGCTTGTTCTTTGTAAGCACAAACACCTCTCAGAACTGAAGCTTTAAAAATATGTGTATTATGTAAATGTTCTAAATTAGCCTCTAAAGTAGATGACTTCCTGTGTTTGTGCCGCAGACTGAACTGTTACCCCACTGCTCAGATGTGCCTCCGATAGCCAGGGTTATGCAGGAGGATGGCAAGCTGCTGGTACAAGCCGTACTGGAGGTGAGAAGTACCACATTGCGTGTTGCATCACTGATCTGCAGTTTGCTGTGTTATCACACTCCAAAATCTGCATCCTCTCTAACTCTTAAGCCCTTTTCAGACCTGGGATGTTAATACGTTGCTTTGTTGAAGCAACAGTATTCAGTCATTCGGACACACTCGGTCACTTTTGTGTTGTTTTAGTTGTTTTCCTTGTTTTTTTTTATTTGAAGAGCAGTAAACAATTTCCCGATTCAAGCAAATGATTTTTATATATAAAGGGAATTTTATTATGTGCCACTTCTGCATCAGATATTTGCTTTGTTGCTGTTTTCTGTACTGAAGAATGTCCGTGTTGTGCTGCATCACTGCTGGGCATAACTTTAGCTAATATTTAAACATGGTTGAGGGTTTGTACTATTTAATGTTTTTCAGGTAGGACTGCAGTAATGCAAAAAAATACAGATGGTTGTAGTTGACAAAGCAATTTCAAACACACAATTGTAAAACATGTTTTTTTGCAGCTTTGACTCAAATTAGGACGGTTTTAACGTTTGAGTTTCTTTTTATGGCAAAAACTCGTTATTCTGGCACCCCAATGTTAGCAGCTTTTGGCTTAGCTGTCATATCAGAATGTGCAGGGAAGACATTGACTACATAAGCACACACTCCCACTTCAGAAAGAAACAATATACCTTTTAGCATTCCTCACAGCTTCAGTCAGACTCTTGACAGCAACAGAGCCGCGTTACGCGTTCATTATTTACCATTTGCACCTGCAACTTACAATAGCTTAACAAGCCCATGTACTTGTGCCAAACATTGGAAGAAGAATCACCTTTCACAAGTTTAAGCTAAAAGAAACAGGTGGACTTTTGGTTTCTTACTCACTAGTGTTTTATTCAATTTACTGTAATGAGCATGCTTTACCTAGAGTCACTGCGTATGTAAGAGGAATAGATGAGAGGCTGTTGTACGGGTGCATGCAGTAAAGGCTGTGTCATGTTGAAAGTGATGCATAAAGGATACTGGGCTCTGACCTAATAAGACTGAGATGTCTTTTTAGGTCAGAGCCCATGACAAATGAAGTCTTCCCAGGGCTAGCTTTATAAGGAAAAAGCACCATCATTCAGATATAACACTGATACATTCAGTTACTCTCAGATTCATGGAAAGCGGTGCAAATCAGAAGAGGATTTGTTTAAAATGCCTCCTTCAATCTCTCCAGGGCATTGGGGGAGGGGCATCTCGGAGTCTGATGGACCAGTTTGCAGAAGTGCTGTTCAGTCTGAACAAGCACTGCTTCTCTCTGCTCGCTGTGTGGTTGAAAGAGGCGCTGCAGCCTCCAGGATTCCCATCGTCCCGAGTCACAGCTGAGCAGAAAGACAATTTCTCACAACAGATACTGAGGTAACGCAACTCAACGATGAGTTTGATGAGTCAAACTTGTTCAAGCACTGGAGTGTTTTTTACTTGTACGTATGGTTCCTGATTTCCTTTTTTCCCCTCTGCCTCTTCCGTCATGCAGAGAACGAGTAAACAAGAGGAGAGTGAAGGACATAGTGAAGGAGTTCACACTACTGTGCAGAGGTCTCCATGGTACAGAGTATGCTGCTGAATACTGAAACTCGCCCTTTGAACTCTCTCCTTACCATGACTTCTGCCCTCAGTGCAAAACAGATGAACACCACAGCAAACACAGTTCTCTCCATCCCCGTGAAGACATAATGAAATGATTGTAACGATAACCCAGTCGCAGGACAAGACATGGAACTGTTCCAGCACAGACCTGCCATCAGATCAACAAACTTTTAAGGCCTTGGTGGCTTCAGAGAGGCCTTCCTCTCTGCTCCAATTCTCTTGCCGGTTGTAAAATTGATTGTCTATCTCTCTCTTCTTCCCCTTTTCTCTCCTTTAAAGGTCTTTTTGTGGGAAGAGCTTTGCGCAGCACACCCAGCATGCTGCCTCACGCCTCCTTCTGTCTCTGGCTTGTTCTGCCTTTCTAGATCTTCCTGTGGTTCCTAGGCTGTTTCCTGGTGATTAGCATCCATTAAAAATGGTAGTGGTATTGTACTAGCTACTTGACATTATTTTTAAAAGTAAATCAATTTAATTATATAAATGTATATGTATACACACATATAGAGTGGTTGTCAGTCCTGCTGCTGCTATTGGGAAGATTGAAGGACCAATATGAAGGAGGGGATTCTGCAGGAAGAATGACAATAATACAAAATTATTTACTCCTACTCATGCCCCCATGATCTCTGCATTTGCCAAATTATTAGTTGTTTTGTGAATTTATATCTTTTTTTAAAGGCCTTTTGGGGGTTATGAGTGGACAAAAAAATAGAAAAGCCGAAAACCACATTACATGGACTGAAAACAGTGATTTCTTGCCAAGCCTTCAATGTGTGGGGCTGTACCTCATGTACATAAAATCCCACCCAGTCATACTGCAGTCTCCTTGGGTTGTAGATGCAGTGGTCCCTAAGTAAAGCAGGACTGCCAAGAGTAATGCCTGGAGGGAAAATGGATCAAAGTAACTGGCAGTGAGAAAAAAGAAACTGCCAAGAAGGGAGCTGAGCTTTTGGAGGGTAAATTATCCTGGCGGTGGACTGCTTAGTCACTGTAATTGTGCAAGAATATTAATCAAGTTGTGCATATTAACAGTTATTGCTGAACACTTTTTGTGTATTTGAGTGGATGGGTGTGTTCCTACTTGTATGTGTGAGAGGTTGTGTGCGCACAGATGTATCTTTTTCCACTTGTTCAGTGCACTTATATTGGACCTACAGTACAGATGCATAATTTCCTCCTACTTTTATTAAAAGAGCTGATTCATTTCTTCACACTGCACTCACTCAGGCGACTTTCTTCAGAGAGACTGACCCGGCACATCCAGTATTTCACCTCTGCTGCTCACCAGTCACCTCCTTATCATCTGGATAATCATTGGCCAGACTCATCCGTATGTCTGATATTGACACCATTTATTGTTAACCAACGCTACCCATAATCTTTTCACTCATCTGTGTCACTGCCTTGGAGAGGACCAAGAAGGATTGGAGAGTTTAGTAACAAAATGCTGGCAACTTTACTCAGAAAGCTACTTGACACTGACATCATGTGCTCATCCATTAAGCCGGTGACATTATTGGTGAAGTGACGTGATGGCTGTAAAATACACTGTCTAGTGAATCAGCAAGACCCGCTGACATCTAATAACACTCAGCATAGAAATGTACTTCGTGGTCTCTGATACAACTATCTCAGTCTAATCCTTCTGTCTTATCCGAGGTGCCTGCAGACATGTAGCATGTGTGTGTTTTGGGTCGGTGGGGTTCAAGGGACAGATACGCTCAGTGTGGGAGACACTGCAGAAAGATGTGATTTAGACTTAGACCAAAAGCAGGAACTGAGCCTGAAGTGAGCTTTTCTCCTTTAGTCTCAGATGAACTGTGAATGTCTTGACTTCAACACTGATCCCTGGTCTGTTTTGTGGTCTCAGTCTGAAGTGAGAAAATAAACTGTCGCAGTTTAATTAAAGAGTTGTATATGGATGAGGGATGGGAAGGATGAAATGTATGTTGTTTTTTTTCTTCCTTTTTTTTGTACCTTGGCTTTAATTTATTAAATATATCTAAGACTGCAGCTCTTGACTTTGTGTGTAAAAGTATTTTAGTTCTACTGAGTCGGGTCTCTGCAGGCTCTTTAGAGTTAGAGTTCAAACTTCTCCTCAACTTGCCATTTTTAAACTTAGATTTAGCCACATCCAATCAATTTATAGGAAATGTTTGAGTCAGTTTATTTTTAGACAAATTGAATGAATAAATATCTTTATTTAACACGTACTTAAAACTGAATCAAATATAACAGAATACAAGACAAACAGAAATAAAAAGATCACAAAACATGGAGGAAAAAGTGATCTACATGTTTTACAAAGGAGTAGGAAGAAGTAAAAACTATTAAAACCAAAACCCTTAAGGTTCATTATTACATTTAATAGGGGTAAATTAAAATGTATAAACTATTAAAATAAATATATGAGCGGCTATATTAACTATACATGTTTACTTAATTCATATAGAAACACATTATATATATATATATATATATATAGAAACACATTATATATATATATATATATATATATATATATAGAAACACATTATATATATATATATATATATATATATATATATATATATATATATATATATATAGAAACACATTATATATATATATATATATATATATATATATATATATATATATATATATATATATATATATATATATATATAGAAACACATTATATATATATATATATATATATATATATATATATATATATATATATATATAGAAACACATTATATATATATATATATATATATATATATATATATATATATATATATATATATATATATATATAGAAACACATTATATATATATATATATATATATATATATATATATATATATATATATATATATATATATATATATATATATATATATAGAAACACATTATATATATATATATATATATATATAGAAACACATTATATATATATATATATATATATATATATATATATATATATATATAGAAACACATTATATATATATATATATATATAGAAACACATTATATATATATATATATATAGAAACACATTATATATATATATATATATATATATAGAAACACATTATATATATATATATATATATATATATATATATATATAAACACATTATATATATATATATATATATATATATAGAAACACATTATATATATATATATATATAGAAACACATTATATATATATATATATATATATATATAGAAACACATTATATATATATATATATATATATATATAGAAACACATTATATATATATATATATATATATATATAGAAACACATTATATATATATATATATATATATATATAGAAACACATTATATATATATATATATATATATATAGAAACACATTATATATATATATATATATATATATATAGAAACACATTATATATATATATATATATATATATATATAGAAACACATATATATATATATATATATATATATATATAGAAACACATTATATATATATATATATATATATATATAGAAACACATTATATATATATATATATATATAGAAACACATTATATATATATATATATATATATATAGAAACACATTATATATATATATATATATATATAGAAACACATTATATATATATATATATATATAGAAACACATTATATATATATATATATATAGAAACACATTATATATATATATATATATATATATATAGAAACACATTATATATATATATATATATATATATAGAAACACATTATATATATATATATATATATAGAAACACATTTTATATATATATATATATATATAGAAACACATTATATATATATATATATAGAAACACATTATATATATATATATATATATAGAAACACATTATATATATATATATATATATATATATATATATATATATATATATATATATATATATATAGAAACACATTATATATATATATATATATATATAGAAACACATTATATATATATATATATATATATAGAAACACATTATATATATATATATATATATATATATATATATAGAAACACATTATATATATATATATATATAGAAACACATTATATATATATATATATATATAGAAACACATTATATATATATATATATATAGAAACACATTATATATATATATATATATATATATATAGAAACACATTATATATATATATATATATATATATATATAGAAACACATTATATATATATATATATATATATATATAGAAACACATTATATATATATATATATATATATATATAGAAACACATTATATATATATATATATATATATATATAGAAACACATTATATATATATATCTATATATATATAGAAACACATTATATATATATATATATATATATATATAGAAACACATTATATATATATATATATATATATATATAGAAAACACATTATATATATATATATATATATATATATAGAAACACATTATATATATATATATATATATATATATAGAAACACATTATATATATATATATATATATATATAGAAACACATTATATATATATATATATATATATATATAGAAACACATTATATATATATATATATATATATAGAAACACATTATATATATATATATATATATATATATAGAAACACATTATATATATATATATATATATATATAGAAACACATTATATATATATATATATATATATATATATATATAGAAACACATTATATATATATATATATATATATAAATAAAAATAATCATCAATACACAGGGTGTGCAGAATTATTAGGCAAGTTGTATCTTTGAGGATTAATTTTATTATAGAACAACTACTATGTTCGCGATGAACACAAAAGACTCAAATATCAAAGCTGAATATTTTTGGAAGTTGGAGTGGGGCTTTTTTAGTTTTAGTATCTTAGGAGGATATCTGTGTGTGCAGGTGACTATTACTGTGCATAATTATTAGGCAACTTAACAAAAACCAAATATATACCCATTTCACTTATTTATTTTCACCAGGAAACCAATATAACAACTCAAAATTTACAAATAGAGAGGTGTACTGTTTTCCCTCCCTGTAGATCTCACATTTGATGAGGGACCACAGGTTCTCTATGGTTAAGATCAGGTGAACAAGGAGGCCATGTCATTATTTTTTCTTCTTTTAGACCTTTTCTGGCCAGCCACGCAGTGGAGTACTTGGATGCGTGTGATGGAGCATTGTCCTGCATGAAAATCATGTTCTTCTTGAACGATGCTGACTTCTTCCTGTACCACTGATTGAAGAAGGTGTCTTCCAGAAACTGGCAGTAGGACTGGGAGTTGAGCTTGACTCCATCCTCAACCCGAAAACGTCCCACAAGCTCATCTTTGATGATACCAGCCCATACCAGTATCCCACCTCCACCTTGCTGGAGTGGAGTTCTCTGCCCTGTACTGATCCAGCCACGGGCCCATCCATCTGGCCCATCAAGACTCACTCTCATTTCATCCGTCCATAAAACCTTAGAAAAATCAGTCTTGTAATATTTCTTGGCCCAGTCTTGACGTTTTATCTTGTGTGTCTTGTTCAGTGGTGGTCGTTTTTCAGCCTTCCTTACCTTGGCCATGTCCCTGAGTATTGCACACCTTGTGCTTCTTGGCACTCCAGTGATGTTGCAGCTCTGAAATATGGCAAAACTGGTGGCCAATGGCATCTTGGCAGCTTCCCACTTGATTTTCCTCAGTTCATGGGCAGTTATTTTGCGCCTTGTTTTTTCAACACGCTTCTTGCGACCTTGTTGACTATTTTGAATGAAACGCTTGATTGTTCGATGATCACGTCTCAAAAGCTTGGCAATTTTAAGAGTGCTGCATCCCTCTGCAAGACATCTCACTATTTTTGACTTTTCAGAGTCCGTCAAATCTCTCTTCTGACCCATTTTGCCAAAGGAATGGAAGTTGCCTAATAATTATGCACACCTGATATAGGGTGTTGATGTCATTAGACCACACCCCTTCTCATTACAGAGATGCACATCACCTGATATGCTTAATTGGTGGTAGGCTTTCAAGCCTGTATCGGTTGGAGTAGAACAACATGCATAAAGAGGATGATGTGGTCAAAATACTCATTTGCCTAATAATTCTGCACACACTGTAGACTTATTAGAAAACTATTATAAATGTACAATAAAAAAATCTATGCCTATTTACATTATATATTAATATAGATGCATCTGTATATATATATATATATATATATTTGCTAATGCAAGTAGACATAGTAAAGAATTATGATGCCAATGTACACAATATGCCTAATAATAATAATAATAATGCACAATTACGTTTTTTTAACATAATCTCCAGGGCTTAAAGCTAACTTAAAAACACTACGGTTATTTATTTAAATCAGGGCTATTCAGCAGGTTTTCCATGTATCCCTGCTCCAACACTTGACTCAATTTAATGAGTCATTGTGCAGAATTTGATTGGATGTTAGATCTATTTAATTGGTTTCGGGTGAGTTGAAGCAGGAATAAGCAGAAATCTGCTAAGGAAAAAAAATCTGTAAACATTTTTGGACTTGTGTTTACAGTTTTACTGAATAGGGCGCAGATCAAATGGAAAAAGTTATAACAAGTTGCGTCCTAGCTCTTCAGATGAGGCATTCACGGCCTTCCCTAACTTTCCCGAAATGTGCAAGGACCCGAAACGACTCGGTGTTGCGCATGCGTCAGACAGTCAGAGCGGCACACACGTGAACGAGGGCTCCATCAATCCTGCCCTGACATTAGCAGACCCCAACCACCCAAACCACTGCCAGTCCTTCCAAGCGGTACTGCAGGTATCTCAAAGAGTCCAGAGAGGAGCTTCAAGACCACTTTTCAGCCTTAACTCGGAGTCAACTGCTGAAGCTGCTGCACGTAAGTTAGCTTTCTGCTAACTTTTGTTGTCTTTAGCCTTGCACACAGCAAACAGAGAAAACTAGACGAGAACCTGACACTGTCATGATACCAGAGTGAACGCACAAGGCTTAAATGCTCTAGTTCCGTTGTTTTGTCATGTAACACTTTGACGAGTCTTTAAGAAGTTGAGTCTTCCATGTTACTGCATATGATCACATCAGTCGCTGGTGTGTGTTTGTGTTAATTTGAGGGGAGTTGCAGTTTGCTAAATGAGGTAAAGTACTAACTGGAAGCTCCTGACTGTGTAGTTCGTGACCTCCTATATGCACACAATTACAATTGTGCAGTTGAATGAGTTCATTTTGGACTTCAGCTGCATTTATCCCTGAAATGAATGAGCCAGGGAGCCATGAAATTAACGGTTTTAAATTCAGACATTATGTTGGAGTAGTTTTATTTTATTTTATTTTTTTTTGTTATTAGATGCAGAGATAATTGAACCCTTAAGTCAAGTAATATGAACACTTTTCAGGCATTAGATAAGTCATATTACTTTCAAAACTTTTTTTCATTTGGCTTTTTATGTGGTTTTTATATAAAAATAATAAAAGAATAAGAAAAAAAAGCACAGTTTTTCAGAAATTGTACTTTAGTTGCATCACTAGATGAACTGGAAAACAGTCGTCCCAGATGGTCTTGCACCATGGTTAGCCATCAGAATGTCCGGGTATCTTTGTGCAGCACTGTGATTAATCTGAGAACAGACAGATCTGTTATCGTATAACTGAAAGACCTACATTTGAGAACACATTGACAACACAGATCTAATCATTGAGTTGTATTGAACTGATCTGGAGACAAAGGTCAACGACAGGCAGAAGATGAGAGAGTGCTCCTTAAAGTTTGATCAGTATTGACCTTTGGCCTCTTTTTATTTATTGATCTGATTCTACAAAAAATGTAGGTTGATTTGATTTTTATTGATAAATGATACCAAAAATTCCTGATTTTTACAGTGACCCCTGTCTCTTCTTCAGTCATGGCTGTAGTGAGGTTCTACAGTAATGAAGCTCTGAACGGGCGAGCCCTACAGAGAGCAGCCAAGCTCTTCCCGCATCTGTCAATCAGAACTGAGCTATGCTACAATGTGGAGCTGACAGGTGAGTGTGCTACTGCGAGATGCCTCTACTTTAAAACGTAGGCGGCGTGGACAGCAGGACTGCTGTAAAGCAGGATGAATACACTGTGTTGCCCTTAGGCTTTTTCTCGTGCTCTGTCACATAGCTTATCAATTTTCCATTCATCTTTTTTTTCTTTTTAGGCTGTGAGAGTCTTGGTGCTGAGCAGAAGGAGGTTCTTCTCTGGCTGTTTTGTCCTCCCCTGCAGGCAGAGCCTCTGTCTGAGAAACCAAACCTCACAGAGGGCAGCGGGGAGAAACTGGTGGAGATTGGACCCAGGTGTTATTACTTGCCTGTGAATGCTCACTTTTGACAAGCTGGAGTTTTAGAGCTTTCAGTGGTCCTTACTGATATATTATTTATAAATGTATCTGCACAAGTCTGAAGAGACTGAATGCTGACGACCACCAAAAAGAGCCCAACTGAGCATGCTCTGGGACATTTCAGCTCATGGAGTCCTGTCATTAGTGAGGTTAGATACGGTGGGTCATAAATAGTCCAAAATGTTTAGATTTTTTTCCTTCTTCAGGACATGTATGTGCTCAAAAATATTGTTACCTGGTAATTAAATGTAATCTCTTCATATGAGGTGAGGACTGGGGGTTAACAAAAGCAACATGAATATTTATCCTGAGATGTCAAAGAGGTCTGACATCCCAAAACACAACGCCTGAACTCCTGAGAAATTGATCCGATTTCAGTTTTTTCAGCCTAGTGAAATAAAAATGTTTTTCAGGTTAAACTTCTCCACTGCCTGGTCCACTAACGCTGTGTCCATCTGCCAGAGCGCCGGCCTCAGTGCCGTCACCCGAGTCGAGCTGTCTCGCAGGTTTCTCATCAAGGTGTGGAAATAATTCAGCAGAGCTCTGATTCAGACGTCTTTATCATGTGATTTTTATGCCTCTGAAGTGACTCATCTGTCTCCTCTTTAGCCCAGAAGTGAAGAGAGCAAACTCAGTGGAGATATAAAGAAACTGATAGAGTGTCTGCATGACAGTATGACGGAGTGTGTGTATCACCATCCCATCACATCTTTCGCCGTGGAAACCAAACCGCAGGCAGTATTTGAGGTGGACATTCTGGGAAAGGGTCGTGCCGCCTTGGAAACTGCAAACGATGACCTGGGTGAGACTTTTCCTGGCTACCTCCTTCTCTTTCCTTTACTTGCTTTATCTTTCCTACTCAGCCTGAGGCTCTCAGAGTGTATAATGTACTGTTTTTCTGTGTCTCCTCTCTTTCTTGATGCTTCCTCTCAGTTGTGCGGCTCTCTGTAAGTACGGCTCGTGTCCTGAAGGAGGTTATGATGTCACATGATGCATGACAGCATTACTTAGCTGGTTAAGGTCACAGGACAACAACAACGCTGCTGATTATCTGACTTATGCATGTGGTGTGTCACTAATGTAATAAAACCTAAAAAGAGATAAAGTTTGTTGAATGGAGATCAGAAGGAGAATAAGCTGATCTGACAGATTTAACGCATCGTTACATGAAAGTACCCAGAACTGGTTAAGTAAAGTCATTTTTAGCTCTTTTTCTGTCTAATGGGCCAAAACTATAACTAGATTAAACTTTTATGAACCGATGGACAGTGTTTGTTCAGTGATGGTGATGGTGGTCTCTTTATAAAGACAGGTTTCAGACTGACACCAGCCACAGCGACAGAATGTGGTGTATTTACGGAGCAGTGTGTCCTCTGCGTCCTCATTAATAATCATTAATATTCACAAGCAGGTCGATAGCCGAGATTCTTTTAACAGCAGGTTTTTAAAGACACCTCCACGTTTACCCGGTGAATTGAGAAAATTAGAAATAGTGTCTTTTTTTTTTTTTATTTAAGCAGACTACATCTCCTTGAGCATTAATTGAACTACCAGTGTTTGCTTTCCCAGTAAAACAGGGTCATTAAGAGATCAGTGTTTATCAAAAGTCGCTTGAAAACTTAATGATCAGTTCATATTGACAGTCTGTTGAAACGGTCCGGTTTACGTGCGCACACACTAAAATGATCATGTATGTGCTGTGTTTGCTGCATTTTGAAGCATGCAGTTTTTTGTGTGTGTGCTGTTAAATGTGTGTTCACATCTCGGTTGCTGTTCAGATGATCAGAGGAGTCATTTTTCCTCCTGCTATGAGCTTGTTTTTCTTTTTCTTTTTTTTTTTTTTTAATGCCATTGGATGTGTTGTGTGTGCTGCAGGTCTGGCCTTTGACTCCTGGGATCTGGACTACTACACATCAATGTTCCAGAGGCTTAAAAGGAACCCCACCAGCGTGGAGTGTTTTGATCTGGCCCAGTCCAACAGGTGGGGGGTTGTCTGTACTGGGCAAACAGGACTACTTTGTGTGGTTTAGTTTATCGTTGCTGTGCAATTAATTTCTTTTTTCTTTTTTTAAATTCTTTTATGCTTGTTTTGCGTTTCGGTGTCCCAGCGAGCACAGCCGTCACTGGTTCTTCCGGGGGCGGATGGTGATCGACGGGCAGGAGCAGAAGGAGACTCTTTTCAGCCTCATAATGGGCACCCAGCAGCACAGCAACCAGAACAACGTCATCAAGTTCTGCGACAACAGCAGGTGGTGTTAGAAACGGCACAGCTGCCAAAAACTGGATGTGGTGTCTTCATCTCTAATTTATTTACTTCTCTACACTCACTCTGTGTAAATCTGTGTGTCCAGTGGTATCAAAGGCACAGCGGTCGAGTGCATTTACCCAAAAGAGCCATCCGAAGCGAGCCCGTATGAGACGCGGCGCTTGTTACGGCATGTCATTTTCACTGCAGAGACGCACAACTTCCCTACTGGTCAGGACACAAAACCCCACCCCCCAAACAAAACAAAAAAAAAAACGAATATTTTCCTTGTTTAGACACAAGATGATAATGTTTCTGAATGGACTGTGTAGGTGTTGCCCCGTTCAGCGGTGCCACCACTGGGACTGGAGGTCGAATCAGAGACGTTCAGAGTGCTGGACGAGGAGGGTACGTCATCGCTGGTACTGCAGGATACTGCTTTGGAAACCTGCACATACCAGGTCAGGCAATGAGAGCATGTAAAGGGGGTCACGTCATATTTGAATTATTATGATCTTTGTTTTCATCAAGATTTTTGAGACGAGTTGAAATCATGTTTTTTATTAGATTTTCATTATAGACATGCAGTTTATACGAGCAAAGCAACTCTGTTCAGCACAATTTGGCACACTAACCACCAATTTGCATGTCATGACATTGGATGGACAGGGTTAAAAATAAAAAGTAGATTTCTGGAATTATATCTTAGCCGATAAAACGCCATTGAACAGATCTAAAACCATCCAGAATTAAGTTGCCTCTGAAACCCAGGGTTAACTTCAGTTTTCATCTAGGGTTTCTGTTACAACCAAATTCTCTCAAATCAGCTTTATAATAAGAGAATGTTTAATCTGACACCTACTGACTGGTCGGTTCATAAAAAATAGAAAAATGTAGTTGCAGCCAGGTTTCCCTGATTGTTTATTGACTGTAAGATTTTCCTTTAGCTTATCAGTTGTCCATGTCATGGTAATCCTAGGTGTCTGAACAAAAGGCAACAAGACTTCCTTTTCTTTATTGAGGACGTTTCACCTCTCACAAGGCTTCTTTTAAATTCAGTCTGCTGGGAAGTTTTAGACTTCCTGTATAAGTATTTTTTTCATTGAGTGCACTGTGACCCAATGACAAGAGATAACTGAGACAAGATCTTCTGTCTACAGATGATGTACCCCACCGAGACCATGTGTACAGACAATATTGATAATTTTCCAAAATTAATCTCTCAGCACATCCACTAAATGGACGATGTGCTTTTAATAAAACTGCTGCACAGAAAAATGTTTTAAACCAGCACGTCTTTTCTCTCTTTCAGGATACAAGCTTCCCTGGGAGTCTGAAGGAGACAGATGGGAGTATCCCTCCAGCTTTGCCCCGCCACTGCAGGTTGCCATCGAGGCCAGTGATGGAGCCTCAGACTATGGCAATAAGTTTGGAGAACCTGTCTTGTCAGGTCAGAAGCCTCACCGTTAAACCTGCTGCAGAGTTACTACATTTTTTACTGTAACCCGGCTGATCAGCCCATATTGTAAAAGATGAATTCAAAAGATGAATACAACACCTCTACTATTGCAGGAAAAGCTCGTGAATCTTTTCCCTTCAGTGTTTGTTTACCAAATTCCTGCTACGACCCTCCTAGGTTTTGCACGCTCTTTTGGCATGCGGTTGGCTAATGGGGAGCGCCGAGAGTGGATCAAGCCCATAATGTTTAGTGGTGGTCTGGGGTCTATCGAGGACACATATGTGAAAAAAGAAGAGGCAGAGACTGGTAATGCTAATACTCAGGCCAAAAGCTGTATTTACGTCAATCAATGACTCAGTGCGTCTTTACTTCTCTGTTGCCCTTTTCAATTAGGAATGGAGGTGGTGAAGATCGGAGGGCCGGTGTACCGGATCGGTGTAGGAGGAGGAGCAGCCTCTTCTGTTGAAGTAGGAGTGCTACAGGAAATCACATTAGGAAATAGTGATGATACTTTTTAGCATTTATAAATACATCTTTGGCTTGTAGGTGCAAGGGGACAACTGCAGCGACAGGGATCTGGGAGCAGTCCAGAGGGGAGACGCTGAGATGGAGCAGAAGATGAATCGTGCACTCAGGGCTTGTCTGGAAAGAAGCAGTGGGAACCCAGTCTGCAGTATTCATGATCAGGGGGCAGGAGGAAATGGTACCAGAAATGGATTTGTTTAAAGTTGAAACCTAAAAATAGAGGATCAAAACTGAAAAACTGATCTAATCTTCAGGTAACGTGCTTAAGGAGCTCAGCGAACCAGCTGGGGCTGTGATCTTTTCCAGTCGATTCAAGGTAATCAGCTGATGAAAACAGCTTTTTATTTATTTATTTATTTATTTTTTGCAAAATATTTGCTTATTTTTTTGACATCTTTTAAGTTTTTGATATTTCCCTCTTTTTCTTTGTAGAAAGGCGACCCTACACTGAGTGTGCTGGAGCTCTGGGGGGCAGAGTATCAGGAGAGCAATGCCCTTCTGCTGCGTCCCTCAGATCGTGCCTTCCTGGAGAGGGTTTGTCAGAGAGAGAAATGCCCTGTTGACTTTGTGGGAAACATAACAGGAGACGGCAAGGCACGTGTCATTAATCTGCTGCAGTGATCAGTAGTTATTGGCTGCCTGGGTTGTAATCTTAGACAGCCTACCACAGAACAGGTTTCCAGATCAAAAACAGTGTGCTCATCTCAGTGAATTTTTTTCCCTCCAGATTGTGCTGGTAGATGATGACCGGGACAGTGGCGATCAGGCAGACGGGTCACGCCATCCTGTTGACCTGCAGCTGGACTGGGTTCTGGGGAAGATGCCACAGAAGGAGTTTAAGATGGAGCGACTAGCCCCAACCAATCAGCCGCTGTCTCTTCCTGCTGGGCTGACGGTCAAAGACGCCCTGCGGCGAGTTTTACGTTTGCCTGCTGTGGCCTCTAAACGCTACCTGACCAACAAGGTTGTGCGCTACATTCCTGTCTTAGGTCGCTGCTGTCTGTTGACATAAATTTGACCAGACACCTTGTGACTGTCCCTGTCCTCACTCTCTCCCTCGGCCAGGTGGACCGGTCTGTGACTGGGTTGGTTGCCCAGCAACAGTGTGTCGGTCCTCTTCACACCCCATTGGCTGACGTGGCTGTTGTTGCTCTGTCACCGTTCAGCTTGGAAGGAGCAGCAACAGCTATTGGGGAGCAGCCAATTAAAGGGCTGGTTTGTCCTGCAGCAGGGGCTCGTATGGCTGTTGGAGAGGCTCTGACCAATCTGGTGTTTGCCAGAGTCACAGAGCTGAAGGTGGGCTCTGTTACGCACAAATAACTACACAAAATATTAATTTAGCCCCACTAAATGGAGAACATGTACTTTTATCCCTGCTCAATGAAACACCAGCTGTTGATAAATCTTTATTTTTCCTTGTATTTGTGTTTCAGGATGTGAAGTGTAGTGGGAACTGGATGTGGGCGGCCAAGCTGCCTGGTGAAGGGGCATGCCTTTGGGAGGCCTGTAAAGCCATGTGTGAGGTCATGGGTCAGCTGGGAGTGGCTATTGATGGGGGCAAGGACTCTTTAAGTATGGCAGCAAGGGTGGGAAAAGAGACGGTCAAAGCTCCAGGTACTCCCGCTGTCTGTGTGTGGGTAATGCGGTTTGTTGTTTTCATGTTATTAAAGCTTTTGCTTTGCTTCTGTTCCAGGTGCTCTGGTGATTTCTGCATATGCTGTTTGTCCGGACATCACGGCCACGGTGACGCCTGATCTAGAGGATCCAGATGGCAAAGGTACAAACTCATACAGAGCATCAAAAAAATTGTTTATAATTAGAAACTGCATGTTTAGTCTGCAGTCCAAAAAGATATGCATGTCAGGTTAATAAGTCTCTCTTGTGTCTTAGTGGGACTACCTGTATAAATAAAGGTTATTTCTCTTTAACGGTAGCAAATCCGTTAAAGCAAATCCGTTTTTTTCCTGCCAGCCTGACTTCACACATGTTTATCCAACAAATCGTCCATGCTCCCCAACGACCAGCTTACCTTTGACCTTTTCTTTTTTTATCTACAGGTGTGTTGTTGTGGGTTCCTGTCAGTCCGGGCCGTCACCGTCTGGGAGGCTCTGCCCTGGCTCAGTGCTACAGCCAGCTGGGTGACTGCTCTCCTGACTTGGACCAGCCTGGGTTATTGACCGCTTGCTTCAACACCACTCAGAAGCTTATACAGGGTCAGTTTGTGAACAAACTTTTTTTAGTTTCCCCTTCTGTTCATTCCTTACAGCTTTCTACTATGACAAGACTGCCCTCTAGTGGTTTTACTGTGTATTTCAGTACATGATACCTTTTTATCACCTACTGATGTGATTTTATCAGCCAAGACAGTTTTTAAATGATAAAGTGACTGATAACCTGTCTAAAAGAAGAAAAAACAAAGCAATGACTATTTCTTTTCTCTCAGGACGTCTGCTCAGCGCAGGACACGACGTCAGTGATGGAGGCCTCATTTCCTGCTTGCTTGAAATGGCATTTGCAGGAAACCGAGGGATTGACGTTGAGCTGCCATCACTAGGAGCCGGAGGTTAGTGGGTTAAAGGTGTGATTGGGTTTTGTTGTCATTCTGTTGTAAACCCCAGTTTTGCTAATTTTTGTCATTGTTGCAGTCATAGAGCTGCTGTTCAGCGAGGAGCTGGGTTTGGTTCTGGAGGTTTCACAGACTGATCTGGAAACTGTTTGTCAGAGATACAGCGACGCAGGTGTTCAGTGCCATCGTATTGGAAGAACCTGCGGCTTTGGACCAGAGGCTATGGTGAGACTTTGTCCACAGCAGACACTTTACCACAATCTTTTTCCTCTTCAGCTGTGTTGACCACTGTCCTCTGTTACCTTCTTTTTCTCTCTCAGGTCAGAGTCTCTGTGGATGGACAGGAGGTTCTCAGAGAGCTGCTGCCTAACCTCAGAGTCCTGTGGGAGGACACAAGTTTCCAGCTGGAGCGACTCCAAGCCAATGAGGTCTGTGTCAAACAGGAAGAAGAAGGGCTTGCCAAGAGGACACAGCCATTTTTCAAACTGAGCTTTGATCCTTCTGAAGCACCCATCATCAGCCAGATTAGTAAGACTACACAGAAAGTTAAGCTGTTCTAGCTAGGGATGTCACGATTACAGATTTTCTTGCTATGATTATTGTCAAAGAAATAATTGTGATTTTACAATTATCACGATTATTATGTGTAAATCAATTTCCCAGCACTCTAATATGTAAAATCACTCCTCAGTTTTTCGTATTTCTATGTTTTCATGCCCAAAAAACTAACTTGTTTAACAACAAAGTAAGTAACTGAGAAGTCTCATTCTAGCTAAATCTCCTCTCCTGTATAAAGAATAAATAAATCCTACATATTAACTCTGCATTTCGGTCAGATGGAAACGGCTGCAGCCCCTCTACCTGGACATGGGAGGCTTCTTTCTGTAAACCAAGTTCTAAAAATTGTAGATAATTTAGAAACACAGGAAAAACATCCAGCTAGCTTTGACTTCCAGCCGTCCTTTAGCAAAATAGCTGCTGTTTGCTTAGAACATAAATAATACCAAAGTGAAAATGCAAAACTGTTTGTCATAAAAGACATATTTAGATTTTTTTCTTTTTTTTTTTTCTTTCTTATCTGTATGACGTAATGTCCAGTGAACACACTGCGTTAAGACAGGCCCGAGTCATCTATAAATAACATATAAAATGACACAAAAACATTTGATTTCAATGTGAAGGTAGATAACTATTAGCATCATTTAACCAAACTAGTTTTTAACTAGATATTTTTTCACCTGTATAATTAAGGTTCTGTGAATGCGTCACGTTGTGTTCTAAGACCAATTCGTACATAATTACAAAAGCAAATGACACAATTTTCAAACATTTCACTTCAGTGTTACGTTAGATAAATATTAATGTCATTTAGCCAAACTGCTGTGCATTTACCTTTACTGCAGCATAAAAAGCTGCGGGTTAACCAGGTGGTGAAACATACTGGAAGTATTTCCTCTGCAATCTTTTATGTCCTGCTTTACAGGCTGCTGAGCCGTCTTCCCCAATGACACCTTGGTCGTCTTTTTTTCTTTAACAGAAAAACAAAAAATAAAAAAAGTATCTAACAAGGATGTCTGAATGCGTTTGTTTGGAGGGAAAACTCGTCGTAGTGTCCCACTCAGGCAGCCTCTTCTGCAACCCTCATGGAGCCGAAACAAAGCAACACAGTGGAAACGTGTGAATGTGGTGTAACGTTTTCGTTCCGTGTGGAAGTTGCGCTGATCCACTGATATACTTCATACATAATATTTTATATAAAAGTGATGATTTTGAGGGATATTTACAATTAAGTAATCTTAGCGTTTCCTACCATGATTAATTGTAAAATGAAATAATCGTGACACCCCTAGTTCTAGCTACAGATTTTTTTTTTCTTATCATTACGCACCCTTTTTTAATTTTAAATTTGTCTATAAATTATACTCATGCTGTGAACTATGCAACAGTTACAGGGCCACCACGAGTTGCTGTTGTCCGAGAGGAGGGCAGCAATGGAGATCGAGAGATGTCTGTCTCTCTGTATATGGCGGGCTTTGAGGTAATTAAAATATCTTTGTAAAATGTCCATTAAGGCTGTTTTCTCTTTTCATTATCTGACCCTCTAATCGTGCGTAGGTCTGGGATGTCACCATGCAGGACTTGTGCTCAGGCTCTTTAACCCTTGAGCCTTTCAAAGCAGTGGTGTTTGTCGGTGGATTCAGCTACGCAGATGTCCTTGGGTCAGCTAAAGGTAAATAAAACTGCTTTTATATTCAGGGATGGACCATTCGCAAATTCTGATTTCTTTCAAGTGTAATGTTACATTTCTTTCACCAAGGTTGGGCTGCAACTGTTGCCTACAACCCCAAGGCAAAGGCTGAGTTTGATCACTTCCGACAGAGAGAAGACACTATAAGTCTGGGAGTGTGTAACGGCTGCCAGTTGCTCGCCCTGCTGGGTTGGGTGGGGGAGGCTGAGGATGGAGCAGGTAGGAGGAGAACGAGAACGTGGTGTTTTATTCTTTGTTGTCTTGCTCTGCTTCATCATTTGATCTTTTCCTTCTTTTTGGTTAGACTCGGAAGTGGTGTTGACTCATAACAGATCCGGCAGGTTTGAGTCCCGGTTTATCAGCGTTGGGATCCAGGAATCCCCGTCCATCTGGCTCAGAGGCATGGAGGGCTCTGCCCTGGGAGTCTGGGTTGCACATGGAGAAGGTAAGCCAGGGCCATGTCAAATCTATAAGGAGGAGTTTTTTCAAATACTTTTTTCTGAGTATTAGCTGGAACTCTAAGCTGATAACTGTAACTGAGGTTTGCTAGTGTGAAAGTTTTGATCTTGCACAATAATGAGTTTTCCTGGCTTATTTGCCACAGGACAGTTTGTTCTGTTATCACCAGCTGGGTTTGATATTGAGTCACCACAATGTTCTTTTCCTCCTACAGGTTTAGTACAGTTCCGTAGCTCCCAGGCCCAAAACCTAATTATTTCCAGTGGACTAGCACCCATACGTTACCTTGACGACCAGGGTCACCCCACTGAAGAGTATCCCCTGAACCCCAATGGCTCCCCACAGGGTATTGCAGGGCTCTGCTCCAGAGATGGGAGGCACCTGGCCATGATGCCACACCCAGAACGCTGCACCCTTGCCTGGCAGTGGCCCTGGGCCCAGAGGGACCTTAGACCCTCTCTCACACCTTCACCCTGGCTGCGCATGTTCAAGAATGCAGCTGCCTGGTGCAGCAACACAGATTGATAAAACTGTTTATGTGACTCTGATGCTGTGAAAATATTGTGCAAGTTTAAGTATTATGAAATACACCTTTTTTTTTTACTTCCTGTGGTACTTATCTTTGTTCATTATGCATCATTACTGCCTGTAGTACTTAATACAAGGATGAGAATTGATGACTTTGTCAACTGTTTCGTTTTGTGAATTCAAAAAATGCAAACAAAGTAAAACAACATGTCAAAACAAAGCCTTCTTGGAGAATAAATATTTATTTATATTATAAATTTATACAATA
The DNA here is from genome assembly GCF_017639745.1 of Melanotaenia boesemani. NCBI lineage: Eukaryota > Metazoa > Chordata > Actinopteri > Atheriniformes > Melanotaeniidae > Melanotaenia > Melanotaenia boesemani. The sequence continues at coordinate 25,448,199 of NC_055695.1, read as the reverse complement.
GTACATATATACATAGACAACATCACAGTAGCAACATAAAAAAGAAAGAAAAAAGAAGATAAAACCTGAACTGATGTCACTTCTGTCCAGTCAAGCGATGCAGTTCTAGATAAATACGGATTAAAAAGGCTATAGCTCAGAACTCCTTGGATGCTGAACCAGCACACTGCATAACTTTGAATTTTAGATATAACACTTGCATAAGGTCTGTAAACACTTGACAAGCAGGCCTGGAGTCCACAGTCTGAGAGACTCAGACATCTTCCAACTTTCAGGCTGTTAAGCTGTGCTGATGTCAATATTCTCGCACAGACTTATCCAACTAACTACACAAAGTAGAAATCCAGTAAAAGCACATGTCAGGCAGCTTATGCTGACACTAGCTACATCCAGTGACGGAGAGCTCTAGATGACTCCCTGTGATGTTGCATTTGCAGAGCGTCCTCTCTCTGGTGCCATTTGCTGATTGATATTGATAACGCAGATGAGCAGCAAAATGACCACCACCAGATCATCCAGCATACCCAGCAACCTGCAGAGGGAGGGGTCAGTTTCCAGGGGGCTCGATGATGAAGACAAAGGCTCCACAGGTGCGGAGGAGATGGAAACCACAGTCCCCACACAGCACAAGGCTACCCGAAAGAGAAACAACCACACAAGCCCTCCCATTGTTCCCAGGCCACGAGCCAGAAACTGCAGAAGAAGGGGGATGTCACAGAGGTAGTCTGTTACCTGGAATTGATAGTAAGGATGACAAGTCACACTCAAAGACATGTCAGATCCTTTTAGATGTGAACAAACATTCAAACGTGTTCAAGCATTTACAGTAAACAGTCCCCTCAAATGTATTCAAACAAAATGGTAATCTACATCTATTTAGACGAGCCCCACCACTTTTTTTCCCTTTACATAACAGGTTGTGAATCGATATGGGGAATTAGCTAAGTGTGTATTTTAGAGAAAAGAAATAACAATTGGCTTTCTGGGTGTGTTATTGTGAGATGTTAACTGGATCCTCTTTTGTCTGGTTTGGTTGCATAAGAGTAATTCCCGTTACCAAACCTATTATATGAGTAAATTGTGCAAGACTCCTCATCCTCCCTTCAATCTCACCTGATATTAAGTTCAAAGCTGTAAAAGAAAGCTACACCCTGTGATTAATTTACATTACCAGACACAGGTGCTGAACTTGGAAGGGATTACTGACCTTTCTTGGGGCTCCAGAATAACGTTTGTTGTAATCTGTGATTTCTCCAAGAACCTCCTTTGACTGCCGGTCTGATCGACTCTCGTTAAACAGATTACACAGCACGGTGACCTACAGAAAAAACAGAAGTATTTTTATTTCCCGTCGTCACTCAGCATGTGTTTATGATTTACAGAGGAATCATCAGGTGATCTGTACCTTCTGTCTGCAGAGAGGACAGCCTATTGCGTCTAACCATGACCCATGTCTCCAGTAGGTTAGAAGACAAGGAGCTGCAGGATAAAATGCAAATCTTTTAACACTTCACTGTGATCATTCATCTCCAGATCCATCACTAGGCACAACAGCAAAATGAATAATAATTCGAAGAAGACAGAATTAAATGACTAAGATGTTTGGGTGATCAAGGTTGAAAAGGCTGTAAGTTTGACAGACACAGATAAGATGCAGGTGTTCACCGTGCAGTAGGTTAAGGTAAAAGTGCTGGTGTAAAAAATGACCTGTGATAAATGATGTCAAAGTTAAGGTGGAGATTATTTGTGCAATAAATATTTACTCTAAGTTAAAGAGATAGATATGTAATTATAGGGAGAATAAGAAAGTTTCTTTTCCAAACCAGTCATGAAATGTTGCAAGTTTTTGCAAAATCAAGGTAATACGATCCATCTTTGGTTGCATTTCATGTGGTTGGAAAATACTCCAGAATTACACAAATCTCTCTAACTTTAAATGATTTTCATCCACATTTTATTGTAGATAATTAACTTGAACAAGCTGCTCAGGTCAGCTATGACACTGCTTTCCTTAACTCCACCACATTTTAATTATAACACTGGGTAAAGCTGTCTTTGGCTTTTGCTCTTATAAGAACAATTAAACAGTTAAAGCCCATTCTGACAGAAGGACTCAGACATAAATATGTTAGCAAGTATAAGAAGAGATGGGAAGATTAATCCACTCAGGGTCAGGAAAATGGGACAGTCTGTGTTTTTGTGTGTGACATCATACCACAGAATAAATGGCCACAGTTGGTCTGAACTGGGAATCTGGCGGTCTGAAGGCAGACTGGGCAGTGCCAGTCTCTTCTGCTTGTGGACAGACATGACGGCGTAGATTCCTAAAGAGATGAGAAATTAAGAATCAAGAAATGAAACAAATTAAGAAAGAGAAGGAAAATATATATATAGCAGAAAAAGAGCTGACAAATCTAAAAAAGGAAAACCTCTAACTAAAAGCAATTGATTTTCTCTTATGAACCCAGTAACACATAATAACAGCAATAATTATCATCTCAAAGGGACTTAGTTCTGCAGCTGTTACACTCACTTCATAACAACTTGCATACATCGATGTTGACTGCTCGGGTGTGTGTACCAATAATCTAGATGACCCCAGGGGATCCTGACCTGCTGGACCCTTTGAGTGTGTCTGCAACACAACGTGAGATATTGACATTGATGAAAGCAAAATAAAAATAACCTTGTATATCTTCCAATTTGGAGATACTGATACATCGCTAATGATTTGTAAGATAAGGTTGACTGAGCTCAGCTCTTTTCTGTTTGTGGGTCACAGATAGTGAAGCTCTGACCACAGCAATTTGACAATTTTCTTAAATGTGTTTAAAGCTTACCATGCATTTATAAGTCAAAATTAGGTTTTCAGATGGGATGATAAAGCTAACAATAATATCTGGAGTCATGTAACAGCATAGTATATTTAATTTTATAATGTTAATAACAACATTCCTGCATTTATGACTAAATGAAATTTAGTCATAAATGAAAGACATCCAGTTAATAAAATAAAATAATAATAATTAAAAAACTCAATAACACTAAAGAGGACAGTATTCATGAATATAAAATAGAATTTAATATAGTCAGTATTCATGAAAATAACATTCTAAAAATGCTTTAATTATTGTTTTAAATTATCCTAAAACATGTCACAACTCAGAAGCCTTTGTGTCCAAGGATCAAACAAACTTTCACCAACACTTTTCCTAACTCAAATGTACTTCATTCCCTTTATGAACCCCATTTTCGGTCAAGAAAACATCTAAAAATGCAACTTACCTGGATTGAGATTGACATTGGGGGGGGTGTACAGCCCTGAAAACAGCTGTGTTCAAAGAGTAAATGTAGTTGAGGTTTCTCTAGTGGGAAGTAAAATGCTGCCTGACAGCATCACTTCTCAAAATAAATTGGAGCTGCTAGTTAATGATCAACTACACCCTCCAATATCAGCTGGAGTCATTCGGCTTAAAGGGAGAGCTACTACAGTAAAATCAAGGAAAATGTGCTTTACAGGAACTGCACCACAACACACCTACTTTGTGTCACACCAGACTTTGGTCGGCTTTCAAAGTGATAGTATTGAAATGATTTATTTCTAAATGAAGATGTATGTCTCCTCACTCAGGTCACAAGCAAACTATTTGGGTCATATGACCAGATCAAAGGCAGAAAAGATTCCTCCCACACTGTGTTTGGTAAGATCTGAACTAGCCAATCATTTACCTAAAGTTTACTTTGCCAAAACCCTGTCCATATAATATTTCACTTACCATAAACTGATAGTTGTGAAATCAACTAACTCACATGCAGTCTTGCAGCAATCACTCAGAGCAAAAGTATTTTTCTGCAAGTATAAACAAATATCCTTATGTTTACAATAAAAAGCTTGACTTTAAATACCATTTAAGCTTCCCCCATTTTATTTACATTTATTTAAGACTAATATCTTTTTAAGGATTTAATTTATAATTTTCCTCATCAATTAAACATGCAGGTTTATTTACCATTTTGATAATTTATTTATAAGAGAAGCAACTTTTCAGACCCTATGTGACATTAGGAGTTAAAGTCTGGGGCACCCTGTTTCTGTCAGTGATCTGAAGCTTCACAGCTTCACCAGAGTTCAGCCATGATCACCATGAGGGGATGCTTAGTGTCTTTTAAACATAGCGATGGCAACATCAAGAAATGGGGATGTTTTTTCTGCCAAAGGGGTTGTGGACTTGTAAAGATAAAAAAAATGGTGAATGCAGAAAAATATGGAGCAATTTCACAGTAAAAAAAAATTTGGAGAAAAAATCTTAAAATCTCACATAGAGCTAAAAATTCTTATTTCAACAGCAGACCAACTAAAAGAAGAAAAAGAGGACAAAAGAATAACCCCCCATTAAAAAAAAAATAATAATAAATTAAAATAAAAGATTGACACATCAATTTACAAAACAGATGAAAAATGTGTGACCTGCTAATTAAATATGAAGTTTTACACGTTTATTTTTGATAAATTACATAAAAAGCATAATGAATCCATTCTATTATCCAAATTTTTACATGATTTTAATGTCTCCTGTTAAATTTCAAATCAATGTGGCAACGTGACGAAGACATAAAAGATACTGAAGCACATGTCATTCTCCTCAAATCAAGAAAAAAGAAATGTCATTAATGTGACAGTGGTCAAAGATGACCTTCACATAGTTCATCAAAGCATCGAGTGCCGAAATAACTTGACAAATATTTGCACTGGCACCTCAGATAGAAGCCGGAGTGTCAGTGTGGGGCAGGTCATCTAAAAATAGTCACCATCCGTCAACTGAGGGTCACTGTCTCAGAGTGGCAAAAACCAGGAGATTAAACAAAGATGCTCACCCATTCACTGATATTAAAAAATAGCACAGAGGGTGCTCCTGCAGGCCATATGGGTAAAGTCCAGTCTCACTTTATACACTCACTGACTTCAGTAATGCTTTAAATGTCTATTGTATTCTCTTGGTTATGTGTAGTGCAGGTTAATTCATATAAGTAAATCTTGTAATTTTCCATTGTGTGGCTTAAGTGAGGAGGTACATGTACATTTCCTGCTCAAGTGAGCAAGTACACGTACTGTTTCTTATCTTAAAGTGGCTGAATTCCAATGTCAGACAAAACCATGCTCACGTGAGACGGATAACATGAGGTTTATTGCTTTCCCCAATGATTGACTATCACATAATGTTGACAAACTTCAGGGTTTTATGGAAAAATACACAGCCTACAGCATTATATACAGCTAAAGGGATTAACATTCTCAAAAGCATTTGTTCAGGTCCAAACTATGCTGGCTGTGCAGCACTTTCCTCTTTTGGCCTGGTGATAAAGGTTGCATTTTGTATATTTCACAAAAAATTAATTGAAATGTTGTTTGAAATATATATATATATAAAAAGAGATTTTATTTCGTGTGTATACAAGCAAAGATGTGGATTATGGATTTTTTTTAATAAACTAGTGAAGGTGTGCACGAAATTCAAATACTGCTCTTTCATTGGTTAAAGGGCGGATGAATAGCTGTCAATCCTCACTAATCTCAATTCTGATTGGATATATTTCAATCCCTCTCGCTTTACATCAAGCAAGCCTGCAAGCAAGGAACGTAAAAGCCAAGAAGCTGCGCCATTCACGTAAATTTTACGTTATTTTTATAGCGAAACGGTCAACGTTTGTCCTCAAACTACGTGCGTCGCGTAATAATGTACCTTTGGCAGCAGGTGAGGTCAAATGCAGAGGAACAGAACGGAAGAGGTTTGTTGACAGGTGGAGTAGAATATTTGAGCTTTTAACCAAAAAGGGGACAAATGGAGGACAGCAAAACGGCGCTAGTCGACAGCCTTATAATATGGGTGAGTTGATTTGGTCAAGTGAATGTGTCGTCGGTGCCATGGGAGCTATTTAACTTACCTGCTTTTAGCCAATGGGGTTTTCGCGAAAACACCTTCCATCAGCTCATGGAAAATAATAGGGAATGAGGCAGGGTAAGCTGTCAGTGTGGGCCTATTTAAGTGCTGTTTGGAAGGATAGCTACGGTTTCTGTAGCACTACTGGTACTAGGTGTTGCTAGGTGAGCAACAGAAACGGTCGTACCTCCAGCCTGCACACTATCGTGAAGTTAGCGTCCAGCATTTGCTCAGATGAAAAAACGAAAATATCCATCAATTTGACTGGCTGTGGCTTGACTTATTCAGATAATCCAATTAACAAAGAGATATATGGGGAGTGTTTCTCTTTGAAAATTTATTTTTGTTTTTAACGTTATGTAACTTATTAAATGTTGCTAACAGCAGTTCCCACTTTCACTGGTAGCCTGGTAGCAGATGTACGTATAGAGAATACACATAAATATATTTATTGCACTAAATCTTGTTTCACGTTCCTTAAATATACTGCTGATGTCTGTAGATCTGAGGTGCAAAACAAGAAGAAAACAAACGCAACAATACAACGTTTTCTGTTGGTTGTTGTCACGTGTGAACTGTTTTCTCTAGCATTGTTGGATATAATTTATTTTTCACTTTTTGTTTTGTTACTTTTAAAATAATGTTATGCACATATAAATTTGCCACTAGTATTTTATGCCAAAGAATCTGTGAGCTTAGGAAATAAAAATTCTCTTTCGAGTAAAACTATGAAACAACTGAACAGCTCATTCATTCATTCATTCATTCATTCATTCATTCATTCATTCATTCATTCAGCACCATCAAGCATCAATGATCATGCAACTGTTTTTAAAGTAGTAGCAGAAACTGCTGAATCTAAAATTGGAAACCTTTTGATAGATCTGGTTATTCCTGTAAACTGCGGGGTGTGTAGGCACACTCTCGCACAGTTATTGTTTGAAGAAGAGAATCATAGAGCAGGACAGCTCAACCTGCACCCTAGCCTCTGTTTGAATAATTTACCTCTTGTCTTAGGTTGGAAATCTTTGTCATTGCCACATGCAGATCATTTTTACCTTTACCTCTTTATCCATTTATCAGCTGAAATTTCAGCTTCCTTTTACTCTGTAGAGGTTTTGTTATAATTACACAGTAATGATGATAACATGTTTTTCTGCTTCTCAGCTGCAGACCTTCAACACTCCTGCACCCTGCAGAACAGCAGAGGAGCTCACTACTGGAGCAGCAATGTCACAGGCACTCCATCAAATGTAAGCGAGCAGATGTGCATTATTTATTTACAAGCAGTTTTGTTCGGCTTGAGTAATTCACTTCGCACAATGATGCCTGATTGTGTCCAGTAAGCAAAGGGAAATACCTGGTATAATGTATTTGTAACTTACCCAAATATTTATACAGGTGACCTACGGCTGAAAAAAGAGCACTCAGTCCCAAATAATTCCAATTACTCTCTATAATATGCTATACAAGATTTCTTACTCTACTTTGAAACACATTTAGAAAGCTGTCGACCATGTTCTTACTTTTCTGGGAGCATCTTTTGTTTTACTAAACTGCTTTCCATCTATTTCAGTCCTAAGTAGTACACATAGGATAGTGATTTTGTTTTGGATTCATTCGTTTTCTGTCATTTTTATTTATGCCATATTTACTTCCTCTTTCAACTTATACAGCAGTTTTGAGGTCTAAAATGAACAAAGAAGAAAGGCATGTTATGTTTCAAGTAAATCTTTCCACTTGGATATATAAAGCTAATGAGGGTACATTCCTGTTTTTGCCAAAATATTAAAAAAATATAAGAATAGAAAAATTTTAATAGCTTTCGTTACCAAAAAAAAAAAAAGAAGGGAACAGTGAGAAAACTAATTACAGCATTTGATTTAAAAAATTACTGTAGGATCAATTCCTTATGACGGATTTATGATTTATAACGATGTAATTGGGACAACTTTTTAAGGAGATGCCATGAGTATTTCATGTAATTACCTGCTGTGTGCTGCAGAGACCCTGCATGGTTCACCGATGGATGGCTGAGTCGAATCAAAACTGACGTTGAGGATAACTGGAGACTGAAGGTACAAGCACAGCCATGTCCCCTGCCCACCATCTAACTTCTTTGACTTATTTTTACTAAACTCCCTCGTTTTTGGTTCAGTTAGTGTTTTGCTGTTGCTGCCTTTTTTTTCTCCCCACAAGGCCTTTCTTAGAGATGGACAGCAAGAGAATTTTATATATCTAGTTTCATTAATAATATTACACACACACACAATTTCATTAACTTCTTTGTTTAAAGTTTTCCATTGTTTTGATATGAAATTTCAAAACTCAAGATCTCCACATGTTTATTAAAAAGTCTCAGCTCTTGTCATTGCATGAACATAAGTGTGTTGGAAGGGATATGTTGCTGTGGTTATTTGGGTTTTTATCATCTATATTTGTATTTTTAATAAAGCAATACATTTTTAATTTCTCTCCTCAGATGAACAATCTGAAGAAGATCCTTCAGATGGTGGTTGATTATTATAATGAGGTATGTCCTCCAGTTTTTTGCACAGTCCTGAGTAGGGATGTCAGGATTACAGATTTTCTTAGTACAATTGTTGTTTAAGAAATAGTCACGATTTTACCATTATTACGATTATTATGCTTAAATCAATTTCCCAGCACTATAATGTGTAAAATCACCTGAACACTCCTTCTCCTTGTCTCCTTGTCTATTAGTTTTAATCTAAAAATAACTCATTTGTTAAACAACAAAGTAAAGTAACCAAGAAGTCTTATTCTAGCTAAATCTCCTTTCCTGTGGAAAGAATAAATAAATCCAATTACCTCTGGATTTCTCTCAAATGGAGAAGGATACACGTCCTCTAACTGCACGTGGGAGGCTTCTTTCTGTAAACCACGTTATAAAAATGGTTTTAAACATTTCTTCTCTACCTTAGGGATCTTTACGATTGATTAATCATAGCATTTAATACCACGATTAATTGTAAAGTTAAGTAATCATGACATCTCTAGTTCTGAGATGGTTGGTACAAACGTATTTTACATGCAAATGACACTCTTTGTGTTTATTTGCATCTTTGGGGAGCTGTGGTGTTACACTGCTCACGTAAAGCGAAGTCCTATTTCAGCAAGCAGCATAGAAATCTTCACAATGAAATACCACACACCTTTTGCAGTTCAATTCATTCATCAATATTTAGGGTGTGTTTTACTCATCAAGCCTCACTTAGATCAGTGTTTCTTTTTGCATAATGTCAGGTGTTGGCCCAGGAAATCTCAGGCTTTCCTTTGCCTGATCTATCCCTGGTGGCTGAGCATGCAGACCCTGTGCAACTGGGAAGGCTGCTGCAACTCGTACTGGGCTGTGCTGTCAGATGTGAGCACAAACAAGGTATGCCACTGCTTGAAAGTTTCATTTAAATTCCATACACAAATGAGGCCTAATCAGGATGCATATACAGAGCTATCAACTGTATACATCAATTTGCAAAATCCTGTCAGCCAAACAGAGATTAGTTGGTGCCCTGCCAAGCCACAACTGGAAAACTAGCGTGAACAGAGGACACACATTATAAAAAGTAAATCTGTGTCTGTGTGTGATGACTTTCTCTCATTTTTGGCAGAATACATTCAGATCATCATGACCTTGGAGGAGTCTGTGCAGCATGTTGTCATGACAGCCATTCAAGAGGTCAGTTCATTCAGTTTTCTCCCTCTCCCAGATTAGACGTGTTAAACTTGTTCAGAAAGGCTTTGCTGAGCAGTTGTGCCTTTTTGAGTAATTTTTCTCAGAGACTCTTAGAAGGATTTCTTCAGCAGTGCTTGTTGAAGGAGGGCAGGATACACGCTTGTATATGGTGAAATTAGGCTGAAGCTTTGCAGCTTTTTTTTAATGGGTGTATTCAATAAACCCAGTGACATTTTTCCCCCCCTCAGCTCTTGAGTAAGGAGACCATGGCCCCGTTTGGAGCGGAGCTGTCAGGGGACTTGGAACAGCAGGTCAGTGTTACTAAATCCTTCTGAATGGGATTCTGTAATGTTAGTACTCACTGCTGTGAAATTTAGTTAAAAAAAATTAGAAATATCACGTAATTTAAATACTTTAAAAGGGAAATTGTATATTGATGAACATACATATATCAATATAAATATACCAGAATTAACCATAAGGCTGCTTTACATACAGCAACATACGTTTGCTGTATCTATAAAACAAAATATATTTCTTCTGTTAGTTTTAAATGTCACCCTTCCAAAATAAACTTTATGACAAAATTCCTACAAGTGTATTAAAAAGTTCATAATTTCTCAATTAGCACCTAATATGCAGGGTATTTTATTTTGTTCTTAAGGTATAAATACTGAAAAACAGTAAGAGAAAGCCTGAAATTATTTCACATTACAGTAATTTATCTTCAGGTTTTGTATTTGTGGCATATGACATTTAATTAAATCAGTTTATAGAGTTGTGAAAACTGCAGAAGCCAGTTGTTCATTATTGACATAGAGCTGATGTCACTACTAAACCTGATATTGCCATCTCAGAGGAGTCAACTCCACCTCCCTATTTAAGTTCTTCCTGGGGTATTTTTTCTTTTTATCAGTTTGAGGAAGATCATTACAACAGTTCAGAGACTCCCAGAGCTCAAATATCAGAGCTCACTCCCCAGTGGAGCCTCTGGGCTTCAGATTGGAAAATGAACCGAGGAATCAGTCATCTGTAACATGCGTAATTTTTAGTTACAGCTGAAGCTACCCGTGTTTTGCTAATCCAGATTCTTTTTCATGTGTCCAGCTAAAAAAAGCTCTGGAGGAACTTGCAACACTTCTGTCAGAAAAGGAATCACTAGCACAACGCTGTCAAGAACTGGACATACAGGTGAATTCAGAGCTTATTCAGACGATAAATTTGACAAGAAAGTACATGTTAATTGACTTTTTATCCAGAACAATGTCAGTAACACCTTGTAGATATTCAGCTCTCTGGGTCTACACAACCATGCAGGCCTTTGGTACAGTCCGAACAGGAGTTGTTATTTGCTGTAATGCTTGGATCCATTGTCTGGAGCTGCTGTGGCAGAATGACTGTGGGCTTACAGTCTGGGCTCCGCTGGTCCCACTGTGGCATCCAATCCATACTCTACCACTGTTAGGTCTCTCTAAGCACTGTGCAGGCAGACTGAATTTAGCATAGATGCTGATCAACTGTTCAACTGGACTCTCGACAGATTGATAGATCTGTACCCCGTCTTGTTCGTCTCGCTGCAGCAAGGTAAGTCCAACACGGCTGATCGTCGGGGAAAACTAAACACATCTAAACCAGCTGCTGAAATGTGCTCTCTAACCCAGCTAACAGATGACAGATGGTTGGATCAGGGTTTTGTTCAAGACAAGCCAGGCAATGCTTGATAATTTTTATATTATCGCAGACATTTACCTGTCAGTATCTGTCTGATGTGATTTAGACTTTGTCCTCTTCTTTAGAAAGAGCCAGCATTTAGAATATCTAGAGATGCTTCTTGGGTTTGGTTTGTTCACATGGTGAAAAAACAGTTTCACATGTTGTTATGGTGACGTGAAACAAACCGAAATTTAATGGCAAAAGATGGAGTTGTTAAGTGTTTAATTATAGATCTGAAAAGAAAGTCACTTGTGTTAGTAGAATTTATTAGGCAAAACATGTCCATATATATAAGTAAAAAAATTTTGCCCTAGATATTTTTATTGTTGTAAGCAGGATTTTAAATGATTACCTTGGCATCAGATTAATAGTTCAGCATTTTGTTGCTTGTTAAGCCAGTGAAAAAGGCTTGAATATGTTTGATAAGAAGGAAAACTAACCAACTGTACATTAACATGTTTGCTTAAAGTGTACTTTGTCTGTGCTCTGCTTCCAGCATGGATTAACTGCACTGTTTGTTTTAACAGCTGGGGCAGAAAGAGTTATTTGCTGTAGAAGGGGTGTGTCATCAGATGCTCAGATATGACTTTTCCGCCTTGCATGCAACCATTGAGGGAGAGGAGATTTAAAGATATTTTTTTTGTCCCCCTAATCCCCCCTCACCTAAACTCCAACCTCATATGCCTCAGATGAATGGCTCTGACAACTCATTTTTCGTGGTCAGGTGGCTGTTCTCCAAGAGGAACGGAACAGTTTATTGGCTGAGAATGATGTCCTAACAGACCGAGCCAATCAGCTGGATACATTTGATGACCCAAGCACACCCTCAGGGAGAAAACACAGTCAGCTACAGCAGCAACTTGAGGCACTGCAGGAGGAAAACTTCAGGTTTGCCAAATTAATCTTAACTGGACCTCATCTATCTCATTGCACACTGCTCATATGCTCATGTTTGTCTTCCAGGCTGGAGGCTGCCAAGGATGACTACCGGATCCACTGTGAGGAGTTGGAGAAGCAGCTGATTGAACTTCAACACCGCAACGATGAACTCACCAGCCTGGCAGAGGAGTCACGGGCTCTCAAAGATGAACTGGATGTCCTGAGGTTTGTGTGTGTGGTTGGTGTGCTGCTGAAGGTTGGTTGGTCCTTTCAACACAGAGCGTAACAATAAAGCATAAAGGATAAAAAGAAAAAAAAAATATGCTCAAGGATGTTTGATAAGAAGGTGGCAAGTCATTTGTGATTTAAAGGGAAACTTGCATATAGCTGGGTCTCGTAAGTTTGGGAGGAAACGCCAGATTATGGTTTCTCTGATTAGTTCCCCTTGTAACTGTCTAAGTGAAACTGATCACTGAAATAAGCTTGTGGTGTTTTTCCTACTTTGGGATGAGGGCTAACTTTGTGCTAAACCTAAGACAGAAAAACATTATTGGTAGCCAAGTTACTGATTCATGTAAAGTGAAATAAAATCCAAATAAGGGTACGATAAATGTTTAAGAACAAAATAAATCTTCATTTGTTGTATGGGTAATTTTAGCTTAAAACTAGAAAAAGCTAATTTCTGAAGTTAATGCTGTGTGATATACCAATCATAAATACAGATCTATTTTTTTTTTTTTGTCTGACAGAATTAAACATTAGGCAAGTTTAGCACTTACATACTTTGCTTTGGAGTATGTTCCCCTTATTCTGTATATTAAACACACACAATGTTCACATTAAGTAATATGTGTACCACACATTATTCCCAAATCTCTGTTTAGGTTCTGCTTCATGTATGTTTGCATTTTCCCTAAAACGCATCCTGCAGGAACTGTTCAGATCGAGTGGTGATGCTGGAGGCCTCAGTGGATACTTACAAGCGTAAGCTGGAGAATCTTGGTGATCTGAAGAGGCAAATGAAGCTGTTGGAAGAGAATAACATGACTTACATGCAGAATACTGTCAGCCTGGAGGAAGAGCTGCGCAAGGCTAATGCTGCACGTGCGCAGCTTGAATCATATAAGAGACAGGTATGTGATGAACTGAGAACATAGTTAAAGAGACAGTCCATGTATTTTTGTTTAGTTTAGTAAACTTTGGGTGTTTCTGGATGTTGGCACTTGCCTGGGAGAATATATTTGGTGCCATGTGATGTTTTATGTTTGTGGGTTTTTTTTTAGGTCCAGGAGCTACACAAGAAGTTGACCGAGGAGACGAGGCGAGCAGACAATCTAGCTTTTGACACAAAAAAGTTGGAGGAGAAATATGAAACTGTTATGAAGGAGAAAGAGGTATAGTAACTTTCGAAATGTCTCAGGAATAAAATAAATTCATTTTTTGCTGAGGTAAAACCAACTAACAATGAACTCTCTCCTGCTCTAGAGGATCATCATAGAGAGAGATTCTCTCAAAGAAATCAACGAGGAGCTGCGATGCACTCAGGCTCAACAGCACCAGCTCTCTCAGTCAGGTACCTCACTGCATATTATCCCTAGCCGTGTGGTTGCTGCTTACAGTTGCCCTTCTAGTTTATTATTAAACACACTTGCTGTTTCCTCACACAGGGATGGTTCCCTCTGGGAGCCCAAGCCATGATAACCTGGCAGCTGAATTAATGCCTGTTGAATACAAGTAAGATCATTTAACATCATCTACCACAAATTCTTCTGGTTCCATTACGGTCTATGAGCTCTGACTTTCTGTGACTGTATAGAGAGAAATTCATCCGACTGCAGCATGAGAATAAGATGCTGAGGCTGCAGCAGGAGGAATATGAGCGAGAGAAGATCGCTGCTCTGCAGGCTCAGCTGGAGGAAGCTGATAAAACACGCAGCGAACTGGACACTGAAAACAGGTTAAATGTTAATGTCTGTTTGTTTTTGCTAACTTCCTTTTCAAGCAAAGTCACCTTGCATGCCAATCCTCTTCTGCATGTTGGTTAATCTTCAGACTGAGCCGAGAAAGGATCAGTGAGCTGCAGCAGCAGGTTGAGGACCTTCAGAAGGCTCTGCAGAGTCAGGCGGCCAAACCTGATGATGTAAGTGCCCAGAGAGCGTCCCCCACAGAGTTAATCTTAAGCTATTAGACTTTGTCATGGTGTAAAGAAAAAAAAATGCATTACTCTTATTTCTGTGAGCCTTAAACTTCATTAGGAGGTTATTATTTTACAACAGAACTAGTTCATTTCATTATTTTTGCTGTTCACAATGAATTGCTCTGACCCTGTTTAAATTGTCTTTTTTTTCTTTCGGTCAGTCAAACCTGAAGCGAAAACTGGATGCTCACATGTGAGTGTGTGACTTGGGTTTTTACTTTAACAGTGCAGGAATATAAATTTAGTGTTTAGTGTTTCTGAACTGAGGTTAATAAAACGCTTATTTCTCAGGGTCCAGCTGAATGAAGCTCAGGATGAAATCATGAAGAAGAAAGAGCTCCTCGAAGACCTTCAGCCTGACAACACTCAGACCTGTAAGTCCCAAGTTTTACATCATACTGCTTCGAAAACATGGTTGTAAATCTAGATTTAGCATCAGTAATAACAATAATGTTCTCTTGTTTTAAAGCATTGAAGCTGGATGAGCTGATGGCTGCTCTGAAGAAGAAGGATGATGACATGCGGGCCATGGAGGAGAGGTACAAGATGTACCTGGAGAAAGCCCGCAATGTGAGTCATTTTAATATTGTTTTGTTGATCCCTAAAATTTGAGGTTAAATATTGTACAGTGTCAATGTTTTACTGTTGTTCTGTCTTCTTTGCATGAAGGTAATACGAGCACTGGACCCGAAGCTGAATCCTGCCACTGCTGAGATCCAGGCCTTAAGGAGCCAGCTGGCAGACCGGGACAAACAGATTCTCACCCTTGAAGTAAATTCACATTTCAACTAAAGCTTGTAATTTCAATTTACAGGATGGCTTTAAGGGATTGAATGTTACTAATGTTTGGCTGTTTTCTTTTTCCTTCTAGCGTCAGTGTGAGCAGGCTAGACTGAGAGAATATGAGGAGAAGCTGATAGTCACAGCCTGGTATAACAAGGTGACGTAAATCCACCTCAAGATTTCTTTGGTAAATTTACCTCGGCTGTAAAGACTCACAGCTGATTCTGAAAATGTTCCTATTTCTGTCTTCAGAGTTTGAACTTTCAGAAGCTGGCTATTGAATCTCGTCTTGGGGGCCGCACTCCTTCCATGCTGTCCCCCGGACAGTCCTTTTTGACGCAGCAGCGCCAAGTCTCAAACGCCCCACGCCGGCCACCTTCTATCAGCGTGCCTGCCACTACCTCCCAGTAGACTGTCATGGAAACATGTCTCACCTTATTCAAAGCAAGGCAAAAATACACAGCCATCAGTCCCTCTAACAAGCGAGCACTCAAGTGACCTTAAACACATCTGCCCTTAGCCTTTTGGTAGGAGGTCATGGATAAGCTGATTGGAATCAGTGAGCACCCACTTATCAAGCAACACAACAGGTCACCCACCCGAGGTTACACCTGAAGTTACAGCATACTGTCCCGCCGTACATTAGCCTGAAAGATGACCTTTCTAACCACACTATCCCCTCAGTTCACCTCAGCGCTCTCTGACCCTCACTTATTCAACCTTGGGGTTTCTGCAACCTCATATTAATACTTTCTATAATTAGTTTAGCCTTGGCTCTTGGTATATCCTTAAATTTAGTCAGGAATCAGAGAAATATGTCTTCTTAATATTTTTATTCAGAATTAGAGCCTGTTATATTAATAAATGGAATTTTAAAAGGCGTGACTTGAATGCTGAAGCCACCTAAATGTAACTTGAGCTGATTGTAGAAGCATATATGAAGTGTATTATCATGCTATGCAGTGAAGTGTGTGTTTGTGTAGTCATCCTGCAGAGCAATGAAAACTTTTTTTCTTTTTATTTCTGCTTTAAGGAATCACTTTCTAGATTTGGTGCTGGCCACCAACAACTTTTAAGCATCAAACATCAGGCACTTACAAGGTTTTTCTTGATTGTTCTCTTTTTTTTTGTTAGTTTTTTTTCTTAAAATGGAGAAAGAACATTATTTCACAGGCTGTGAAAATCCTGTTAATCACAATAATGATAATCAAGATTTAAGGTGCTGCAACCAGAAAAATCTTTTTCACAAATCTTAGAGAGGGAATCCAGGAAAAGTGTATTATTCTTTTCTATATCTCCACAGAGTGGTGTACTGGCAGCATGCACTTACGACAATAATAGCTTGATCTTATTTAGTAGTAAATAATCATTAACTATATACATAAATTGTCCAGTTTTAATCAAAACACGATTTAACACCAGCTTTGGATCAAAATGTGAGACCCAGGTTAAGCACTCATGTCTGCAAATTGTAACTTGAAGAGTTTTTAATTAATGTAGTTAATCATGTTTTTGGGAGTTTAAGTGCCAGTTCAGAGTAAAACGCGCTGTAGAGAAGCAGATATCTTCTTTCTCATGGTTGGTTATTGGCTGTCTGATGCTACTTGGTGTAAGTTGAACCATTTCACTACATAAAGAAGCTTCTGATTGAACTTCTCACTTTGTGGCAAGACTCAAGAAGCGTCCTGTTATGGCTTTGACACATTTGATAAATAGGTCTTTTAATTTTTCCTTTACAGTTAATAATTCTTGTAGATTGCTGGTTTTAAAAGGAGTGTCATTCATTTGAAAGGAAGTACGATCAAACGTAGCACAGCACAGTAACCACATCAGTGGGGTGATAGGTTTTTGTGTTAAATTATAAAAGAAAGGCATTGTGACTTTTCAGGAATTCCAAGAGGTTGATGTTTTAAAGATTTCACCTGTTTTTGTGAATAAATACTGTTTTTCTAAAACTGCATGTTTTATTTAGTTGCATCAGTCACAGCTTAGTTCCAAAAATGAAGAAACATAAGTATAATGTTGGCAAAATAATGTTTATTTAAAGCACATCATTACCAACTTCATGCAACAATAAAGGAGTAATTTACAAATCAGTCACAGTGGGGTAGATCCAACCATACATAGTGTATTAAAGCTACAAAAGTCAAAAAGAAATCTGGGGTTTGTTGTGACATTTATTTCTCTAGTAGACAATAGTCCAATTATAAATGAGTGTGAGATCTGGTCAACTTCAGATTTTTTGTCTGCTAGTTTCAAGCTTTGGAAAAAGAATGACTCATTTCACATTGTGACTAAACAAGGAGCATGCCACGATCCCCTATCATTAAATAGAACCATGCATTGTAGTAGTAGTGTAGTAGAATTTGCCACAAAACTCCAATAAGATAGTATGTACACAAGTGTCTTTCATCTTTTCTGCAGCATTTTGTTAGTAGCAAATAGTCTGCAAGGCTCAGCGAGACTTTGCAAAGATCTTAAAAGGATACGGAGTGCGTGTGGCTCCAGTTATTCCCTCTATGCTCAGCTCAACTCCCTCCAGAGTGGAAAATTTAAACTTCTGACATAAACTCACAAAAAACAAGAAGAGTTCCATCCTTGCCAACGCCTCGCCGAGGCAGGCACGTTTTCCTGGGAAAAACAGCATTCATTATTATCACACAAAGTACACTGCTTCTAAACCCTCATTTCATTTTCTTAAATAGGTTCTTTTCAGCCTCTGATAAAAAAAAATGATCAGAGGTGCAGTTATCACTTCAATGTGAAGTTACCTGCAGAGAAGGGCAGGAATGCTTCTCTCCTGAAGAACTTTCCCTCAGCATCCAGGAAGTGTCCAGGGTTGAAGGTGTCTGGAGTCTCCCATTCATTCTTGTCAAACAGCACAGAGGTCAGGTTAGGCATCACAGCAGTCCCCTACACACACACAAGACAACAATCAAAAGAACATGTATTAGTAAAAGAATAAAACTGTAATACAGCCAGGTCTTGACATCTTTCACTTTATACTGACAACTAACTTTTACATCAGCAATAGTAACTAAGTTGGAAATGATTATTGTGGCTCGGTGCGTATTCAATACAAATTTGAACCCTATCCAGGAAGGGTTTTCATAGAGGGACAAACTAATAATTAAAAGAAAAGATCAGTGGTTTTGCAAGGTCACATGAACTTTGTGGATGTTTTCTCATGTTTTGTCAAAACTTGTACTGAGAGTTGACATTAAACAAAACATAGACCACTTCAAACAATAAGTATGTTTGATGCCTTGCAACCAAAATAACTATAAAGCAGCACAAATCAGAGAATGAATTTGCTGAAGGACAAGTCTGCTTTGAGGAGTTAAACCTACAGTATAAATCCTCATAGTCTAAATTCTCAGAATTTTTCTATTTCGTTTTCATGGTATATAAATATCCTTCTGTAGCTATTTCAAACACCCTTGGCTAATTTTCTAATTTCATGTAGCAGCTATGGCTACTATGTACAGTAATAGATGCACCTTTGGTATGACGTAACCCCCCAGCGTTGTGTCCCTGGCCGCCTTCCTGAGCCCATTGAGCGGAACAATGTTTCCCATCCTCTGGATCTCGTGGATGACGGCGTCGGTGTAAGGCATGTTTGGTCTGTCTCCCATCGAGGGCTGGCGGCTCCGTCCGATCACTCTGTCTATCTCTGCTTGGACTTTGTCTAAAAGGCAAATCCAGTTTAGTTATTGATCTTTAACATGTTTGACTCTCCTAACCTTACTAAAATGTGTTTTATCTGAATCTACCTTGGATGTGAGGATCCTTGATGAGGTAAATGAGTCCCCATTGCAAAGTCTTTGAGGTTGTTTCACTGCCAGCCAAGAATAGATCCAGACAGCATAGAACCAGGTTTTCTTCCTCAAATCCCATACCAGTGTTTCTGTTGTGCTGTTAAGCAGATTGAGGGGAGAAAAAAGTCAGTACTTACATTTTTTCTCCTCATGTTTACTGCTCTGTTAACCCAAATGTCAACACCATACTCTCTCCTCTAGTAGAAACTTGTCTATGTAATCTCGAGGGTTGCTGGGGTCCAGATCCAACTTGTGTCTATCTATCTCTCTCTTGATAGATGCCTCTAAGGATTTGGAGCTGGTGAAGATACCATTGTGAGGCCCTGGGAGGATTTTCATCAGTACTGGGAATGCATCATATAACTGTTAGGAGAGCAAATAAAAAAAATAATGCAGTAAGTTTCTGTCAACAACTGTCTCAGGAAATTATTTCTGGGATCCTGTTTTTGTGTTTTTAAGTTTTTATGCAAAGCAGATGTGCCTGAGTTTGATTTTATGTCTTACTAAAGCCCATACGGAGCCTTCCAGATAGGCCATGTCAGTCAGATTCTTCAACATGCTTTGGAAGTCGCGATCACTGTAGTCAAACCGTCTCCCGAAGACAATCTGGCAGATGATGTTGGACACAGCGTTGTTTAAGAGTGGCACAGGGTCAAAGGGCTCACCTAAACAGAGGGGATGTCTTTAGCCACCATACACTATTTTATTTATTTATTTTTATTTAAGTTTAGCCTCTTTTTTGTTACTTACCTTTCTTTTTCTCTACTGCTTCCTGTAGACACTGAGTCTCTTCACAGACTTTCTGCTCCATGGAGTTATTTGCCAGACCAAAAGAGCGTAATGTGGCCATTGCAAATCGCCGCTGTCTCCTCCACACCTTGCCGTTACTGAAAAAAAGACCGGCTGCCACAGAAAAAAAAAAAAAAAAAGGTAAACATTGCACAGTTACTGTTGGAAAGTTGACTTACTCAGTCATGATGACTTGTCTCAATTATATATTTGTATGATTCACCTAAATTTCCTGAGTAAATTCTTGTCACCATCGGGCTGTAAGGGCGGTCCACAAAGTTGTCGGCCTGTGTCACTAAAGCCTCCTTCACCATCTTCCACCCGGACACAAACACTGTTTTGTGTCTTCCCAGACGTATGCAGAACACGCTCCCGTAAACATCAGCAAGCTGAAGATACAACAACAGAGAATAAAAGGCCTGTTGTTCAGCATGTGATTCAGTAAAGAAGGTAGTGTGTTGTTTACACTGTTACCAAACTTCTTCAGGATTTTAGCATTTTTTTCCCTGCTAAACTCTGTTTAATAGAACAAAAACAAACAAACAAATGAATAAATAAATAAATTGTGGGCATTTTTAAAATTCTTCATCGTTCAAATTATTTGAAGCAAGAAGTTAGAGCTGATCAGTGATTTCTTTTGCTGTTTGACATGCTGTTTAACACAGTAATGCAATGCCTTAAAGCTGCCAGCTTACCTTAGTGAGGTAAATATGAGGCTGTTTAGCCTCAATGCTGAAAATGTTCCCCAAAATAGGGAGAGCTGGTGGTCCTGGAGGAAAGTGTGGTGGGTCCTTTTTGTTAAGAAATAACACCACGAGGAGAACAGCAAAGAGAAAAACCAGCATCCCCCTTAGATTAAACCACTGACACAACAAGCACAGCCACATTGTGAATGAGAGAAAGACGCAAAGGACTGTCCAGAACTTCTCTCTTCATCATTCATTATGAGTTAGAGATGGGCTGGTCCTCTGCTGACTCACAGTTTAGGTAGATATGAAGTGTGTGACAGTGAGTCAGGCCTCTTGTAGCCAAATGAAGAATAGATAATTTTGAAAAGGTTAAAGAAAGCTGAGTAAAACAGACTTTTACACACAAGGAAATGCCATGTGTTATTTAAAGTTTTTAACTTTGTCAAAAATAAATAGCTGGAATGACATCTTCCTTTTCACAACCAAACTGGTGATATTTTTGTGAATAAATCACATGAACGCTTGCTGAGATAATTTAGAGATGTAGATGTTCACCACAAATGCTGACAAAGTTGATGACAGATTATTGTAAATTTGCCTGCATATTTTTTTATTCTTCAAAACCAGACATGCTGCAGCTCTTTTCTTTTATAGCAGAAACTGCCACTAGATGGCAGCAAAGTAAAGTAAATTTAAATATTCTCGTTAACCTATGGCTCTTGTTTTTTTCAACAAAAGTTATGTACAAACAACATGGCATACAACTTCTTTTTGCAAAACGTTCGAGCAGATGCATAGAAGGAAAAAACAAAGGAACAGTGGAGAATATCGATCTTAAATATATGTATACATGTGCATAATTAAATACATATATATAGATACATAAAAGCATATATACATTTAAAAAAAAATAAAAATAAAAAGTAAATCATATTTTCCAAATAAATTGAAAAGTCTGATTGCATTTTGTAGGAGAGGAGCTCATTACAAAACATGTAGAATCTGGGTTTCACCTTCATGTATCTACATTTATGTATATAATAATTACCAAGAATAAGCACATTGTTTACCAAAAGGTCCAAATCATTATAATCCATAACAACACCATAGATAACGTCTGTTTGAGAAAAGGGCTGGAGTTGAATTTTTGTGTGCAGCCAGTCATGTATATCAGCCCACAGAGCTTCAGAGAAGGGACAGTGATAAAATAAGTGAGCAGAGGTTTCATAATCATCACAAAATGCACAATTATTTGTTTCTAGACCAAATCTTTGCTGTAATAACTCACCGGATGGATACACACCATTTAAATTTTTAAAATGGATTTCTTTAGCTTTTGGATTTACAGAGAATTTTAAATATTTAGAACGTAGAGAATATATGATTTCTTTAGAGAAAATTTGTTTGATGGAGTTGCGGAAGGGTAATAAGGGGTGTGAGATTTCGTCAAATATCCTTCTGATTGTTTTATTTGAAATTTTAGTGCTTACAACTTCACAACTTCCCACTAGTAGACATGGGAGTTGAGTTATAGATGATCCCTTGTATCAAGTTTAAAGTAGGAATAGGAATGGCTTTCATTATGGCAACAAAGGAGTTAAAATTAACAACCAGATCATATTTAAGACAAACATTTTCAGATGTAATCACACACTCCCTATCATATACCTTATATACATATCATATACCAAATACCTTTATCCATCCACTCCTTATTATACAATGATTTATTTCTAATTTTAATGTATCTGTTGTTCCAAATTGGCGTGTTGTGCGGGGTGAAATTATGATTGTTCAAAAGTTTCCAATATAAAAGAACTTATTGATGAAACCAAGACAATTTGACAGGAAGGTTCTGAACATTGAAATCACATCTTAATAAAAGCTCAATACCTCTTAGTTTTTTAAAGATTTCTCTT
This sequence comes from Melanotaenia boesemani, assembly GCF_017639745.1. Lineage (NCBI taxonomy): Eukaryota > Metazoa > Chordata > Actinopteri > Atheriniformes > Melanotaeniidae > Melanotaenia > Melanotaenia boesemani. Next base: position 25,425,776 of record NC_055695.1, on the reverse strand, counting down.
GGACTGTAAAACCAGAAGCTGTTGTTGGTCAGGAGGGATTTTAACCAGTTGAATTTTAGGGTACCATTGATGAAGTCAAAATCAATGGCCTGTAGACCCCCGTCTTTGTATTCTTTGATTCTCTTAATAAAGTGCATTTTTGTTCTTCCAGATATAGTCAAAATTAATTTGGTTAATTTTCTTTATGGCTCTATTAGTGATAGCCAAAGAATATGCTGGGTAAATACATCTCGATATGCTTTCCATCTTAGTAAGAAAAATTCGACCTAATAAACTAATATCTCTTAACAACCAGGAGTTGAGTTTAGTTTGACATACAGATATTGTCTTCCAAATATTCATATTTTCTCTTTCAACCAGGTTTTTTGTTATATTTACTCCTAAGTATTTGACAACTGATTTTATGGGAATGTTACATGCTGTTGTTAAATCACTGTGATGAACTGATATTAACTCACATTTATTTAAGTTGAGTTTGAGTCCAAAAGTCTACAGCTTTGTCCAGCTCAGGAATGGAGATGTCCTCATCACATAATTTGTCAAAGTCCTCGTCTACACAGGGGATGAGATCTTTGATATGGTTGAAGAAAAGATCTGAGTCAGATTTAGAAAAGGTAGATGTATAAAAAGATTACTGTAAAAGGAAGTGATTTCTTTGGCAATCTTGGCTGGATCTGTACATAACTGATTCTGGATCAAAAGGGTTTTGATAGAGTTTCTGTCCTGTCTTCTTTTTTCTAATCAACAAAAATAAGCAGTACTTCTTTCCCCTTCCTCTCTCCACTTGGCTCTGGATCTCATATAGGCCCCTTCTGCTTTTTTAATATAAATTTCATCCAGCTTTGTTTTTAAAGTCAATACTTTTTGTCTGTCGCAGGCGGTTGGTGGTGCCTTATTGCAATGCATGTTTATTTCTTTAATTAAATTGAGTTCTACAAGTTTGTTACGACGGTTATAAAACTTTCCAAACTGAGTGGAGAATTCTCAAATTTTAAATTTTAAGAATTCCTATTTGGACACATAGGATATAATGGTGTCATCAGTCATCACTTTAACAATAAAGGAATTTATATCATTGCAGTATTCTTGACAATTCAGTAAGGTAGAGTTAAATTTCCAGTAGCTCTTATTTCTGCAGCTACTGTCAGGTGGTTTGAGGCTTAACTTATTCATGGAGTGATCTGATAGAGGAGCTGCTGATATGCAGCATTCTGAAACGGAGCTCACCACTGAAGCCGAAATTAACCAGAAGTCAGTCCTGGATTTTATGTCATTATTTGGTTTGAACCAGGAGTATTGTTTTATGTCAGTGTGTTTTATTCGCCAGGGGTCTACTAAGTTATGATTGCCACAGAAATGTGATAACACCGGGTTATGAGAGCTGTGATAAAATTTAGGAGGGAATCGGTCCATAAATTCATCATCAACCAAGTTATAATCTCCCCCAGCTTTTACATTAACAATATGATATTGGAGTTTAAGGTTTTCAATATTATCTGAAATGTCATTGAGTAATATTTTGTTCTGAGCTGGGTTGTTAAAGCCATAAACGTTAACAATAATACTGTACTGATTGTCTATGTTGAGAATGCAGATTAACCAGTGCCCATTGTTGCTGGATCTGGACGGTACAAGTTTACCAGGAGAATTACAAAATAAAATTGCTAACCCAGCTGATTTGGTGGAGCCATGGTCAAAGATAATTCTATCCCCCCATTGATTAGTACAAAAGTTTTCGTCATCAGGTTTTCAGTGTGTCTCCTGTAGCAAAGTATGAACTTTCTCACCCTTACAAAATAAAAAAAATGGATTTTCTCTTTGTGATATCTCTTAAGCCCCTAACATTTAAGGAAATACAAGAAAAATCAACATACATCGCAAACAACAGCTACCAACCGCTAGTGAGCAGTGACAAGTCAAATGAGTGAGGACAAATAGGGAATAAGGAAGCGTCTGCAAGGTGACATTACATTGTCCCTTCAAAATCAAATATCATTAACTTAACCAACCAACATTTTTAAAGCAGGGAATAGTGAAACCCTTTTTTCAACCTTTTTCAATATTTTAAAACTCAGTTGTACACCTCAAAAGTTTTTATTAAGTAATTCTGTGCCCGCCGATGTATCTAGCTCCACCTCTATAGTAAGCTGTTTTACCAGCTGCCCTTGCTTGTTGTATTTTCGGCCACAGCTCTACTCGAGCCTCCCTGTCGGCTTTGCAGAGGTCCTCTATGAAGCCGACCCCGAGCTCTTTGCAGATGGGGGAGTCGCTAATATTTTGTTGAGAGACTGTTACATGCAGTGTTCTGTATTTCTCTATTTATTTGATTATTTTTACTTTTTGTTATTTTTCAACGTGTCCTGTCCAGCATCACACTAAGGCGAATGATGGTCTGGCTGTTGTCTTAAATTTGCTTTGCAAAGAGCTTTGTGGATTTAAAGCTCACCTTGAACTCAGGTTGTCAACTGACTTCATGTTTAGGGGACAAAGTGTTGATGAACATGGACATGACCAACTGAAATAACCTCAGATCATAACGCTGCCCAGCAGACATAAGGCATGTTGAGAAATCTGCACTCTTCGCATTTTATTTTAAAAGAGAACTACACTTGGTGTTTTCTGACAGATGTTGAAGGAATGAGTTTGGGTAAAAAAAAAAATAAAAAAAAAGAGAGAAGTTAATACAAGAATAAACAGAATAATTTTAAGATGTTTGTTAAATAATTCTCTTCTTTATTTACTATTATAGACACCTTATACACTTCATGTACTCATACCATGACATAACTGATCAAAAAACTACTGTTTAACTGTAAGTTTACAAAATGTAAATTGATAAAAATCTTTATTTTCCTCATTATAAATGATGATGTTCATAAAGTAATGTTATATAAAATAAAATTCACCCAGAGTAAAATTTACAGTGGAAGAGAAACAGAATCACTTGTCTCCAAAAGCTTCTGTTACACACCAGCTTAGTCAAAACTGATGTGGTGAGATAATATATAACTCAGCGAGCTTTAGCATAACATTTGTAGGGATGAGGTGCACGTAAAGCTCCAGTTATTCCTTCTGTACTCAGCTCTACTCCATCAGAAACAAAGAAGGAGAACTTCTGCAGTAATCCAACCAAAAACAGGAACAGCTCCATCTTGGCGAGGCCTTCTCCAGGACACACACGTTTCCCTGAAGAACAAAGACATACGAGTTGAAAAGTCAGGGATGGCTTTGTACACTCTTAAAATTCCCATAAAATCAAATTTCTATAATCACAAATGCACCAATCTATGTCCCAAAGTTACAGACTGATCAGAGCTGACCGAACATGTAAATATTCACAGCCTGCAAGTCATTTCACTAAAACTTTTAAACACAAAATAAATGTGTTTTACCTGCAGAGAAGGGCAGGAATGCTTCTCTCTTGACAAACTTTCCCTCAGCATCCAGGAAGTGTCCAGGATTGAAGGTGTCTGGAGTCTCCCATTCATTCTTGTCAAACAGCACAGAGGTCAGCATGGTCATAATTGAAGTACCCTAAAAAAACAAAACAACAACAAAAAACCAACCAACCAACCAACCAACCAACCAACCAACCAACCAACCAACCAACCAACCAACCAACCAACCAACAAACAACAACAAAGAAGCAAAACCCAATGTGTAAATAAAAAAAAGGCACTTATTAAAAATGACTAACTCTTAAACTGACCACAATAAAGGCACCTTGGGTATGAAATAACCTCCGAGAGTTGTATCTTTGGCAGCCACCCTGAGTACATTGAGAGGAGCAATATTTCCCATCCTCTGAACCTCGTGAATGACAGCATCAGTGTAAGGCATGTTTGGTCTGTCGGCCATGGAGGGCTGGCGGGTCTGTCCAATCACTCTGTCGATCTCTGCATGCACTTTGTCTATAAAAGGAAGATATAGATATATTTTATTTACCGTATTCCCTGTCCTAAATGCTAACACACTTCTATTTAGATAGAGCATTCCTCAGTTTAGGTTGTAGTGCATCTGGTTGAGCATCCATCCCATGTACAGACAAGACTTCATTTCCTCATTAAAGCTGGCCCAGGTTCAAGTCCCAGCCTGGGGCCCGTTGCTTTCTGTCATTTCATCATGTTCAAAAGCAACCCTAATGAAGCCAGTTAGTAAACTGGCAGTGCCATATGTGGTGTATGACTGTGCACGGTACTAAAATGGGTTGGGACAGAGAGACGTTACTTTCAGGAGATGTGCATGAGTGTAGAATGCTACGAGTCCGAGCAATAAAGTTAGTGGACTAAAACGTTGTGGTTTGAGTGTTTCCTGAACATAACATTGGCAACAAAGATGGAGCATCTGTTCTCACCTCATGCTACAGATGAGTGGCTAATGGTGATGCTCATCCATGGCCCGTGCGTCAAGGGACAACGCATCTTCTGCACACTCGGCTCTGCACAGACCTACACGGACTGTGTCATGTTACTAGCTGGTCATTCTGGAACTCCCCAGAGCGTGATGGTCTGACACATCATTTTCTGCCAGCGCCATCAGCGGCCCGGTGAGTCAGTCTGCCATTATGTGGCCACTGACCCCTACCTCACGGAAACTGTGGGTCCCTAACCTGCACAACCCGGCCATCGAATCCTAGCACCATTCACTGTGTGGGCTCTGATGCAAGACCATTTAAATGATACACAGTAGAACTGGACTGTGTGTCTTTACCATTGTTGCTGGACATCACTACGTCCAGATTTCTGCTTATTGAACCCATTGTCTTATGGCTATTTCCTCAGCACCAGGTTAGGGCAGACACAGTGGACCTAAATGTTTATGGACATGCCGTGTGTCCCATCATCCAACCGCTGTGCTGGCTGCCCCCCACCCTACGCGATGACATAATGGCATAGCTACACAAACAATTGCACTCCTGCATCATCAAACGAATTGATGCCTCACCCTGGATTTCCAACCTGGTGGTGGCGAAATCAGGTGGCCTGCGCCCCTGCATTTACCTCAGACAGGTGAACAGAGCAGTCATACCAGACAGCTACCTACTGCCCACCATGGAGGAACTGTCAGCTAAATTCCATGGGTCAACAGTATTCTCCAAGCTCAACTTATGCTAGGGCTATCTACAAGTTCCTTTACAGCTGCAACCTCACTGCCTTTGTGACCCATATAGGGGTCTTTCGTTACCCCCGCATGCCTTTTGATCTAAGCTTGGCCCCCAGCTGCTTTCAGAAGATCATGACCACCATCTTTGTGGGCATTCTAGGTGTGGTTGTGTACCTCGATGACATCGTGGTGCATGACGCGTTGACATACATTATGACCGCCTTTCCAGATTGCTTGATGTGCTCGCCCACCATAACCTCACATTCAACGGAAAGATGTGTGTCTTTGCAGCAAATATTGAACCATTATCCACTGAATCCATATGATGTTGTATTGAGATCAAATTTGTGATTTTTATCCCCACTAGTTACCAAGTTTGGGTCTTTTTAACCAGAAATATTTGCCAGTTACAGAAGTTGTTTTCAGACAAGTGAAACAATAAGGAACAAAAAGATTAAATATTTAACTGGTGACACTTCTTATTTTGAGAGCTGTGGCTCAGAAGATGCGGAGGACATCTCCCAGTCAGCGTCTAAAATTTTGACTTTCAGACCCTCAACATGTCAGTGTGTCAATAGGCAAGGCACAGAATGCCCAAATGATCCCTATAATGTTCAGTGATGTGTAAATTTATTGGGAAAATTGGGATGATGCCCAGGATTACAGTCCTGCATCATGTTTTCATCTTATTGGATTAACAACATGGGTTCAAGAGTTGCTTGTTGTTGAAACAGAGTAACAGCAGCTTTGTTCAACTAGAAAATGCTGAGCATGTCCGACCAAAAATAGAAAAGAAAATATCTCATGTCAAGATTATTAGCTCATTGCAAAGGCGGCCCAAGGCATAAGCAAACTAAGCAAACTGTCTTTATGTTGGAGGCTTGGTGTTCCCACACTTCCAGTAAGCCCCCAAAGTGTGCTTGAAATGTCAAGATATCTTGATATAAAGAAATTATAATTAAGAAAGAAATACAAATGTGTCATTCAATAACTTAAAAACAAAAAAATATATATATTTTCTATTCTATTCTATTCTATTCTATTATGTAAAGCACTTTGAATTGTCCTGTACATGAAATGTGCTATACAAATAAACTGCCTTGCCTATTCTATTCTATTCTATTCTATTCTATTCTATTCTATTCTATTCTATTCTATTCTATTCTATTCTATTCTATTCAGATGATTTTTTTCCTAAGTGACTTACATCTAAGAGTAAGAACAACACAAGCAAGAATTCAAGCATCATAATTAAGTGGTAGTCAGACTGCTGTGAGTCCAGTTGGAACCAGGTGCTGTCATGTCACGCTAGATGTAGGGCTTTTTGTTTCTCTCTCTCTCTTTCTATAATAATATATATGGTGAACTTCATTAGGCTACAGTTTTAGACTATGTTTGTAGAAGAAGATAGCGTTTTTGCACACTTTTGTGCCTCTGTTATTAAACTGGTTCATTTGTTTACTCTAAATGCATTTTGTCTGCTGCTGATTTTTCTTTCAAATGCATGTACAGGGGAACTGAATCAAATACTGCTTGAGGCCCCATAAATGCTCAGGGCAGCCCTAGCTCCTTGTAATATGTAGCATGTCACCCACCTTGGACATCAGGGTGTTTGATGAGATAAATTAAAGCCCACATCAGAGTGGTAGATGTTGTTTCTGTTCCAGCTATGAAAAGATCCAGAGAGCAGAGAACCAGATTGGTCTCAGTGAAGCCCAGGTCGGACTCTTTGTGCTACTCCAAATGCAAATAAGACATATCAGTGACTGGGAGCTTGATAGAAATGGCTTTTTTGTATCTTTCAAGAGGTATAATGCAGCTATCTACATACCTTTTCCATTTCAATGCGGAAAGTGTCGATGTAGTCCCGGGGATTGTTGTGGTCCAGGTCTTTCTTATGCCTCTCTACTTCCTGACCAATGAAATGTTGTAGGACAGTGTAGTGTTTGAACATTTTGTTGTGAGGACCTGGCATGTGTTTCATTATCCCAGGGAAAGCATCATAGAGCTGTCCAGAAGAAAACAGGTGATGAAAAACTTTACTGAAAATATCCATTCTTTTCTTTACTAGTATAGATATGATATCTTATTGACTCCTGCAGTCACATCTGAGTGTTTTATTTCTAACCATACCTGAGGAAATGCTGCTGACTTACCATACTCCATGGTGACCCCTGCAGCTGAAGGATCTCGTTCAGACATTTCAGCATGATCTGAAAGTTGTGATCACTGTAGTCAAATCTTTTTCCCATCACCAGCTTGCAAATAACATTGGATACAGCATTATTGAAGAGGCCTGCAGGGTTGAAAGGTCCACCTAAGGAAGGAGAAAGAACATGTTTTTAGCTGTTGCTTGAGCAGGAATATGAACTAACACAAAGCACTTGTTAACAAAGGTGCTCTGCATAAACAATGCATTTATTATCATTTACTATTTATGTAAACCACCTTTCTCCTTCCTTATCTCCTCCTGCAGGTATTGGATCTCCTCACACATACTCTGTTCCAAGATGTTTTTGCCAAGGCCGAAGTTGCGTAAGGTAGACAAAGCAAAGCGTCTCTGTTTCTTCCAGGTTTCACCGTTGCTCATAAAAAGACCGTCTAGATACAAGACTACTGATTAACATGGAAACCAATGTCTCTTTAAAATATGGCCATTTTACATAAATAGGTTTTTCTTACTAGTGAGACCATAGTAAACCCTGTCAACGATGGCACTCTGTGGTCGATCCACAAAGTTCCCAGCTTGTGTTATTATGGCCTCCTTCACCATCTTGTACCCTGACACAAACACCTGTGTGTCACTGCCAAAGCGAACCCTGAAGAGATCCCCATGGATATCAGCCAACTGTGGAAAAAATTGAAACTTTTAAGACAATTTAACTATTTTTACAGCTCAAATTTCACATTCCCATATATACATTTTGATTGAAATGCCCTAAATTTCCCCTTTGTTTCTTAATATTTTGCTTCTAAGGAGAAAGACTTTCTTATAATCTTTAAAAGTGGTCTTGACAAATAGTTCTTCAGACTCCGGCAGCTTAATCATTTATTTTTACCACCTTTTTGTCTCACCATTTTCAGTTAATTCAATATTTTATTTTGTTTTAATATGCACTGGAAGCAGATTACAAAGATACATGAGTTGTTCCCATTTCTTTAGTATCATCCTTTTAGAAAATGCTACAGACATTAATTAGTATTTTTTGATTTTAGCAGAAAACGTAGGAAGCGACTGCAATGTGCAATGTGTTCTTAAAATAAAAATGAGAGGAACTGGACAAGAGAAAAATCCAGACCTAAAAAACATTCACTGTCTTTAGGAGATGAACTGCATCTAAAATGGAAAATAATAAGGAAAAGAAAAATCCAGAAAAAACATGAAACATGACCAGAGAGATGCATCTCCTGCTGGCTGATGATCCTTTAAGGAA